>NC_082667.1:111495541-111805726 GCF_025265405.1 Mesoplodon densirostris | reverse complement strand
CCACTGTGAAGCCAAGCCCAGAGGATCAGGGCCCCCCAGTTCTGGCCCAGGTGTGGATGAAACCCCAGCACCTTTCCCCAGTGAGGCGGATGTGGATGGACATGGCCAAGGGGGAGCGCAGTAGGACCAGAGTGGGGCTTGCTGTGTCCACATCAGGTGTTTTCTCTGTTCACCCTCTCCCAGTTCTACAACCCTGAGGTGGCTTTACTGGGAGAGAGTCAGCCTGTCAGGGGTTTGGCAGGGAGGAGCGGAAGGGGCTCGGGTTTGCTCCCACTGGGTGAGGGGCTGGTGAGGAAGTGGCCCAGGCTGGCACATGACCCTGGAGCACTGCCCTGTGCCAGTGGGTGCCAGGGCCCTGGGGTCAGGCTGGAGGACAGGTGCTGTGCAGCTGGGGGCAAATTGCTGCCCTCTCTGAGCCTCAGACAAAGGAGAGAAAGTGCATGATAGAGTGTGCTGAGCACAGGGCTGGGCCAGGATCAGCAGTAGCAATTATCATTCCTGAGCAGAGGCCTCACCAGAGGAGCTCAGGGACAAGGGAGTCCCGCAGGGGAGTGAACAGTCACCACGTGGTGTAAAGGGCAGGACACGGGGCAGCCTGGGGGAGGCTGGAGAGGGCTTCAGGGAGAAGCTGAGGAGTTAGAAGTAGATGTTTCCGTCCTCCCCCTCAGTTCTTTCTAGAGAGTCCTGTAGGGCCCGAGTAGGGGTTCTGGTTACTCCTAAACCCAGTGCCACCTGGGAGAATGACTCCCAAGCTGTGAGGTACTAAAATTTGCAGAAACCAAGCTAGGCCGCGCTGAAGGCTGGCCTGTGAGACAAGGAGGAAGGTGGCTGGTTCAACTATGGCCTTCAGCGTAAAAGATCCGGAAGTTTACCCCATTTACCACACTCCTCTCTGGGCCGGCGGCTTCTCTGACTTGGGCAACGTGGACAAGGCTCTGAAATACCTGGAGGCAAGGGGTCAGCAGGGCGGGCTGCTACCCTAGGGGCAGGGCCACCTGCTCACTCCCTGACTCTGACCTGTGACCTCGGGCAAGTGGCAGCCACACCCCACTCCGCCCAGGGCCTTAGCCTGAGGGTCCCACTTCTGCCACCAGGGGGCAGCTGTGAGCCAAGAAGAGAAAGCCCCCAAAGGGGACACCTGGCTTCAGGAGGGCCCAGCCTCTTGGCTCCCTGTCCGGCCCCCACCTACACTCATGGTAACGTCTGGAACCTTCTAGGACAGCCAGATCCTCACCTACCAGAAGACAGGCCAGCAGTGGGACTTCCCCAATGCCTGGGCCCCCTGCAGGACCTGCTCATCAGAGGTGAGGCAGGGATGGGGCCTCTCCCAGGGCCTCAGCCCACGGGGGTAGAGGGTCCGCCTGCCTGGCTCTGGGAAGGCGTGAACGAATGAGGTAGAGGTCCTTCTCTGGCCCCTCTGCTCTCCCAGCCTCTGGCTCAGCAAACACTTACACCTACCTCCACCCGTCAGGGGAATCGGCCCTCCTCTCTCCACACCCAGGCCTGGATCGGGAGCAGGCTGGCCCCCGGCTCTAGGAGGGAGGTCTTAGCGCCCGGGCCTCTTTCCCTCCTTGAGGAGAATAAGGCTCAGGCCTCTGCTCCCCCTGGGATGGGGGCTCTGGAGATTCAGGGTCCTGCCTGGGGTGGGGTCCAGGTCTGGCCAAGTCTCCTTCAGCCAGAGCCCAAGAAGTGGCTTTCCAGCTGGCCCAGAATTGGATCCGAACCAACTGTGACATCTACTCCAAAAAGTCAGCCATGTATGAGAAGGTGAGCTGCCCCTGAGCCCAGTCCCTCGGGGTCCTCCTCCCCACGGTGAGATGGAGGAATCGTCAGGCTGTGCAAAGCCCAGGCCCACTCAGCTGGGGACAGTGGCGGCACCTGGTGGCCATTCTTGGGCACTGCAGGGGTCAGAGCTGCTGGCCAGAACAGCTATTCCCTAAGGGGCTCCCATTTCTGGCTTCCCTAGAGGCCTGGCGCTGGGGGGCTGGGGTAGGGCCTGACCTTAGAGCCCGTCCCCTTGTCCCCAGTATGATGTCAGCAACGGTGGACAACCAGGTGGTGGAGGGGAGTATGAAGTTCAGGTGAGTGGGCCACATCCTCCAGGGAACTTCAGGGCTCTGCTGTCCCTGCAACTGACCATGACCTCCCCGCTCCGGGCCTCAGTTTTCTCCATGGAGGTGGGTCCCAGGGAGGAGTCTGACTGGTGCTCCCTGGTACCCCTGGGGCTATGCAGGGCCAGAGCCTCTAGGTGGGGATCCCATACCCCATAAAAGGACTTGGGGGCCTTCCCCAGAGATCTTGCCCCACTGACCTTACCTCTCTCCAGGAGGGGTTTGGCTGGACCAGTGGTGTGGTCCTGATGCTCCTGGGCCGCTATGGTGACCGGCTGAGCTTGGGGACCCACACAGCTGTGCTGGAGCCCCACTGCCTTGCCGCTGCCCTTCTGCTTAGCCTCCTGCTCAGCCTCCTGCCTCAGTGACGGGCCTTCACTCCCTCATCTGGCTCCAGCTCCTGCCAATTAAACCTCCACATGAGTCCCTGCCTTCTCCTGCCTCTTGATCCTTTATCCCTGCAGAGCCCACCCCCACCCCCAGGCCAGTCCTTGGTCATAGTGGAGTGGGGGCAGGGTAGGGACCTGGAGGTCACGGTTGGGCCCTGGGTCCCTGGAACATCTAATAAGGTGGCAATGCTGCACTGTGGGGACACCTAGCTTTCCTACCCCATGTATCCCAACCCCATGTCCCCCAGCACCAGGCCTCCCAAAGACATAGTCCAAATGCTTTATTGTTCTGCTGAGATGCTTACAAATACTGAAAAACATCCAACCTGGACCCAGCAACCACGGCCCAGGGCTGGGAAGGGGGACAGGGAGGTGGGCTTAGTGTTAAGGCGGAAAGGGCTGAGCACAGGCAGCTGGAGGCCCGGTCCTCTGCTCTCCATTTCACCCGCCTTCTGAGGCTGCAGGGAGGGCAACCAGACCTCAGGGCACCGCCTCTGCTGCTTCCTCTCCTGCTCAGGACTTCCATCAGGGAGAATCTGAACAGCCCTCTGTCTGTCAGAAACTCAGCCCTATAACAACCCCAAGGACAGCCCTTCTAGCTTCTTCTCCCATCCAATGGCTCCTCCTCTGGTCTCTAGTTCCCAGCTTCACCCCTTCTGGCTCTAGGCAAGGCACGAGTGGAAGGGGGAGGGCTGGACAGGGGAGCCAGCAGGCTGTGTATCAGGGCCTGGAGACGCAGGCAGGGGGCAGGGAGAAGGTGTTCAGTCCCTTCCCCCCAGCAGGAGATGCCCAAGGGCCTGGGCTGGAGAGATGATGGCACATACCCTCAGACGGGCCCACCGCTGAAGCAGTGGGCTGAGCCATGGAGCAATTAGTATGTAACCATGGCGATGAAGCCGTCACTGTGGTGACCATGGTGATGGGTCTGTAAAAAGGTGATAGAGCTGGGACCTCAAGGATGACACTTCCGGTCTCTGGCCCTTCAGCAAAGTAATAAAAAATATAAACGCAGGACAACAATGGGGTAGAGCGGGGTTTGAGAAGTACACCGCCTGAGCTGTTACCCCACTCTGAATGTGGCTCTGCTCAGCCCCCAAGGCCCCTGCAAAGGGGGCTGAGGCAAGAGGGGATCTTTGGCAGCTTCTGGTACCATAATTAGTCCTTTACAAAAGAGAACACAGGCTGGGGAGCACAGGTGCCAGGTCAGAGCGGAGGGGCCGCTCTGTGACAGCTCCTCAGCCTGGCTGGGCCTGGGGCAGGACCCTGAAGGGTTATTGCAAGTTCTGGGCTCCCAGGAGGCAGCAAAGCCCCCTCCCCAACTTTTATCTCCTGGCTGGTTCTTTAGGGGGCTGGAGCTCAGAAACTCACAGGACGAGCTCCTTAGAGAACATTACAAAGTCACTTCTTGTACAAAACCCCAGTCATGCTCCGCCCTCCAGGGCCTCTGGGAGCACTTGTGTGAGGCCTGAGGCCCAGGGCGTGACTGTCTCCGGGTCGAGTGGAGCAGCAGGCAGTTGGGCCTGGGTCCTGGGCCGGCCTGAGGGTCCACGAGGCCCATTCAGTCAGTTCATGAACTGGGTGTAGCCCTCCGCCCCGGTGACGATGACATCCATCCAGATGCGCATGGCCTCTGCGGAAGGGGCCACCATGTAGTACAGCCGGTCATGGGTCTTCACACAGAAGGTGAGGGCCGGGTTTGGGCTCTGCCGAGGGAGAGAGGAAGGTCTAAGCCAGGGCCCACCCCCGAAGGCCAGGAGCATCTTGCATCTGCCTCGCCCTCTGCCCTTCCTCTCTCTGGCTCCAGGACGCCCTGGAGCTCGAGGCTGAGTCCTAAATAGGCCCAGAGCCCAATCCCCACCACCAAGTGGGCCCCAAGCTGAGACGGTCCCCTCCTCTCCGCTGGGCAGTCCTTGGACCCTGGCAGGGACAGACGCTGCCAGGCGGGGGCGCTGCTCCTTGGTACCCGCAGGCACAAAAGGGAAAGACTCAGTCTCAAAGGGCTGTTCCAGTGAGGACCAGAGTCTCTTCTCAGCAAAAGAGGGACAGATGGAAAAAGCTACAAGTGGGATGCTGGGCCCCAGGACCCCAGAAGGGCAGAGATCAGGGATGGAGTGGGCATCTGAGGCTTGGCGGGAGGGAGGCTGACCTGCATGAAGGCAGATGGTCCCAGCCTCAAACGTCTCCTGTTTACCAATCCTCTTGACCAGATCTAGTCTCTGAGGGCCCCCTACTCCCCTTGTAGCCATCCCTTCTGCACTGCCCACCCCCACGGAGGGACACATCCTACCATCATCTCAGGACTGGGAGGCAAGCAAGCGTACTCACACCCACAGGGGCTTCCTGCTCTCTGCAACCCACCTGGCTCCCCCCTCAAGCCTAGGGGAAGGGGGGGTACTTAGGGGAGAGTCAAGGGTCAGGGGCGAGAAGGGTACAGGAGGCATTAATGTGCAGTAGTTCTGGTTACAGGTATATGGGGAGGGGTACCTCAGTCACCATAGTGAAGCTGAAAAACCTCTTCTGGGAAGGGGAGAGGGAGAGAGGAAGAGAAAGTTTACAAAGAGAAGAGATGGGTCCGAGCCTCTGAAGAGGACAGGCTGGAGGCCGTTGCTCACGGAGCCCTGCTGGGCCCACCCCTTCCCCAGGGCTGTCCCTCTGCCCCTCACCTTGGCTGCACTGCGCAGGTGGTCATAGTACACTTCCTCAATGGCCTGGAAATAGATGACCCCTTTCAGCTTCGTCTCATGCTTGTCTGCAAAGGAATAAGGGCCAGGCTCGTGGACATGGAGCGTCCTCATGTGGGAAATGGAGTGATTCCCAGGACTCCAAACCAGAGCCCAGCAGGGAGCCCAGAAGACATGGTCAGTGTTCAGCCTCACTCAGAATTATGGAGAATGCAAATTAGAACTCCACCGAGATACCACTTCTAACCTATTGGAACGGCAAAAATACACCTAAAATACACAGCACACTTTTGGTAAGTCTGTGGAGAAATAGGTGGTGTAATAAATCTGACAGGTGGGAATATAAATTGGTAAACCCTTAGGAATGGCTTGGCTGCATCTACCAAAGTTAGAAAGGTGTTTGCCCCTCAAGCCAATTTTTACACTTAACGAAAATTTATCTTACACATGTACAAAATAACAAATTTACAAGCTTCACCATAGCAGTACCTATAGTCATGAAAGATTAGAAACAAGCCAAGTATCCATCAAGTGAAGATGGCTAAGTAAACTAGAGTGTGCCACATGATGGAATACATCCAGCTGTTTAATAGAATGACAGAGAAATATCTGATATAGATACAGATTCAGAAATAAACCTAAGGACTTCCCTGGTGGCGCAGTGGTCCGGGAAGATCTCACATGCCACGAAGCAACTAAGCCCATGCGCCACAACTACTGAGCCTGCACTCTAGGGCCCGTGTGCCACAACTACTGAGCCCACGTGCTGCAACTACTGAAACCCACGCAGCTGGAGCCCGTGCTTTGCAACGAGAGAAGCCACCACAATAAGAAGCCCGCGCACCGCAACGAAGAGTAGTCCCCGCTCACCACAAGAGAAAGCCCACTCACAGCAACAAAGACCCAACGCAGCCAAAAAATAAGTAAAAGTAAAAAAAAAACAACAAAAGGTATCCGCCTGCCAATGCAGGGTGCACGGGTTCGAACTCTGGTCTCTGGTCCAGGAAGATCCCACATGCCGCGGAGCAAGTAAGCCCGTGCGCCACAACTACTGAGCCTGTGCTCTAGAGCCTGCGAGCCACAACTACTGAAGCCCATGCGCCTAGAGCCTGTGCTCCGCAACAAGAGAAGCCACCACAATGAGAAGCCCGTGCACCGCAACGAAGAGTAGCCCCCGCTCGATGCAACTAGAGCCGCGTGCAGCAACAAAGACCCAATGCAGCCAAAAATAATTAATTAAAAAAAAAAGAAATCTATAAAATATGCCCAGATATCAATATCTAGATATAGATATATTTGAGATAGAAAGATCTCTAAGATACATGAGCAGGAAGACAAGGAATGTATTGGGTGCTACCTTTTGTGTAAGAAAAGGGGTAAGAATACATGTTTGCATTTGTTTATATTCCCCTAAAGATACTCTAGAAGGATACACAAGAGATTTAAAGGTGATTACCTGTAGTGAGAGGGGGCGTAATGCTCAATTTAAACCTTTTTATGTGTCTTGAGTTTTGAACTATATGAATGAATTTATCTATTTAACTCCAACAGTAAAAAATGGAAGGAAGCATACAGCATCTGGAGGCAGGGGCGGCAGGAAGGAGGTGGGCAAACTCGCAGAGCAGACGACCGCTCGGGGGGCAGGGACAGGGCGCTGGCAGGGGAAAGCACAGGGCCCGAGCCATCCCGTCTTGGGGCAGACACCGAGCAGGCACCTCAACTGGCATCCTGGGCACTGAGCCCAAGTCACAAAGGAAAGGCCACAAGATCACTAAACTCAGACTGCGATGGCTGGCACCTTCCCCCACCCCCAGTGTCGTTTCAGGCCGAGGCATCGATCCCGGATCATTGATACAGACTCCTAATGTGCCCCTGCCCCGCCCCCCGGCCCTCAACTCGCTGGCCCTGATGCCGAGCGGGAGCTTCCGGAAGCAAATCGAATCCTGCCGCCTCGGCTCACAAGCGTCTCTGCCGGTTCCTTCACTGGAAGCTGCTGCCTCCTGGGCTTGGCAAAGTTCCCTGACAAGCCGGTGCCAACACGCCCCCCTCTGGCCTTGCCTCACATCCCTCCCCTGCTCCAACCGCAAGTTCTCTCCGGCCAGACTCAGCTTCTCACGGTCCCCTAACAGTTCGCTCTGCCGACACTGGAAATGGTCTCCAGCCCACTCCCTTGGCAAACTCCTAAGTCATCTTCAAGACCCATTGCAATTGTCCCCACTGGCGTGCACGGTTGTGCTCCCCCGTGCCCCTACAGCACAGGCGTTCCTCTGTACAGATCTCACGGTGCTGAATCTGAACCCTCCTTTATCTGCTCGTAGGTCTAGCTCTCCAACACTGACTGCTATGTCCTAGCACACGGCAGGTGCTCAATCAATGCTGAATAAATGAGTCCGAGGCACTGGGATCCAAAGAAGTCAGAGACCCTTCTCTTAGGAGCCCACAATTCGGGGGAAAGGAAAGCAGACACACAGCCGCTTATCAGCTGTGTGACTTGGGCATGGTTAGGACTCCAAGAGAACGCCTACAGGTCACTGGCAGTCACGAGTGTTAAGTGAGAGAACACATTCCGACTGCTCAGCACAGTGTCTGGCACAGTACACGTGGCATCTGTCATGACATCATTATGCCCCAGGGCTGGTACCACATGGCAGAGGGACCCTGTATAGCACAGGAGTTAACAGAGGAGGGTAGGAACCGCTCCCAGTGAGGAGGGACCAGGAAAGGCTTCACAGAGGTGGCTTCTGATCCGGACCCTGTAGAATGGAGGGGTTTCATGGAGTAGGTGGGAGGAGGGTCCAGACAAGGGCAGGGAGGATGTCAGCTTCGAGGAGCAGGCCAGGCACACCCAGGGCCGGCCCTGATCCAGCCACAGGCCCGCCCCCACCCGGCACTTCCTCCTCGGAACAGGGACCCAGCCCCATCCTGGCCCCTGGGCCTGGCCTTCCCTCCAGCCTCTGTTCTCTCCCATCTCTTCTTTTACTGGAAATAGTGACACACTCCTGCCTCTGCTTCCTTACCTCCCACCTACCCTTGATGGATCGCGTGCGATCTGGCTCCCACCTCGGTACATGGTGGAAACCATTCTCTCGTCAAGATCCAACCCCTGAATCAAATGGCCTTTGGGTCCACATTACTCTTGGCCTTTCTGCAGCATCCATCATTGCTGGTGACACCCCCTGCTTGCACATGTCTGCTCGCTTGGCTGGCTTCCTTCTCCATTTCCGCCTTGCCCTCCCCGTCCCCTGTCTGATTGGGTCTCCTTTTGTTTCATAGACATTAAGGAAGGTCACAGGCGCCAAGCACCAGCCCAGCACCTGGCATGTGGCTTCCTGCCTCCTGCCCCTTTCGCTTTGCTGGTGCCTCCTTCCTCACAAGGGTGGACCTGCCCCAGAGTGCAGCTCTGTTTCTCCCTCTTCTCTGCTCTACAGTCTAATTGCCCAAGATCAGTCTTAGCTCCGCCTCTTAGCAGCTGAGAGACCTTGGGCAAGTTACTTAACCTCTCTGTGCCTGATTTTCCTCATCTGTAAAATGAGTGTAAAAACAGTGCTTCCCTCACATCACTGTGAAGATGAAATGAGATGAGGCACGTACAGCCTCTGGCTCATACAAGTGCTCAGTAAGTATGATCTGCTATCATTAGCATTATCGTTATTATCATTCCAACAGCTTCAACTTTCACTCTGCCTCTAACCCTGACCTTTCTCGTAACCCTAGATGCCCCAGGGGCACTTCAACCTCAACGTGCCTAAGATGGAGTTGTCCTCCCGGGCCTGTTCCTCTCAATCCTGACAAAGTCCCTTCCCAGCCTAGGTGGAAACATGGGGACACGCGTGTCTCTGCCTCCCTGTACCCAGGGCCCAGGTGGTCAGGGAGGGCTTCTTGGAAGGGATGACACTTGGTTGGGGACCAGGTCAGGGGGGAAGCAGGGTGCTCCAGGCCTGAGCGACTCCAGCACCAAACCCTCCGGCCCTCTCCTTCCAGGCTCCCAGCAGGACCGCTCCTCCCAGCTTTGTGGTTGGGTGGGGCCGGGTGACTGGCTGAGCAGACCCACTAGTGACTTGGGGAAAGACCCCAGCTGGGCATTTAATGCCAGTGCCAACCCAATCACGCTTTTCTTTACCCTCTGCCACTGCAGCCAGCAACGTTCTAGAAAGGCATGCTCTGAAGCAAGGAGAACGCTGACACAGAGCAGAGCCCCCGCCAACCCACGACGTACATGGACACGTACCAGAAGTTAAGTAGGAAAACGCGGGTTTTGAGCCACTGGGATCTTAGGACAGGTTGCTTCCGCAGCGCAGCCTAGCCTATCCTGACTAGGATATGATACAGCATCCCACGCTCCATGTGGGAATTGTCCAGAGGGAATTCCAGGGATGGGAAACTAAGCTAGAGGCTGGGTGCAGAGGGCTGAGGGAGCAGGATGGGCCAGGGGGCTGTCCTCAGGGCTGCCCTGAGCATCCCGGGCACTGCTCGGCTGCTTGTGCTGGTGCCTTTGCAGGAACTTGCCCGAGGGGGAATCCACAGGACTCCATGCGCCCACAGCATCTGGGGTCCCCTACAGCACTCCCACCATTCTTTGTTCACTATCTGCCTCCCTGACAAAAGGCTCCAAGGGAGAGAGAGCTGTGGCCACCTTGTTTATCACCAGACCCTAGAATAGTGCCTGTAACTTATTAGATGCTCAGTAATACTGCTGAAAAAATGAATGAGTGAACAAATCAACGGAGGTGAACCAGGTATACTCTGTACATTTTCAGGGAGGGGAGGACAAGACCCAGCCCAAGCCCCTGGGCCCCACTTGGAAGCTTCCAGAAGACCCGCTGTCCTGGGTGACAGAGCCCAGGGGTCCTGGCTCTGGGGCAGTCTTGGGGGAACTCACCCACATAATAGGAAAGGGTGCGCTTGAGTCGATCGAAGACAAACCAGCGCTTCTTCCATGACTTAATCTTGCCACCCATCTTGACCAAGTAGCCACGGCAGACCTGGTGGAATGCAGGGGTGAGGAAAGACCCAAATGTGCAGCCCCTAAACCTTTATTCCCCGAGCAGCAATGTGAGTGCCATCGCCTGTGCCTGTATTCGTGGGGGGGCTGTCCCCAACATCTCTTCAGGCCAGCACACCTGGTCCTGGGACAGAGACCACTGGTGTTAGGGCAGGAACTAAGGACACTATTCCGAGGACCCAGGAGGTGCCTCTGAACATGGGGTCCCCACCACGACACCCACCCTGTGCTCCGGGGCCATGCGTGCCTGTACCTTGCTGCTGAGCACCACATGCAGGCAGGTATCCACACCGTGGCCTGAGGACTCAATGTGGGTCTTCAGGTCAAAGTCCTCCTTCCGGATCGGCAGGTAGCGGGTCAGGGGTCGTGCCTGGGAGCAGAGGGCAGGATCAGTGGGGGTCCCTCTCTTCCCGTCATTCCCTTGCCCGGGCCCCTTGGCTTCAGGCCCGAACCCCCAAAAGCCTGCTATCACTCCCTCCCCACCCTGCTGGCTGTCACTCTGGTTTCATGGGGCTTTGGCCAAAGCAGAGACCTGGTACGCCTGTGCTGACTCCACCCAGGTCTGGGCAAACTGCTGAACGGCTCTACGCCTCAGTTTCCCAGACACAGCTGTCCTTGTCCTGTCCCTGCCCCTCCTCTCCCTCCTGGGCTGAATGGAACAAAGCAAAGGACCAGATGTGAACATGCTCTTGGAAGAAAAGCCCAATAAGAAGCCTGGTCTCTAACTTCCTGTGGGGCCTTGTTTGGGTCATAGTCCCTCTCTGGGCCTCCGTCTCCTTATAGGTAAACAAGGGCTTTGAACTAGAGAATCTCTAAGGTCTGTTCCACCTCAAAATTTCTGATACTTAACTAGAATTCTCAGTCAACTGGAATTTTTTTCTCCTCTTTATTTCGAGGAAGAATGTTAGAATGACATGAAAAGGAAACATTACAAATTATTTAAAGAAGAAACAGGGACTTCCCTGGTGGCGCAGTGGTTAGGAATCTGCCTGCCAATACGGGGGACACGGGTTCAAGCCCTGGCCCGGGAGGATCCCACATGCTGCGGAGCAGCTAAGCCCCTGCACCACAACTGCTGAGCAACCCCCGCTCGCCACAACTAGAGGAAGCTCACACACAGCAACGAAGACCCAATGCAGCCAAAAATAAATAAATAAAAATAAATTTATTTTTAAAAAAAGAAGAAACAAAACGCTCAACTTCCCGGAGGTGCCCCAAAGATGAGCTGACTCCGTCCACCTCCTCAAAACTCGTGGCCCCTGCAGCCAGCCATTCCTGAGCCCCAGTACAGGGTGCTAGAGAAGAGAGACCCAAAGAGACCACTGACAGAGACAGGAAAGGGGAACTAGGCATTTAGCAAAAGATTCCAAGCACAGAGATGAAACTCACACACAGAGTTTCTTAATTATTTCTAAATTCCCGAGCCAACCTACCCCTTAGAATTCATGTTGCAGCATCATTAGGAAATCATGGAGCTATGATCGCCAGTCACTGCTGGGTAGGACCTCCACCCTGGGGAGGCCTATGGAAACCCCCAGAGGAAGGGACAACCTGTCTGAAACTCACAGGTTCTCCCAGGGGCCCAGGGTCTGGGACCAGACACACGAGTCGATTTCCCTGCCCCACCTAATTTCTCCCTCTCCCTTCAACTGCTCTGCTCAAGTCTCCTGTATAAGGAAAAAGCCCAGGGTTGGCTTTTGTGTAAGGATGGATTCTTGTCCCAAGGAGAAACTAGTACATTCTCTTTTGGAGATGTAAGCTGAAAGTCAGAGTGAGGCCAGCTGCTGGTGGTGGGGCCTAGAGCCAAAAGGTCTGGTGGAGTGAGGCTAGGACAGCCACAAAGCACCAGAAGCAGGAGGGCATCAGGGACCGGGAAGGAGGTGCAGTGCAGACCCACGAGGCAGAAGTGAGGCCCCTGCAAGAGGCCAAGGGTAGCCACCCTGATTCTGACTCAGCTCCCGTCACTGGAAGGCCTGTCCAGACCCTCTTCTCTAACAGGTGGCCTGCCGCATCCCCACAACCCAGTCAAAACACACACACACACACACACACACACACACACACACACAGAGACATGGGCTTGAACAAGCCCTGGTGAGTGGGTCCCTGTTCCTTGGGGCCAAACAAGTCCCAGGTAGAATTCTGCTTGTGCAATCCTTTCTGGAGAGAACAGGCTCTACAGTCCAGCAGGGGTAGTACCCTGGGATATCCCGACCCCTCGTCAGCCCTACCCTTAAGCCCTCCACCCACTCACCTGCGAGAACTGCTTCTCCCGCATCTTGACCTCCTTCTCCACGAGCTGATGCCTCCGGGCGCCCTCGCCCTGCAGCCTCCGTTCCACCTGCTCCCGCCGCCTCCGCTCCTCCTCCAGGGCCCGCCGCCTCAGCTCCATCTCCCGCTCCTGCCCCCAAAGCCAGGGCTCAGTGCCCACCACTGCCCTCTTCCCCCCCCAAGTCCCCGCCACCCTTCCTCAGGGCGGGGCAGAGCCACAGGAGGCACCCACCTCAGAGGGCAGCCTGGCATGAGGGACCGTCATCCTCCAAGCCCACCCTCTCTAAGGACCTGGCTGACAGGGGTAAATGCCTTAAAGTGAGACCAACCTGGCTTCAAATCCTGGCTCTACCACCACTATGAGCTCTGGACCCTGCCAAACTCCCTAAGCCTCAGTTGCCTCATCTGTAAAATGGGGCCAAGAGTGCCTACTCCTGGGATTGTAGCGAAAATTAAATGAGATCATGTGAGTAAATGCCCATCACTAACTCTGGCAGGAAGGAAGCACTCAATAAAAAAATGGGGCTTTTATAATTTTATCTGAATTCCTAGGACATGGATTGTCTAAACAACCTAATCGATAAGTGAAGGCCCTCTGAAACTCCAAATGAGAAACATTTATAGTTGAACTTCAGATTTTATGGGAAAAAAATGAACTTATAAAAGCCATTATCAAAAGATTTTAAGTCATTAAAACAAATCATTAAATACACAGCATGTGGGTGATGTTTTATATGTCTTCATCAATGATAACAACCTTCATATTATTAACATCCATCTGTCATTTCTTCCCAGCTCAAAACTTAGCAGAACCTCCTTTTTCTCCATTTGTCAGGAGATGTTTGTAAATGTGCCCTCCTCTGAAGCAAATAAGACTAAGAGGCCTTCTTTTCTGGTTGATCTCCTGCTCCCCGGGTCCCACTCTTAACTCCAGACATGCAGAGTGCCCGGATGATAGAGACAGACGAGCTTCTGCAGATTCTCTATTTCACCTCCTCCCCAGGCACAGTTTCCTCAGCCTGGCTGTGCCCACGATGAACCCCTGGCCCCTCTGCTGTGTCCCAGGCCCATCGGTAGGCAACGTGAGGCCCCCGCCGCCAACACCTCTGCTCTGGCTTGGACGTCTGCCTTCTCTCTGTCCCCATCCTTCAACCCCAGTTCCTAGCCATCCCCAAGAGGAGTGACCTGGCACTCAGGTAGACAGGAATCAAAATTTCTGTGGTGGTCAAACGTCCACAGAGGTGAACACACAAAGACACACAAAGAATTTCCCATACGGGAAATTCACCGTTGGACACTCGGTGCTGCTTCCCCTTTTCCTAAGAGCTGTGAAACTGGTCATCTCGCCCAGCCTCCGCATCCCCCACTTGAGGAACACAGGCTTTGAAAACACTCTTCCTCAAGGGACTGCTGAGAGGACAACGTGGGTGAAGGGGCCTGGGGAGGAGCGGAGGCGGGCAGAGGGCAGCCCCGGGGCCCCGCACCTCCCCCCGCCCCCCCGTGGCCCAGATCTGCCTCACCCTCGACTCCATGAGCCGGCTCTTCTCCTCATGAGCTTCTTTCAGCATCTTCTCCATTTCTTCCGTCTTCCCCACATCCAGGCCGCTGGCACTGGGGAGGCAAGGGGAGGAGGCACGCGGTGGAGGCGGCGGCCCTGGTGTGGGCAGGACGGTGGCAGGCCATCAGGTGGCGGCCGGGGCGCGGGTACCTGGACATGGTGTCGGGGGAGCAGGCCGAGTTGCCCCCCGTGGAGATGCTGGTCTCCATGCTGTCTGAGCTCTCCAGGCTCAGCGTGTCGTAGGCGTGCTCGCCCTCCTCCCCTCGCTCCCTGGCCACCGGTAGGTGGTGCAGGATGGAGTGATGCAGGAGCGGCGGAAAGCCCGAGGGCCCGGCCGGGAAGGGCGCAGTGCCGTGCAGGGCGTCCCACTGGCACTGCGCCTCGGCCGCCGCCTTCTGCTTCAGCTCAGCCAACCGCCGCCGCTGCTCCTCGATCACCTGCTGCCCTGCAGGAGCGACAGGCGGGAGTCACAGTGGGCACCCCACCTCCCCAGGGAGGACGCCGGCAGCATCACAGACGGAGGGAGGAGGCGAGCAGGGAGAAGGTAACACAGGGCAGCCCCCTTGCCCCCCACCAGCTTCCCTGAAGCCCCCGCAGCTCCAGGTCCGGCTGCCCTAGCAACGCTTCAGCGCCTGCACAACTGGCCACAGCCATGCAGCCTGACTTCAGCGCTCCCACTGTGTCCTGAGCCCACACGCGGCACCGAACCTGCCCAGGTGGGGCCCCGGCAGCACGACGGCCAGGTGGCTCCAGCTCACAACCATGGCCTGAATAGGTGGGCAGGGCACATGCACCCATCCTGCTGCTGGGGAAGGGTGAAGGAAGAGGTGCTGGGAGCCCCATGAGCGCCCACATCAATGCAGACCCCGCGGCGATGCAGAAGCAGGAGTGCCAGTGGCAGGAAAGGAGGAAGGGGACATGAGGCGGAGCACAGCTGAGGCAGGAGAGAGCTCAGCTGGAGGGGTGAGGCCAGCCCAACACCCCAACCCAACTCAGCCTGGGAGTCTGCCTGCGGGCAGTGGGGGCCCTGGGCAGAATACATCATGCGGATGCCCGGGCAGGGGCTGCCTGGCCAAAGCAATGCCCTCAATGACCAACGCTCTACCTGCTGGGTCGTCAGTTGGGAGGGGCTCGGCAGGAAGCGACTCGACTGGTAGGGGGGCCCCGGGTAGAGACACAGAGGGGACGAGAGGGGAGAAAGGCAAGGACTTGGACTTTCAAAACAAACAAAATACACACGAGCAACCAGGACTCCTGGGTCCCTAGAGACAATATCTTAGGGAAGCATTTGTGGAGGTCATCAAGTCCAACCCCCTGCCTCCAGACAGGATAACGTCTATCTCTACTCAGGTCAACAAGCATTTCCCTTATTTGCTGCGGTCTCTAGGAAAGATCTCACAGCCACCACCACCCCCCACTGCGAACCCTTAGTCCCCTGCCCTTAGTCTTTTGATAAATAGCCAGGAATCTCTTCTTTAGGTATCTAATCCAAATCCTTTTTGCTCTTGCCTAGATCCCAATTAAAGGAAAAACGTCCCGGGAAAGGTGTGGTCATGGACGAGGTAGGGTGGAGAGTGCGTGGCAGATGTCCAGGGCCCCCAGGAGAGCAGGTGGGCTGGCGTTGCAGCCACTCACCCTTCTGCTGGAGGGCCAGCTGGCGCTTGGTCTCAATGTCCTGCAGCGTGGCTGCCAGGTTGCGAGGAAGGCTGCTTGTGCCATTCTGGGTGAGGAGAGTGCTCTGTGGAGGGAAACAGAGCGTTGGGACCCGAGGCTCAGAAGGCACCTCCCCCCACCCTCAAGGCTCTCATGGGCGGCTGTGACCTCTCTCCAGTGTGGTTGTCTCCATCCCCCACCATCACCACCCTGCCACGCACACAGCCCTCCCACTGTCCTCAGACCTTTGGGGAGGGGCTACGGCCCAAGGTAGCCACGCTGAGCTGGGAGGAGGAGGAGGAAGAGCCAGAGGAGGAGGGGAGGGGGCCGCTGCGGGTCCGGGGCAAGGGGCTGGTAGCCTCACCATCCATCTTGGAGCGGTAAACCTGGAGGGAAGAGACACTGTCTGGTATCCCCGGCTCCCCCACTGGCCACCATCCCCATGGCATCTAGGCTGGCTATGATCCAAGGTACTGCCCCAGTACCCGAGGCCTCTGTCTCTAGCTGACAACAGCACTGAGCCTCCTGGGCCAGCCCAATGGACAGATGTTATTGGCAGCTGCCAAGCCTCCTTTCCAGGCTGTTCCTCCTTGGGCCAATCCCTGGTCCAACCCTGCATCTTAGAAAGGACCTTGTAAATCAACCCATGTGAGGAGTTAACACCAACGGGCAGAGCTGTACAGGAGACTGACTGGAGGCTGGGGTTCCCGCTGGTCCCAGCTCTGCCGCTAAGGGGCTGTGACCTTGGGCCACGCACCTCCCCAGTCTGGGCCTTGGCTTCCTTATCTGCAAAAGGAGGGGGTAGGGCTAGACTAAATAATCACCAAGCTCCCTCACAGCACTAATGTTCGGTGAATATGGTCTTTGGAGTCAAGAACCCTGGCCCTCAGTGTAGCCTCTGCTACTTCCTAGTTGTGTGACCTCGGAGAGATTACTTATCTTCTCTGGGCCCCAGTGTTTGATCTGTAAAACGAGAGTTATCATTATCTACCTCAAAGGCCTGTGGTAATGATTAAATGAATCAAAACATGTAAAAATCTCAAACCAGCTGGGCATAAAATAGAAATGTCACACAAACTACTCCCAAAGGAAACACGGAATTTTAGCTGAGATCACAGTCTTAGAGATGCAATGTCTTCACTCAAAGAATGAATCTTGAATGGGGCGTTGGCAGGTAGGGGGGTTCAGGCCCTCCAGCCGGTCAGTGGAGTGACACTCTGGGCAGAAGGCTGCCCGCATACTCTTCCCCCACCCCGTGGGCAGCAGCTTGCTGCAGGCTCGAGCAGGGCCATGCCCTCAATGGCAACTCGGAGGAGTCTTGGGCATGTCCTCAGGGCTATCACTTCAGAGCCTTTGTCCCATTCTGTCCTGCCTCCAAGTGTCACCCCTGGGGAGAACAGGAGAACAAAATACTGGCAACTCTCCTAGGACACACAAGTTCCAGAGACAACGGGCTCAAGAGTGCGTCAGGCCAAGACCGAGTGAGAAGCTCTGGGGCTGAGGGCTACCGAGGACAGCGTGAGGCACCGCAGCGCCCAAGCCTCCTTGCATTGGACAGCCAAGCACGTCGCCCACGGACTCAGGAGGCTGGCCCTCCACACCCGGAGTGCCAGGATGGCTGCCCAAGAGGAGACCCTCACTCCCCTCTCAGGGTCCAGAGGCCCCTGTTGCCCCAGCTGGATTAACCCCCCACCACCTAAGGCAGCACTGTGGGGTTGATTGATCAGCAGGAGGTGCCCGAAGCAGAGAGGGGTGGGGGCTGGGGAGCGGTGGGCAGGGAAGGAGGGGTTACCTGCAGCTGACGGGAAGCTTTGGCGGGCAGAGGCGGGGGAGAGGAACGAGGGGAGGCTGCAGCGGGGCCAGTCCCCAGCCCGGCCATCAGCTCCTGGTACCACTGCTCTAAGTCTACAGCGGGGAGCAGCAGCTTCTCCATCTGGAGGGGGCACGGGGAGGAGGACAGGGGACAGGAGGGGAAGGATGGAGAGGAAAGGTCAAGGAGTGAGGGGAAAGGGAAGGAAAAAGGAAGAAAAGGGCAGAGAAAGGGGAATGTTGGAGGAAGGGGAAAGGAAGGCCATTATCAGGGAAACAGACAGGAAGGGAAGGGAAAACAGGAACGAAGGAAGGGAGAAAGGAGAGCATAAAGAGAAGAAAACACAGTGAGAAAACAGTTGCCGTGAACGTGCTAAGGGCAAAGAGAAACAGGGCACAACTCCCAGACCACAGACACGTGCTACGCCAACCACGATGCCAGCCAGCCGGAGCCCCCCCCGGGCAGGCAGCGCCCCCCCCGGGGGCCGGCTGACGGCTGAGACACCACGGCGCACGGGCAAAGCACACACAGACAGAGCCACGCCACTAGTGGGCTGCGAGTGGCAGGAGCACACAGACCACCAACCTGGGCTGAAGGCGGGATAGAAGCGAAGGAGGAAGAAGAGGGCAGCGCGGGAAGAAGGCAGGTGGTGGGAACCAGGTCCTGGGAGGCAGGGGCCCAGGGAGGCAGGCCTGGCGCGGGCGCTGCGGGCACAGGCGAGGTACCCCACATGGCCTTTAGCTGCTCAAGCGTCACATACTTGGGGGAAGGCCAGACACAGGAGGGAATACAAGAGGTTAATGGGACGGGAACCCAAGAGATGGCCCTGCCCACGGGCAAGGGAAGGGTAAGAGTAGGACACACAGAGCAGAGGAGGCTTGTAGAGCCCGGGAGAGCCAGGGTCCTCTCAGCAGGATGCCCTCACGCTAGAGCAGAAGGCCTTCCCTCCTTGAGCCATCAGGAGCTGAAGGAAGATCCCGAAGCCCCAGGCGAGAGAGGGAACCACTCCCAAGCCCCCTGACGCCAGCTGCACTTCTCCCTCACTGCTGAAGACAGACCCAGCTGCCCCCCAACCCAGGCCCGAGGGGCAATCGAGGGCATCCATGAGGAGGTCCTTGGGCATAGGTGGGCTCACTCGGTGGCTGGTACCTCACTGTCAGGCAGGGGCTGGGCGAGCGCGCTGGGGGAGGTGGCAGAAGCATAGGGGTCCAAGCAGGAGCACAGCTGGAGAACCTCTGCCAGGCTCACATACTCCTAGGGTGCCCGGTGGGAGGGGGAAGGGTGGGCAGAGAACAGGTTAACAGGATTCAACCAGGTACCTGACATCCACACTCCATGCCAAAGGGCCATCACTCCATTCAATACAAAATCCAGAGCAGGGGTGCGTGGGGAGCTCAGCTGCCCGCTGTGGCCTCAGCTGGCTGCCGGGCAGTGGGGTGGGGGGCAGAAAAGGGCAGGCAGAACTGACTGTCTGAAGGCTCTTCTTAACCTTCACTCTTGAGGCTGCCTTGGCATCCGGGCCCTGCCACGGGCAGACCCTGAAAGCCCATTCCTGGGTTTGCCCTGGGCTAGGGGCAGGTGAAGGAGCCCAAGGAAGGTCTTCCAAGAGTCCACCAGGGACCAGGACCCACCTCCCAGAGAGCCTTTCTGTCTCTAACACCTTGGGCCTCCCCAATGAGGCACACACATGTATCACCGAGCGCCAGTCACAGCATTCCCATGGGTCCCCTCACACCCTATCTGCTGGAGCAGGAGCTGGAAGGAACAGGAACTGGAGGCACCACTAGGGCCTGAGCAAGACGGGCCCTGAGAAAGAGGCCTTAGCAGGGAGTAGCTAAAAGCCCAGATAGAAAAACCAGCCCACTGCCCAAAGGTTAGGACTTGGAAAGATGCTCACACACCAGATTGTGGGTTGGGAAGACAGGGACTGTTGTATTCTCTGAGCATATCCTTAGAATTCTGAGCTTATCTAGGTGTTGGGGACATGGTAGGCATCCAAAATGCATGCAGAATCAAAGTACAGGATCCAAAGCCTGCCTTATCCAGGGGAGCCCATCCTGACCTAGCTCCAGAGGGGGACTGTCCTCCAGGGGTCACAGAAAAGGAAAATGAGCTAGCGGGTCCAGTGTGTTGTGAGAACTGATGGAGGGCATGCAGAATATATGCAAATTGATGCTCTGATTTTGCATGGACTGCCCAGGCACCTACGGAACAACAAAGTCTGGCCAGACAAAGGATTACTGCCACGCGCCCTTCAGCTGGGCCATTGGGAGGAGCTGAGCGCAGAAGCTCAGCAAGCAGGCAGACAGGCAGTGAGTACAGCAGAGCAGGCAGTTAGCTGTGATTACCTCTTGTGCTTTGGGGCAGAGCTGAGTGGAAGCAGGTGCGGTTAAGGGACCAGAGGAGGCCCCAGCCTGAGAAGACCCTGGTAAGGGACCCAGAGCCGCCATCCCCAGCCCCACCTCTGAGGACTCAGAGACGAGCAGTTCAGCCTACAGAGAGGGTACGTGTGAGGGGCCTCACCCCTCACACTCAGCCAGCCCAGCCACCCCACCCCAGGCCCAAACTGTTTGCACAATGAGGCAGGAAACTCGGCATGTCCTGGTTGGGCCTCACACACCAGGCATGCAAAGACTCAGGAAAAAATGAGCCCCAATGCCCACTTCTGAGCCTGTAGCCTAGTTCCAGACAGAAGCCCAGGGAGCTCCAAGATCAGGACCCCTAGATCCCTATGCTGCCCCTTGAGCTGAGTCCACCCAGCCCCGGCCCTTACCAAACCTCTGAGCTGCCATCCTCCCCACCCATGCCTCCTGAATCCCCCAGATGTATTCAGTCACCCGAAATGGTAAGATCAGTGGGCTCCTGGGGCCCAGAAAGGCAGCTGAAAAGAAGCAGCCGGTAGAGGCCATAGAGGATCCAATCCCAGACCTCAGAGCCATTCCTACTCAAATTTCTCCAGTTAGGGAAAATGCCCCCATATTCAACCTCAGCTGTTGGGGTGAAGGCCCCATGTGTTGCTCCAGAGCCTCCCAGGAGACCCCTTGGGCCTGAGGCTGGGGCCCAAACCAACCACGTTACCTCTTTGAGGGTCGACGTGGTCTTCGGGAAAGCCCTGCCCCCTGTGAGCGAGTGGTATCTTCTTTCCAACATAGCCAGTTTTTCCTTCTCCTGCAAGCCCAAAGCGGCAGAATCAGAAAGGAGTGGGAGTGGGGCAAGGGGCCCCAAGTAAAGGGGGACCCCACCTGGCTGGCCAGTCTCCACCCCAGCCCTTCCGCACTCACCTCCCACTCCCCCAGCCCCTCACCAGCCCTCATCCCCCACCCAACCTCACTGGGGCTACCTTCTGCAGCAGCTGCAGGGAGGCATTCTTATCTCGGGCTAGGCGTTCCGACTCTTGCAAAGCCTGGGACCGGATCTGCCCAGCCTGACTGTCCAGGACCACCAGGCGCTCCTGGAGGAGATGGGGGTAGTGGGTCAGACCCTGGGGAGACAGGGCTGAGCCCAAGGTGAGGCTTGGCCGTCTCTGCTGCCCAGAGACCCTGGGCTTGGGTGAAGGGAATCAACTAGCCCTTCTGTTCGGCCTCGTCTCACCCAAGGAAAACGCAGGCTGCTGTGGTCGGCTCCCTCACCCCTCCCTCGACCAGTGACCCCATGCCACCAGGCACACCAGGCAGAACTCAAGTTCCCAAATCTCTCTCCCCGCCCGCCCCAGTCAACGTGTCCGGAATCCCAGAGATGCTGAAACATTCTCCACCTGCCCCCGTGCTTCCATCCCACTGCCACCACCCCAACCCAGGCCCTCTGTTTCTTGGCCTGGACTTCTTCACGAGCCTCCTGCTTCCACTCTCTCAACTTTCTGATCCACCCCTACACTGCCACAGATAGCTTCCTAAAATGGCCTTTGAGGTTTGTTTTCGTTTGCTTGCTTGTCTGAATTTTCTAATCTTTTTAGAATGTATATTACTTGAATAATTTTTTTTTTAATCCACGAGTAAGGGTAATCAGTCCTCGTCTCAAAATCTTTCAGCAACTCCTCATTACTCACAGGATAAAGCACAAACCCCTCAGCCAGCACTCAAGGGCTCCTGGAACTGGGCCTCCACTTTCCACCCTCCCTCCTACCCTGAGCCCTCAGTGGCGTGCGCTCAGCTCGGCCCTATTGTAACGTCAGTGGTGCAGGTGTACACTCCCAGGCCTTTCTTATACGGTTCTCTTCGCAAGGAATGCTGTCCTGTCTTCTCCACCCATCAAGAGCTTATTTATCCTCCAATACCAGACCCAATGCTATCTTCTCTCCAACATCTTCCTTGATCACCACTCAATTCCTTTGCTCCTTGCTCTGTGCTCAGATTATTCCATATCACCATTTGCCTTGTATTGCTGTTACTTGTGAATATATGTCTCCATCACCACCACCCCGCCCAAGCTGTCCGATCCAAGGGCTGGGCCAGTGTCTTTTTTGTCTCCGTATCCCCAGTAGGGCTTAGCGCAATGCCTGGCTCAACAATCATGTGCTAAAAGGAAATGAAAAGATAATAAGTGAGAGAGAAGGAGAGGGGCTTGGGAAAATGGGCTGGGTTTATCCAAGGAGGGCTTCCTGAAAGAGGAGGCCTTAAACTATCACCATTAAGAGCAAGACATAGGAGAGAAGGGAGGGAAGAAGGGAGCTGTACTAAATCTGGGGTCAGCCCAAGCAGACTGAAGCAGACCAGGTGGTAATCCTCACAACAAGATCTGCAATTTACTGAGAACCTGTCAGGACCCAAGAACCCTGCTAAATGCTTTGCATGTGTTACCTCATTTAACTCTCTTACGAGGCAGATGCCTTTATGCCCATTTCACTGATAGGTAGATGCATTTGTAAGGCAGAGCAGCTCAGGGAGAGAAGCAAGGGATCTGGACTCAGGGGGAAGTCCAGTGGCTCCCCACTTTACCACCAAACTCAGGCCACCCATCAAGCCCCACTTTTTGACACCCCTCCCCAATCTCACTGCCCTCACCTCCCACCCAGTCACTCCAGCCTGGCAAAGTGCACATGCATGCATATGTGTGCACGAACACGCAACTCTCAGCCACAGGTGTGTGGGCCGCCTGGCTCCTCCCCCTTCTCCTCACCCACATCTTCCTAACCCTTGCTTAATACAAGCCTCCTCCCAACTTTATTGGGGCAGGTATCCCTGCCCCAGTACACTGTCCTGGTCTGGCTGAGATCAGGAGGAGACATCACAGCATCTGGAGCTCCAGAACCAGCCAGGATGCGATACCAAATCCCCTTGTTTTACGGCTCAGCTGAGCCAGGGCTGGGCCAAGGCTGGAACCCAGGTGATGCCTTTCTAGTACCCCCGGCAGGCTCTAATATCCAGATCTCCGGTCTTTGTATGTGTCCCATCACTTCCATCAGAGAGCTCTACAAGGGCAGGAGCAAGCCTCCTCTTCAGCCTCCTCCTCCATCTCCGTTTCTCCCTTCCCTGCCCAGCCAGGGCCCAGCTCTGAATGTGAGCCCAATCCACTTTCCACTGGAGGACTGGGGGGAGTCAGAGCTTAATAACAATAGCCATTGTTCACTGAGTGCTTACAATGATCATGTCCTATGCTGTCTTCACATACATCATCTCCTTTAACGCTCACAACAGCCTGTTATTGTTCTTGTTTTACAGATGAGGAAACCGAGGCTCAGCAAGGTGAAGTCAAGCCGGCACTGAGGGCCTCGCGGCAGGGACGGGGGCCGGGGGGGGGGGCGCACCTTCCTCTTGGCGATGCTCCGGAGCAGCTCGGCCTTGCTCCGGAGCAGCCCTTGGCCAGCCAGCTCGCGCTCCTCCTCCACGCGGCTCTCCCGCTCCAGCTGCTGGAACTCCAAGTCTTCAAAGAGCTTTGTCTCAGTCTCCAGGGCTTCTGCCTCCTTGAACGACAGTGACAAAGGGGATCGGGTGGTGCTCACGATACCACTCTGCGCCTGGAAGGCCAGGTCACAGAGGTGAGACTTCTGGGGGCTGGACCCGGGGAAACGGAGGAAGGGACCTGCCCCCACCCCGCCCCCTTTCCTCCACTGTGCTCTGCCCCTTAGCCGGGCAGCGCTGCCTGCAGTAGCAGAAAGGAGAACCTCCATCCCCCCCCCCCCCAATCCTTCCCTGTCCTCTCCAAGCCACAACACGGACCCTGGCGTCCGGCAGGTACTGCAGGGCCCAGGCGGTCCCGGCCCACCGCTCCTCTCTTCCGGGCGGGCGGCCCTCGGGGGCGGGGAAGGGGCGGGGGCTGGTGAAACTGACCCTTCTCAGCTGCTCCTGTAACTGTTCCCGCACTGACTCGGGGCAGTTATCGAGCTGCGTCTGGAGCTCGGCGTAGAGCGCCTGGCGGGCCTCCAGGTGCCTCCGTCCCGCGGCCAGCTCCGCCCTCTCCTGGTCGCCGGAGGGGGAGGGGGCGGGCACAGGGGAGAAACAGAACACACACTCCTCAACTCCGGCCCGGGGCGGCGGCGGCGGCGGCGCGGGGCGGGGCGCACGGAAGTGGGGTGGGGTGAGGGGAGAAGAGAAAGAAGGCGGGGAATGAAAGGAGTTTAACCAGGAGAGGAGAGAGCAAACAGGAGAAAGGGAAATAAGGAGGAAGAGGTGCAGAGTGGGAAAGGCAAGGAGCTGGGGTGTGAGACAGGACTGGAGGTGCAGGCCATGGTGTCACAGGCAGGGGTGTGGGTCCCAGGCAGAAATGTTGGTCTCTTGGAGTCCCTTGAACTAGAAAGGTTTGGGCAAGTCCTAGGAAGAGGCCCTCTGTTTTCTCTCCAAACCAGTCAAAGCCAAAGCTGGTTCCACATCACAAACACGGAGCCTCTAGCTGCCGTTCCTCCCCCTCCTCCGCTTCCCAGAGACCAAAATTTAACCCTGGGAAAAGGGTAGAGTTGGTGGGGATTAAACCCAGGGGTTGGGTGTGCATTGGGAGCCGAGGATGTTAAAGCTACAGCAGTGCAGTGGAGGGGACCCCAACCCAACCCCCTTGGCCTCCCCACCTCCTGCCCAGGGTTGGGGTAGGGTGCTGGCACTGCAGGCTGAACTTCAGTAGGATGCGGGTTGCAATTAGTTCGGCCCGTTGCCATGGTAACAGGAGCCCCAGGAGTGGGTACAGAGAGGAGGTGGATGGCTCTGTCTGGGGCGAGATGACACCTCTGAGGGTGGGAAGGGGGGATGCAGGGAGGAGCTGGTGAGTCACCCCTCCGAAGGACAGGCAGAGGAGAAACTGTGATTACTGATTCCAAAGCCAGAATGGGGCCATGGGCTGGGCGCTGGGGAGGGAAGCTGAGGGAACCTTCCCCACTGCCACCACCCCCGCCTCAAGTAACTGGGCCCAGAGAGAAGGCAAAGTCCATGCCTCCAGGCAATGCCAGGTCAGTGAGAAATGAAGTTAGACAGGTTCCTGCTGAAATGCTGAGCTTCACCCTGGAGTCCCTGTGCTGAACCCTGCCTCTATCCCCCCTCCACCCCACGCCTCCATCCTCATCCAGGAGAGGAGGACCTGATCAGGCCAGTTTCTGAGGTCCAAGCACTTCCCCATGCTTGGACTCAGCCTTTGCAATACCCTATGTTCTGGATGGATCAGGGGTGGGAGTGGGGAGACACCTACCCCTTCCCACCCTCTGGTTGGAGTATCTGAAATTGGGAAGCCCCAGAGGACAGCTAGGAAGGGTAGCCACTGTGTGGCAGAGAGCCCCTGTCTGTGCCCTCCCCAGGCCATGCCACCACCACTGGACCTCCTCATCCCTCCGCTCAGGAGGGAAGACAGGTGACGGCTGGAGGACAGCCCGCCTCTCCTCTGTGCAGGAAACTGCCAACAGTCTGAGGAGGTCGCGCCCTGGCTTTTCGAAATAAGAGGAGCTCTTTGGACTGAGAGGCTCCTCAGCCAAGCATTTCCTCCAATTTTGTACCCCTCCTGCCAATGCCCCACTGAGTAAAGTTGAGCTGTGCCCCCTGCCCATTCCTTTCTGATCAAAACCCTGGGGTCCCACACCAAGAATAGAAGGAGGCAACATTAGAGGGGAGGGGCCAAGGGCACAGGGGTGCCCGTGGAGTTAGTGCAAAAGGAGGCACGGCTCAGCCCTGCCTGGGTAGCACTGGCAGTTAGGGACATGCAGAGAGCCCAGGACAGTGATTAGAGGGGGCGTTAGTGCAGGCCTGGTTGGTAAGCATGGAGTTAATTTGGCACAGAATTTGGGAGTGTGGTTTTGGGGGCCAGAGCCAAAGCTCCAAAAAAAAGGGTGGGAGGGTCAAAGAATTTTTAAGAGCTTCAAAACTGAGGGGCAGGAGGAAGACACTCTCAAAAAATCCAGAAGGAAAATTAATTCTTGGAAAAATACTGTCAAGTCCAGAAATAGGTGGCCCCTCTCCACTTCGGAGCTTTTGGCACGTTGTTGGACATCTTGGGCGTGGCTGACACGGCCCCTGTGGGATGGAGCGGCCCCAGCAGGCTGGCACGAAATCTGAAAGGGCCAGGGGCAGGAGCTGGGACCACCTGGGACGGGAGGCTGCAGATCCTGATGGCTCAGGGGAAGCAGAGACCTGAGGGCCATCTCCCAAAGACCACATCCTGAGCACCGGAGCCACGCTTGGAGGCAGATGTCCTCCAGATGCAGACACCCAGACCTGAACCACTCCCCAGCACCAGTGCCTTGGGCTGTGCTCACCGCCCAAGAAGGGGCTTCGGCACTTCCTAGAAGGGGCACGAAGGGCCCAGAATGGCAGGCACCCAGGCACCCAGATGTAGAACAGAGACCCAGGCAGAGGAGGCCCCAGACACCAGCCCAGACCCTGGCAGCGCCCTCCAGGCTGGTACTTTCCATGGAGAATAAGGCCCCCTGCCCCTGGAGGGGCCCAGAGACCAGCCGGGCTGCAGGATGAACAATGAGGTAAGAGGTTAGGGGCCCCAGAGAAGGCATCTCTCCTCTTCTCCCAGGCCACAGGTGCCCAGCACTGAGCCAGGCCTGGTGTAGGTTACCTTGTCCCTCTCCTTTTGGATGCCCGTCTCCAAGGTCACCAGCTTCTCCTGCAGCTGGTCCAGCGCCTTCTGCTCCTTCTGCAGCAGTACGCGCTCTGCTTCCCTCTCCCCCTGCAGCAGTGCTCGCTCCATTTCAGCCTGGAGGCAACAGCAGGGTCCCCGTCAAGGCCACTCAAGGCAGCTGGACTCGGGCCACTCTGGGGCCATCACCGTGCCTGGGGAGGAGCCCAGCCAGGGCCCTCGCTCTCACCTCTCGGGCCGACTCCTGCAGCTGCTGCTCCAGCTCCTTCACCCGGACTTTGAGCTGCCCCACTCGCCCCAGCACCTGAGCCCGCTCCTCTTCCAGGGCCAGCACCTCTCCCTGGAGCTTGGCACTAGGTGCATCTTCATGCTGGAGGGGAGGGCAGCCATCAGCTAGGGGAGCCTAGAGCCTTCCAGGATGAGACCAAGGAAATGGATCCCCATTTCTCAGGGTGCTCGGAAGGGGCAGCTTGACTGAGATAGGAGGAAACGCCCCTCCCTGCACGGGGAGCAATACAGCTTGGCTAAAAGTAATAGACTCACCACCAAGTGCCAGGCCTGGGTGGGGCTCCAAGGAAAGCCATGTCATAAAGCATATTTGTAGCTTGGGAAACTCATCAACACCTCCCCCTCTTCCTTGCCTCCTCTTTTTTTTTTTTTTTGGCCCCGCTACTGGATACGCGGATCTTAGTTCGATCCCAGAGCAGGGATCGTGGAACCCACCCCCCCTGCGCGGAGTCTTAACCAGTGGACTGCCAGGGGAGTCCCGCCTCCTCATTTCTACACCCTGATGTCGTCCCAGACTTCATATACTTCCCCCTCGCTGGGCCTTGCCATCCACCACACATGCGTGCCTCCTCAGCTGCGGCAGGCCACCCCGCGCCCCGCCTCCTGCTGGGTCCCCCCTCCTGCTGGGTCCCACCTCCTGCTGGGTGCTCTCCGTGCTACTGCACTCCTCCTTGAGATTCTCCTCATCTGAGCGCTCCACAGTCTCCCACAGGCGTTGGGTGGCACCTCCAGGCTCCTCGTTGCTCCGCCCAGAGGCCCCAGTGCCCCCCGCAAGGCCTCGTGAGGGCCTCCGGCCGGCCAGAGCCAAGGCTGCGGCGGCCTCCCCGATGCTGGGCAGCTCCCCGGCCTCAGGTCCCCCGTCGGCCCGGCTGTACTCGGCGCATAAGTTCAGGATGGTCTCCAGGCGCTGGCGTTCCTGGGGAGGGTGGACAGAGCAGGGCGTAAGGGGAGGAGGCTGGGTCCCAGGAGGGCTAGAGCCAGGCACGGTGTCCCGTCAGGAGAGAGGACTAGGACACTAGGGGCTCGGGGTCAGAATCAAGTCAGGAGAGCCCAGAGCCCAAGGTCTGGGGAGGCAGAGGGAAGGAGGGTGGGTGCCCCAGAGGCGGGCAGGAGGAACAAGGCTGTCGTGCCACCTGCCCACGCGGCCAGCCCCTCCTGTCTTCCCGTTTCCTCTCCCTTCTCATTCTGTCCCAGGGTGGGCTTCCTCGTGAACACACAGGGACACACCCAGAAACACACGCTGGTAAGCAGAGTAAAGAACACAAGGAGACACAGATAAACACGCAGGTGTTTATGCTGACACGGATACACGCAGATCCAAAGACACCAGGGCCCACAGAGACACCGCCACATATCAGTACTGACACACAAGGACACAACATGTACCCCGGGCCTGCATTAACAGGCAGCTACACACAAACACACCAGTCCTGACATGCACAAACGCACACTGGCACACACACGGATAAGCACAGTCCAGCACACAGACAGGTGGGCACCGACCGACACAAGCAGGGCCGGAACACAGACCCAGAGGCCCACAGGGACCTGACACAGGTTTACACAAAGATGTGCTTAGCGTGTATACACCCTGCCCGAGAGGCCTGGGCCACAGCCCTCCTCATCCCCATCTCAGCTCCAGTCACCCTCTGGCAGCCCTTGGCTCCTTCCCAGCAGGCCGGGCTGCTGCCAGCACTTGAACGTCTGGGCCCAGGTGTAGTGCTCCGTGGCCCAGCTGCTGCATCCGCCCCTCCCCACACAGCCCACCCAGATACCTCCCAGGGGCCTAAGAAGGTGAAGGAGGGATAGTAGAGGCATGCTCCCGGTCGGTGCCCCCTCTCCCACTCATAGCACTCCAGACTTGGGGCTTCCCCCAGACTCTCTCTGGGGTCCCTCAACCTCTGGTGTCTCTCACCAGTTTGGCCAGGACCTCCCAGACACTTACCCAGCTTCCCTCCTGCTGCTTACCCAGTTCCATAGCAAGAAAACCAGGAACAGAGTCTCAGCACCCAGGAGGCTGGGCCAGTGGCCCCGCCCCTGCCCCAGGACCAAGATAAGCAGCCCTGTGGAGATGGGAGGGGCAGGGCAGGCAGCCTCCATGATTTAAAGTGGCAGGTGGGGCAGGTAAGGGCTGGGGAGGCACGTGGGGCGGGGCAGGGGAGGGGGCGGGAAGGCTGAATGGAGTTGAGGGAGGCTGGCCCCACCACTCTGCCTGGGCCGGGTTCACTGCCCCCTCTCCAGGATGAGACCCCGGCGGGGGGCAAGCACTCTTGTCTAGGCCAGGCAAAAACAGAAGATATAGTAACTTAGAAGACTGGGGGTCCTGCCTCATCCCTCCCGGACCCAGCACAGACACAAGGTCCCACACCCTCACCTCACCCAAAGCTGTCCCAGCCTCTTCTGAAAGGGCTCCAGGCAAACCTCCTCAGTTCTGATTCTCCTCCTCAAACCAATCCCAGTGTCCCTGGGCCCCCAGGAACCCCGTTCTTCTGCTCGCAAGGGAAAGAGGGCAGAATCTATTTTCCTGTGCATGTGCTCCAGCATGGACACACCAGCCAGCGCCCCTCAAGCTCCCTGCTCTATCTGGGGAATCCCAGCCCCAACCCAGCTCAGATGCCATCTCCAGGACAGCTGCCCAGAACCACACCCAGCCCCCAAAGGCACCCACACGTGTGCGCGCGCGCGCACACACACACACACACACACACACACACCAGCACACATAATTACTATCACACAGACTGACCTGGATCAGCCAGGGGGGCTGCCCATCCTGTTCTCTTCCTCTCCCCTGCCACCCCCATTTCCAGACGATCCAGCATGGGCCAGGATGAGCAGCTCCCACCCATTTATAGAGGCCAACGAGAAGCAAGAAAGAAGGACCAGAGTCTTTTCTAAAGGATAAGCCTTGGAAGGACAGGAGACGTGGGTTCCAATTCCAGCTCTGCCAGAACTTGCTGTGTGACCTTGCACAAACCCATTCCCCTCTCTGGGCTTCAGCCTTCTAATCATTAAGACCTGCTTCTCAAACTGAGACGTACAAAGCTTCATCATAAATGTGGTGTGTTTTCCTAGAGCTTCATTGTATTCAGATACATAATGTGAAACTTCTTTTATACATGAAAACAAACATTGTGTTATGGAATAAATGCAAAGTGAGCATGAATTTGAAATAAGGCCTTAGAGACTTCAAAGAAAGTTCTTGTTCAGGGCACCAGAGCCTTGAGATACTGGTCACTACGGTGTATCCCGGAAGTGGAGAAGCTTGGGAAGCCCAGGCCCTGTCCACGGGCCCCTCCCTCCCTGCCAGCTGGCCCACCCACACTCTGGCAGAGCCCGTCATGGATGCCAGCAGCCTCCCTGGCATCCGCTCACCAGCCTCTCCATCTCCTGCTCCCGAAGCCGCTCTTGGCGCTGCCGCCGGTGGTACTCCAGGAGGTCATCCTCATTGTCACTGATCTCTGTGATGCTGTTTTTCCGCTCCCGAGTGACAGGCACTCGCAAGTCCCCACTGGAGAGCTTCCTCTGGGCACGGGGGCTCTGGTGGGGTGAAGCCCCAGTCAAAGAGCCCAGACTATAAGCCGGGCTCAGCCTGCCACTGAAGCTGCCCTTGCGGGGTGCCAGGGACTCCCCGAGTGTGGGTGAGGGGCTCCGTGTCCTACGGCCCCGTGCCCCCAGCGTCACGGAGAAGTCCTCTGGGGAAGCCCCATGGGCTGCCCAGCGCCGGGGTCGGGGACTCTCTGCCACTTCCCTGGTTAGTTTGGGATCTGGGGTGGTCCGGGCGGGCATGGGGGAGAGAGCCCTTCGGGACAGAGATGGGCTCAAGGGAGGCAGTTCTCTCATACTGTCCAGGCCCCGCCGGCCTAGGCGGGGGCTCTCGGGAGGCTGCAGGGTGCGGGTAGCGGACCCATCGGAAAATGTTCGGCCCACCAGCTGGCGTGAGGGGCTGGTTGTCAACACCCGCTCAGTGCCTGGCAGCTCCCGGAAAGGGCTGGGAGGGCGGTCCTGGAGCGTGCCAATCTTGTTTCGAGGAGCAGGGACTGGTGGCTGGAACTTGGGGCTGCCAGGAATGCCGGTGGGTTGGCCACGGGCACCGGAAGCCGGGTATTCACTCAGGCCAATCGCCACCAGGGGCAACTGCCCCCCCGGCCGGGGGCTCTCGGTGGCTCTGCAGGCCACTGCCAAGACAGTGGCTGCAGGGCTGTCTGTCCGCAGACCTCGGAGGCCAGGGCTGGGCGGCCTCTCGTGACCCCCCTTCCTGCCCAGCCGGGGGCTCTCAGAGGGGCGAGCACCACTGGGTCGGGACTGTGAGGGCTGCAGGGCCAAATGGTAGCTAGAGGACCGGGCAGGCACCAGGGGGGGCATGGGAGGGGCTGGCTCCTGCCCACTGGGGGAGTGGCTGGCACAGCTTCCACTGCTGGCTGGTGAGGAGAGCGGAGAGAAGGCTGGAGAGGTGTTCTCATAGCTGGAGCCCATGGACATGGCGCCGGGGCTGGTCGCGGGGGACAGCAGGTAGCGGCCACCATTGGCCATCGGTGACAGTGGGGAAGTGGCGGCAGGCTTCTTGCCAGCAGCTCCAGGCTCCTCGAGCACCAGTGAGTCCATGATCTCCTGCAGGTCCTTCTCAATAGAGCTCACCAGGGAACTGTGGCTGCCACAGGCTGCGGGTCCCTGGGTTGCAGGCTGTGGGGTGTGGTTCCCGTTCACCAAGCTTTCTGATTCTGCTGAAGGAAAACGCAAAGAGGCCTCAGGACCTGGTCTTCATCTCCTAGGCCCTAGGGAGCCGCATATGCACAAGAGCGAGCACTCCCATGTCCTGCCAGCAGAATAGGGCTGGAAAGGCTCTGGAGAAGCAGCCAGGAGATCTGGGTCCCAGTGCCAGCTCCACCACTAACCTGCTGTGCAACTTCCCCAAGTCACTTGCCCTTGGTTTTGCCTTCTGTAAAGGCAGAGGGCTCTCCTGGCTCTAACATTTTATGACTTAGGACAGAGTTGGCAACAGGGCCAGGCACTTCTAGGCCTCATTGTTGCCTACTCACCCTAAGACTAGGCTCCTCCTCCCTGCCTTGGTTTCCTCAACCTCCTCAAGCTCTACTTCAGGAAGGACAGGTGGACGTTCTGCAAAGGGCATGGGGGCACGCTGGGGAGCGGGCCAGAAGTTCCGGGGAGGAGGTGGTCCCAGTCTAATAGGACATAAGGGCCTCCCAACACAGCAGCCGAGACCCAGGAAAACACACACACAAAGCCTCCAGGGCTGGGCGAGGGGTGTATGCAGCACCACTTTATCCAGTCAGAGGCAAGGGAGGGGCCTGGCCCTAAAGGCCAGTTCCTGGAAGCCAGGCTGGGCAGCAACTAGGTGCAGCTCAGTGCCTCCAATTAGCCCATTAAGCCACGCCAGCAAGAGCCTGCCTTTGCCCTGCCCCAGCCCTTGTCAACCAACCAGGAGTCTCTGAAACCACTGCCCCAAACAGCTGAGGGAGTGGCATGACAATGCCAGGCTGGGAGCAGGGTAAATCTACCCAGGGAGTGGACTGGGAACCCAAGCTTCTGAGCCTCCAAGGGCCTAGAAAGGAGAAGAAGAAAAAGGCTTTGCAAGACTGAGTCTGGGTCCAAAATTATGGGGACTGTGTGGGACCAAAGGCAGAGGGGTTGCCGTGGATACTGGTGATCCCAGGGACCACTCATCTTTCCTCAGGTCCCCGGGTGATCCATTGAAGCCACTGATGCCACCCTGCTAGGTGCACCTGACACACATGTCCACCTGTCCCAGTAGCACATTGACACCTGTCATCCCACAGCCATCTGAATACCCGTGCAAAGTCTGGGGTGGCAGGCCTACAGGCAGCCTCCTGATCTGCACCCAGCCCCCTAGGCAGCTGGGCTGAGGGGGGCTGTGCTGGCTCCCCGGGACAATCACCAACTCTCCTCTGGGGATCAATAATTCACACACAAACTGCAGCTGCTCCACTGAGCCATCAGCTGGCATGGCATGGCCTGGGGGTGGGGTAGGGCCCAAGGACATGATCACAAGCAGGTGGGACGCCCCCTCCCCGCCCCAGAGCTTACAGCGGCTCAGTTGGATGCTTCCTTCTGCCCCCACAGGCCACCCTCAAGGGTGAGGCTCCCTGGTAGTGACATAAGAGGGTCAGGGTCCCAGACACCGAGGTGGCACCTTCCAGGGCAGTGGGACACAGGCTGGCACAGCCCCCCATCCCTCAGGCACATGATTCCCCAATTCCAGCCAAGCAGCACTTCTTGGATCTCTTCCAGTGGTCAGACTGCCTGGCACTCTCCACCAGTGGCCCATGGCAGGTGGCAGCAAGCCCAGATCATGGGTATTGTCCTGCCCTGACGCTGCAAGTGCGGCTGGAGTGGGCAAGGAGGAGGACTGTCCATGGGGTGCCACCAAACTAGCCACGTGCCCCAAGTGGGTACCTACCCGGGCCAGGACTGTAGGGGGGTCCAGGGGCCCGGCCCCCTGCCGGAATCATGCTCTTCATCCACTTGGCTTCAGCCGGGTGGTTAAAGCGGAGGAAGGTGGACTGACCCAGGCACAACATGCAGCCTGCAGAGAAACCAAACGCTTGGAAAGGCAGGCAGAGCTGAGGCAGCCCTCACCCCGCAGCACCAGCAGGCTCACCCCAGGCTCCGAAGAGTCATCCCCACCTGCGCTCAGCGGCATCCACTTGGTCCACACCCGACTCCCCCTGTGCCGGAGGCCCCAGCCCAGCTCCACAGCACAGGGCCGAGGGGAAAGAGCTCTGGTTTGTAAGTCCTAGTCCTAAATTTTCTTCATACTACCTGTGAGATCTTCAGGTAAAGTCACTTCACCTCCTTGAGTCTAGTTCTCTCATCAGAAAAATGAGGACAAAACCACTGACCTTGAAGAGTTAGAAAGACAGTGTATGCCAGTGCTCTGTAAGTGGAGAAGGCTCTCCAGAGAACACAGACACCCATGTGCCTCCCATCATGATCCATCTATCTGCCACTTGGGTAGAAGGGTCAGTCTGAGAGGCAGCAATTTCCAGGATCACAAAAAAGCTCTGAGATAGGGGACAGGGAAACACCGTGGATCAGTCAGATGCCCCTGCGGGGACCAGAATTCGCTTCCTTAAGAGAGCTGCCACCCTTTCTGACAGTCAGGAATGACTGCTACCCTCTTTCTCTCTGTCAAAGCACTCTCTGGCCTGACATCGTCCTGCTCCTTGGTCTCCCCTGGAATGCAGCCAAGCCTAGGCCAGTGGGCCCAGCCTCAACCAAGCACATTCCCAGGCAGTAGACACAAGCCCAGTCCTGCCCAGGAAGTGTGAGTGCATGGAGGGGGGAGGGCATGTGGGAGCCAGAAAATGTAGCCAGGGGCACCGGGAGTGTGCACGGTGACAGGTGTGCCCACTGTGCCTAAGCCTGTCTGGCAGAACTCCTCCTCCCAGCCACACCAGGTGCTAGAGGGCTTCTGCACAAGATGCTCTGTTGGGAGAAGCCAGAGACCTGGTGGTCTCTTCCACCCACTCTTCCAATTTGTCTATGCCCTTGGCCCCTGGCCCAAGGCTCTTCTCTACCCAATCTGGTGCCACTTGGCACCCCAAGCTTCATGCCAGTCTGAGCTAAGACAGGCAGGGAAGTCTACATTCCTGGACGCTGAGACAGTTCAGCTCAGGCAGGCCACAAGGGCATGGGGCATCCCAGGCCACGTGGGTACCTTGGCCGCCCACTGAGGCGCTCAGGAGCCTGTTGGGGGGCCCTGGGCATTGCCACGGATCGGGGGCTAGCAGGCTGAGAAGCCCATAGCAGACAACATAGTAGACAAAATCACCCACTTCTTCGGCAAACCCACAGGCCCTCCCAGGCAGGCACCAACCATTCTAAAGGCTGATGGGTGGTTAGGAAAGGAGGGAGCCTTCCCTGCCAAGCCACCAATCAGAGGAGCTGATCACAGAGTAATCATAACCGGAATAAATAATAGCCAGCCACACTGTCCACCTAATTACAACCACGGCTGTTTCAGAAAGAACCCTGCCATTCCCCGCCCCCTCCTTTCAGCCATTTAACAAGCTAATTAATGATGAGTGTGCAGGGTCTAGACAGACCCACTCAACCCTAGGTTGATGGGGGGCAGGGAGGGAGTGGGGACGGGGCAGATCAGGAGCCTGACCACATAGTCCAGAATGGGAAGGAGGTGGGGAGGCTGGGTGGATTCCAGCCCATCAGTGCCAGGCCCAACCAAGGAAGCTGTGGGCACCTACGGATCCCGGGCCCTGGCCCCTAGAGCTGTGAGTTCCCTGCCCCTTCCTCTGCCCCTCACCCTCCTCTATACAAGGGGTGTGGCTATGCTGCCTCTGGGGCTATAAATAGGTGATGCCAGGCAGCAGAGCTGGATCTGTATTAATAGAGCGGGCAGGAGGGCAGTGGGACTGATTGCAGCTCAGCTCCTGCCCAAATTAACTTTCTATTTGCACTCAGGGGCCCCAGGCATGGCCCCAACTCTGGTCCCATGCCCCCAGGGGCCTGGCAAACCTATATCTGGGAAGAAACCTCCTCTCTGCCCACTCCTGCCCCACACCTCCAAAGGTCAGTCCACTCACGAAACCCAAGAACCCCTTCTCATCCAGGCAAAGTTGTGTTTGTGCCCCTCCTCCCCAAAGGGGCTCAGGGCCCAGCTGTGTGCAGGTGGGTGGAGGAGCTGCACATCTGGAGGGAAAAAAACAAACGGGGCAAAGGAGAGGGTGGATCCTATCTCTGAGAGATGCAGGGGGGAAACACTACACACAAACACACTCTCATCCCGGCTCACACACATACACACTCAGAAACACACAGACACACAGATATAGGCAGACAGCCTCACACTCAGAGCAACAGTCACTGCCCTGCTGGCCACACAAATAGAATGAACTGGCCAAAAGGAGGCTGGGGCGAAGGGAAGATGAGAGGAGGGGCCTTGGCTCCCTCCATCCGAGACCCACTCTGAGCCATAACACAGGCTCCGCTCATCCTAACCAGGACCCCTCAACCCTGTAGAGAGGCAGGTCCCACGGAGGGGACCGCCCAGTGCTGGGGAAAATGAAGTCTGCCCCGCTGAGGAGTGGCCCCGAGCCCAGGCGCCCCACTTAGATATGTTCAGGGCTCACACACACGATCGAGCCTCACGGCCTCAAGCTCCCAAGCGGGGCCAGGGACCCGATCCCCCTCCTCGCACGCTTCCCCACCCCCTCCACGCCCCTCCCAGCCCGAGCTGCTCCGCGCCCGGCTGCCGGGGCTGCGGCCGCCGGGGGCTGAGGACTCACCACCGAATCCGGACCTCCGGACCGCTCGCCCCTGCTAGCTCGAGCCTTCCAGGTCCCCGGCCCGCCCCGGGCCTTTGAAGAGGCGGGCCGACCTCCCGCGCCGCCGGCTCCGGGCTCGGAGCAGCGAGCGGCGAGGCAGCAAGCAGCCACCAATGCCCGGGGAGGGGCGGGCCGGCCACTGGCGGCGGGGGAAGGGAGCCTGGGAGGGAGGGACAAAGGAGAGGAGGAGGGGAAGAGGAAGTGATGGAGGAGAGGAGAGGAGAGGAGAGGGGAGCGGGATGGAGAGGGCAGGGCGGGGCGGGGCGGGGCAGGAGCCAGATCAGAAGTCCGGAGCCCGGGTCAGGAGTAGAAGTGGGGCAGGGAGGAAAGGTTCCAGGGAGATGACAGAGAGAAGGAAAGGTGAGAGGTAGATACAGAGGCCAGAGGGTGAAGAGCCAGGAGGCAGAAGTGAGGAGAATTGGGGTCTCACTGAGACCCCGCTGTGGCCAGAAGTCACCAGAGGCCTAGGAGGGGGCCGGCCCAGCCCCTGACTGGCTGGGCACTTTGGGCCAGTCACACCCTCTGGCCTTGTGTTCCTTATCAACAGAGTGAGGAGGCTGGCTTGACGACAGCAGAGGTTAAGCTCTGACAGTCTATGGCTCCATATATTAGAGAGAAGAGTGAAACTCCTGGGAATCCAGCTAAGTCACTGGGTCCAGCTCTGGCCCTCAGTCTGCCACCGTGACAAGTGCAGGCCAAGGCGGTGCTCTGTGCAATGTGAGCAGCACTGAGCCCAGCCCTTGTCTCCACCCTAAACACCTCCTCCTTTGCCCCCCTTACCCCCACCCTCCCAGCAGTTCACCTCGCCCCATGACCCACACATAGCCCCACACACTTTCTCCCAGGTACACACCAACACCCGCTCAGTCACACAGACACCACTCGGCTGTGCATACTCTGAGTCACACAGATACCCCAGTTAAACACGTCCTGTCTCTCACACACATTTATTCTCAAACATACCACCCCTCAGGCACCAGCCTCTCTTGGTTATACCCTCACTCAGGCACAGGTAGCCTTTCACTCAGTCCCCAGAGAGACTCTGAAGTCAGAAAACAGTCAAACAATTTTTCCACCCTCACTGAACTCCTACCCACCCAGCCATACTACACACACACACACACACACACACACACACACACACACGCACACGCACACACGCTCACATACAGCTTATTCCCCTTCTGAAGGAAAAAGGAAAACCATATAGGGTCAAATGCAAAATAGGGGGAGGGTTTAAAAAAAAATCTCCTCAGGAAATGTGATTCATCGGTCTGGAAACTGTGACGGCCAGCTGGACAGACCCAGACGGACACAGAGGATACCGCCAGGGAGAAATGGGGCAGGAGGCAGACACAAAGAAGTGGGGAGCTAGGAGCATTTGCTTTTTCTCTCCTTCCTCTGAGCTTTATTAGTCAAGATCTTTATCAGTCTTATAACAGAGGACAGTTGGAGGCATCACTCCCATTTTACAGAAGGAATAACTGACAGCTGGGTGGAAGAGGAAGAGGCTCAGTGTCCTGGATCCCAGAGGGAGGCAGCTGGATAACTCTGGAATCCTGGCTCACCAGCCACATTCCAGGGAGCCTCCCCTGCTGGCCCTCACAGAAGCCCCTACCCACCAAGGAGGCGCCTGGGGAGTGAAGGAGACTCCAATGAAGGGCTGGCAGTGAATGCTGGGAGAGGATGAGGACCTTCGGTCTAGACAGCCTGGTCCCTGAGCTTCATGGCTTTCCGGGCCCTTCCCTACTTGGTCCCCTCCCAGATCTTTCATGTGGTCTGGCGATGTGGTCTCGGGGCGGGACAGCCTAGACCCAGAATGATATTCCTCCTCATTTCCTTGGTCCTCTTCCTAGCTCCGCCTCTTGCTCTCTTGCTCTGTAGAGAGAGGGCAGCGTGGGATGTCCCAGGATACCCGGGGATAGGACTGAAAGCAGGATCTTCCTGGCTCCCATGTCCACAGCTTTAGCTAAATGTTGGCATCTGTTTTCTGCCTGCTTCCCCCCACCCCCTGGCCAGGCATATTCCTGCTGGAAGAGCCTGTCACTGCCACCCTGCTCGTGATGACGTGTGCCTCTCCAATTGCCTATGGCTGGGCCCAGTGCCCAGAATGATGCATCCAAGGCCCGGCCCAGCCAGAGAGGGCTCCTTGTTATTTCTAGGGTAGCCCTCTGTTTTTCAAAGAGGGGGGTCCCCCCTACAAGGCTGGATCGGGGGAACAAGACAGGGAAAATGATCCTCTTGCATATATGCCCACAGATAGGCACATGGCCAGTGAGTTCTCATATCCTCACAGGCGCACACACGGACACTTCGTTACCATCAGCCCTGAGTTCACCCCTGCCCCCAACTTGAACACTCTGATCCATAAACACAAGGAAAGACACAAACACAAAGATACACAAGCCCAGAGACACAAACACATCCGGAGATACATAAACACACTCCAGTTACACAGACACATAGAGATAGCACATGCACCCCCGAGCCACCCAGTTTCCAGGGAAACGCACTCCCAAGAATGTCCGGAGTGGGGCCAGGCAGGGCTGGGCTTGGTGCCTTGCTCCAGAGATGAGACAAGGAAACCCTCAGCTCCTGGAGCCCAGGGGAGGGGTAGTGCTGGGGAGAAGAACACCCGTTCCTTTGTGCCTGTGCCTACCCCTCCCCAGGCTGCCAAGCTTCTGAGACAGGCGAGCCTAGACAAGGCAGCTATGGGGGTGGAAGGGAGCGAAAGGGAAGGGGGTTTAGGGTCAGGAGAGAGTGGGAGGGTACATAGTTGGCAGTGTGGGCTTTTGGCTGGGCAAGAGTTGGGGGTCACTTGGGCCACAGGAAATGCCTAAGAATTCCATCTTGGCCCAGGCCCTCCCTCTTCTCAGGGAGCTAAATGCTGCCCTGGGAAGACCAGGCAAGAGAGGCCTACAGAGCACCGGTTCCTCCGCCCTGCTCACAACGCACAGGGGAAGACAGTTCTTGCTCCCGACCGTGAGGGATCTGGGGCTGGGCTCTTTCTCCAGCCTTCTTTGAACTCTGCCTCGGCCTCTCCTTGCTGTTCTACTGTCCCACTTCCATGTATCCAAATCTTGGGGAAGATGCTCTCTTTGAGATGGGAGAGGACGGTCAGGAGCCAGATGGCATCACAGCCAAAGCCTCCATTTATGGGGTTCCCCCTCTTATCTGGAGTCAGAGAGGCCCTGGAGGAGATGAGGGCCTGCTTGCTGCTGCTCCTGGCAGACCTGTCTCACTGGAGTCTGTTGTCCCCCCGACACTCCCAAAGGCAGGAAGGTTGGGTCTCCTGGGTCAGCCCTGAAGGGAGAGACCCCGAGAGGTGTGAAGAGAAGGAGAGAGGGAAACAGTGGAGTGAGTGGGATTTCCACTGCAAAAGAGCTTCCAGCCAGTAAGAGGTAAGAGTCCCAAGAAAACACTGCCAGGACATGGGTCCTCCTACTTAGAGCCAGGCCTAGTCCAAAGCTCCATCCTCTACCCTCCACCCAAATCCAGTTTTGTCATCCCCCTAATATGGTGCTTCACTGTATACATTGATGTCCAGGGCAAACACACCTGGTTTATCAGAGTGCTACCTGGCCAACTCCTTACCTGCCTGGTCACCATAGTAACCAGAGGCCCAGTTTTTAGAGCTCCCTTACACAACGGAATGGCCTGTTGCTTTGGGAAACAGGGTGGTAACCATATTCATGACCCAGAAGCTACTGTCAACAGTGTTTTAACAGGAGTGAGCGTGTCCTCAGATTTTGCCATCAGATTTTGCCCTTGTCCCATCGCCATTGTCCTCAACAGCTCCCCAACTTCAACAGCCTTTCAGAACAACTCCCTCTTGGCATCATGGAGCCATATGCCACTTTCCCCTCGCTGCTGCTCCAACTGCTCCCCCCTAACGACCACGAGCGACCACTGCAGCACTCCCCATGCCCTCTGAGAGCAGGAAGCAGGCCCTCTTCTCTCCCCACGGTGGCAGGATGGGGGTGACCAGAGAAAAGCAGGTTGAAGACAAGTCTGGATGCTGGAGGGGTTTCGAAATGCTCCCGATCCAGATGCACCTGAGCACCCCACCCCCAACTTGGCCACTCAGGCGGTTACCATGGCAACCAACACAGCAGGCTTCCCCTGCACCTGTCATGCACGAGCTTTTAAACAGCTCCCTAGGTTCGGGGCTGTCAGAACTCACCCTGAGTGAGTCGGGTGGGCTGCCGGACCAGGAGCCCATCAATAGCGCAGGCATTGCCACAGGGGTAGAGGGTGAGGGTGCCCCGCAGGTTCTCAATGTAGCAGTGCTCTGGAGCCAGGCCTGGACCCTGCAGTGAGATGTCCCTGGCTGCAGAGCCGATCACTGTCCTCCCTGAAGACAGGAGGCAAACTGAGTCAGAGGGGTCGTCCAGGCTGAGCTGGCAGAGATGGGGCAAGGAGGGCCACACTAGAAATCTCCTGCCACCTCCTACTCCAGGGAGAATCACTGGCCACCCCTTTGGGGCCCCTGAGCCTGGTCGAGACAGTAAGGGGTAGAAGCTCTTCTCAGACCCAGAGATGAAGGCCCGAAGGGCACAGAGGATCCACAGATAGAGTAGGGCAGGGGGACTTTTCTGCAGACCTTCCCTTTGTCCCCCCGTGCTCCCTCCCTAAGACCTTTTCCTCCTTCCCTGTTCTCCCCCATCTTTTCCTCAAACTCTCTCTGCCTCCTTCTTCTCTCCCTCCCTTCTGCCACCTGCAACCCTTGCCCTCCCTCACTCCCCTCTCTTCAGTTCAACTCTCCCGGGGCTTCCGCAGGCACAGCCCCTCCCCCTGGCAGAGCCCCTGGGACCGGTATTTGGAGAATGTGGGGAACGTGGTGTCACCCAGGCAACAAGTGCAACCTCGAGAGTAGAGAGGAAGGGCAGAAGCTGCAAGGTGGAAGGGGCGGTGCCAGGGCCTAACTAGGAGGTCTGCTCCCACTACCATCTCTCCATCTCCACCAGCACCTTCTCCCATGCCAGGCATTGCCCTGGAGGGGGCCCCCTTTCTTCTTGGCCACAGTGGTTGCCAAGAGCCATGTGCTCTCCTGTTTCAGTGTCCTCCTCCTGATTTCTAAGCTGATCTTTAATCCCAGTCATGGAGCCAGATTAGTCTGGGCAGGCAGAGACAAGGGAAGCAAACTGGTGGGGTAGGTGGCACGGCCTCCCATTTGGGGGAGGTGAACACTGCCAGCAGGTATCAAGAGGGCCCCAGCACATGCCAGGATCCCAGGGCAGGAATGTCTATGGGGATGGAGGGGTGGCAGGTCAGATGCCCCCCAGACTCACCTTCCTCCAGCGGCAGAAGAGTGATGGCCGTGCTGAGCCGCCCGCTGCCCAGGCTCACCAGATGGGGTTTGTCCGTTTGCACTTTCAGCCCTTTGCCTGTTTCGATCAGGTCCAAGGGTCCTTTCTGCAGGTAGTGGAGGTGGGGGATGAGCATCATGAGACTCCTGGGCGGCACCTTACCACCCTAGTCCCCGTCGTCACACCAGCACTCTCTCCAGCACCTGCCCTCTCCAAAGGGCTCTGAGGGTGTAGTGCAGAATCCTGCACAGAGCAGTATTCCACTAAATTGTAATTAGATCTGAATCTAGGCCACTAACTCGTCCCACTGGATTTATCTCAAGTCTTGGTTTAACTGCCCTTTTTGTCTGTTAGGACAGAAACAGGAGAAAGTAAGGGGAGTGGGGAGGTGCTTGGTAAGAGGAGGGGGTACTGGTAGAGGGGACCGATCAGGACTTGTCCCTGTAGACCTGTCCGTGGCAATCCACTTGGCCATTGTTTGCCCCTGTTAAACTAAATTACAAGAGAGGGCAGGGCCTGGATCGAGGAGAGAGATACAGCTCAGGGTCAATCTGTAAAACACTTCCTGACTTTCAAAGGGTATTTTCTGGGTGAACCAATTAACCTAATTCAGCTAAAGACTTAGCTGTTAATAGGCTTGGGACCTGGGGAAGAGCAGAGGTAGTACCGCTGTCATCCTTGGGCTGGGACCACGTAGGTAGAGGAGTCGGCACATCCTCACCAACAGCCCGCTGGCTGGCCCTGCCCCCAACCACACTCACCTGCACCATAGCTGGGGTCTTGCATCCAGGGCCCACTTGGTTCCTATTGATAGTGTCCATTGTCCTGGGGCTCCAGAGCTCCTGCGGACACAGCAGAAAACAGGTGAGGTGTGGAGGCCAGGGTAGAAAAGGGCAAGGAGTAGGCTCTGTAGCAAGGTTCTCAGGGAAGGCGCAGGCCCGTGTCACCGTGGTTTCCAGCATGCTCCTGCTGAGGGAGAAGTCAAGGCAGCTCAGGAGCTTCCTGGGAGAAGGCAATGTCGCATCTTCAGCTACGGCGTGGATACCACACCACACCGGTCCTGGCCCTTGCCACACATAGGAAGCCCAAAAAGTCCTATAGGGCCCAACCTGTACTGCTGTACTTTCTTGCCTCTGACACCCAGGACTCGGGCCTTGGCAGCTGAGGACCCTCACACAACTGGAGCCGTAAGCAGGGTGGGGGAAATCTACCTTAGCGGGAGAAGCAAGTCCAAGGAAGTCCCTCGAGGGACACTGGTAGACAGGGGGCCCCAGGTGGGTGGCAGGGCTGAGCAGGAGCTCCCTCCCACAGCCTTTCCCTCTCCTTCTTCTCCCTTTGTCTATTTTCCCAGGGGTCTCAGAAGGATGTTTTCTTAAAGGAGACACACGGGAAAAACGCAACTATTCCTGCCATCTCTTTGTCTCAATTCCTGCACCCTCTCTTCCCCAGAGAGCAATCTTACCCCCAAACAGTCAGCAAAAAAATAAAAACCCTCCATGGTGACTAACACTGGGAATATAGGACTCTGGGGATCTTCACCTGATTTGGTGCTGTAGGAAGCCGAGGTCCTTTGAACCAGAGGTAAAATACTGATAGATTCCAGAGCCAGAACTTGAACTCTTCCTCACTCATCCCTTTCTCCCTGGCTCACAGTTTTGGTACCTGCAAACTCTGACGAAGGACCTTTGTGTACTAATATGTACCTACATGCCCATCCTTGGCCAACTTGCTAAGGTTCATCTGCTGCTGAACAATGTTTCTGGGGAAGTTGAAAAGAGTGTAACTGAAGGTAGGGAGGGAGACGTAGGAAGGCAGGGTGCCCCTCCACTTTCTCTTCCAGCCATCTTCCAAGGGACTTGGAGAAGAAGTGGGGGGGAGGAGCCAGCATTCCAAGTAACGTCTGACCCTGGCAGTGGGGCCCAAAGGCCTTAGCCATAGAGTTACTAATTTTACCCTCCCAGCTTCCACCCTTCCGGACCTGGACTGCATCGTCTCCGTCACCATTTCCACTCAAGCTGGCGGAAGAGAGGCTGGAACAGGGCCTGGGGCCCGCCCCAAGTCTGCCTGGGAAGAGGGAAGGCAAAGGCCATTAACCTACACCAAAGCTCAAGCTGGCCTGGCACCTCCCCAGGAGATCTGGCCAGGGGGAAGAATTTCCAGGGACTGAGACTGCTGTATTCAGGGAAATCCCTCAGCATTCTCTGAGGGAGGGGAGGCAAGAGAGTGGGCTGGGGATGGAGAGTTTATATAAAAGAGGGGGTAAGAAAAACAAAACGATAAATAATGGTGAAGGAAAGGCATCATCACTTAGTGGAAAGAGCTTTAGATTGGGGTACAAGAGCCTTAAATTTTAATCCTGACTTTACTATTTATTAGCTGAGAGATCTTGGAGAAGTTACTTAACTTCTCTGAGTGTCAGATCATTCTCTATAAAACTGGAATAATGATTTAAAGAAAAAAGAAAGATTGTTTGGATTACTGCTTGCCTGGGGCTAGGGGTGGAATGGGGAGTGAATATAAATGGGTAGATTTCGGGGGGGGGTGATAGAAATGTTCTAAAACTTATTTGTGATGATGGTTGCACAGATCTGTAAATATACTAAAAATCACTGAATGTACATTTAAATTAAGTGAATTTTATGGTATGAACATCGTACCTCAATAAAACTATTAGGGTTTTTTTTTTTAAAAGATGATTGTCTGGAGATTCAGGTATTATATGAAATGATACTCTGTGAAGTGCAAAGCACTATAAACATGCCAGTTATCAGTATGAGCTTCATGAACTTGAACAAGTCACTTCACCTATCTGGGCTTCAGTTTCTTCACCTGTCAAGTTGTCATTATCACTCTGTGAGGTAGCAGTGGGTGTGCTCATTTATTTACACCAAGGATTTCAAGTGCAGATAAAGATTGTAAAGGAATAAGGTTGATGGGGAACACGAGTGATTGGAGGGGAGGAGAGAAGGGAATAGAAGGTGAAAGAAGAAGGAGAGATAAGGAGAGAGGTGTAGGGAGAGACAGAGAAGATAAGAAAAGATGTAGAGATTGGGAGGCGCGGGGCTGTGGCCCCAGCTCCGAAACCTAATCCAGGTGAAGTGGAAAGGTACACCAGACCAGCGCGTCCCAGCACGCGGGCGGCGCTCTGACCCAGGGGCTGCGCAGCGGCCCGGAGAGCAGCCACGGGGCGGGGGGCGTGGGGGACGGGTCGGGTCGGGGGGGCGTGGGGGGCGTTGGCGCCCTCTCCTCCCACCCCACCCCCGGCCAGGAGTGCCAAGCGGGCTGCTCCGGGGCGCCTCCCACCGGCCGACCTGCTCCCGTCCCACCGGGCTGCCCACTACCCGGGGCTGTAATTACCCACCCCGCTCGCCCAGCCCGGCCTCCGCGGCCTCTCTGGGAAACCCCGCCCCACCCGCTGCCAAAAAAAGGCCCCTGCGGTGCGAGTCCAGCTGTCGGGGAGGAGGGACTGGGGGAAGCGCCGCGGTCAGCCTCGGCTCTCAGTAGCCCTCCTGCACCGCGAGCAGAGATGCCCAAGGTCCTCCTCGGGCTCCGGGTGGCAGAGGCCTGGGTGTCTGGAGGGCCCCTTGTGGGGCGAGGCCGGGGCTCCGGCAGGTGACCCCGCTCCGGCACCTCCGGCCTCTCGGCCCAGCGCGAACGCCCGGGCATCCAGGCCACGGGGGATCAGCAGCCCTACCCGGTCCCCAGCTCTCTGCGCCTCGTGGGGCGCCCAGAGTCACCGCTTCGGGGGTCTCGGCACCTTAGCCAGGGCGGTGGGGGCCCAGGGAGCGGCCGGAAAGGTCTGGAACCGACAGGCACTGGAGGAAGTCCAGACTCCAAATTAGGCCCCAGAAGAAAGGTCCGAGGCCGGCCCCGGAGCGAAAGCGGTCCCGGCGGAGCCCCCGCACGGGTGCTTCCGCTCCGGTCTCACCTGTGGCCCCGGCGGCCAGCCCAGGCCTCGCCCCGGGCGTCGCATGGCTGTGGCCCGAGCCCTCCGGGGCAGAGTAGGGATCCTCTCGACCCGCCGCCGCCGCCTTCGCCCGCCCGGCAAACATCCGCCCTCGAGGAAGGGCCGCCGGCAGAGGAAGGAAGCCGGAAGGGAAGGAAACTGAGGCTGGGAGCCCAGCGGGCGGGGCGCCGGAGCCGGGCGAGGGCCGGGGAGGGCGCGGGGGAAAGCCAGGGACGGAGGGAACTTCGGGAGAAGGAAAACGAGGGGTCTGCGGAGGGACGGGGCGGGTGGGAAGACGAAGGGATTTGGAGGGAAATAAGAAAGAGGGAGACTGAGGGATGAGGGAAAAGGAGGGCTGGGGAGGGAAGACTGAGGGCAGAGGATGGGGAGGAGGGGAAGGAGGCGGGAAACCGGATAGAGTCCAGGGAACGCAGAGGTGGGGGGAGACTGGGACGGAAAGGTAGAGGGACTGGGGGACGAAGGAGATGGGGGAGACTGGGGACAGAGGAGTCCTCAAGGAAAGGGGGTGACGGACCGGGGGAGCAGTCGAAGGTACCCAGGGCCGTGGAGGGGGAGACCGGGGTGGGGGGGCGGGAGGCGGGGCCCTGGAGTAAAAGAGGGGGCCGGAGGGCAGACCGGGGGACCCAGGAGTGGGGAGAGACCGTAGGCGGGCAGCCGGGGCTGGAAGAGGCGGCGGGACAAGGCGAGAGTGTAGTTCGGGGGTGTGATTTTATTTGTGTGCGGGGTGGAGGTGGGGTGCCGGAAAAGGGCAGCTCTCCGAGGCCGGGAGGCCGGGGGACTGAGTTGGGTTTCCGCACGGAGGGCTCCCTGCTGCCCCTCGCCGCCCTCCCCAGGGCCGCCAGGTGGGACAAGGCCGCAGTGTTGGGCCGCCTGCTGGGCCGCCCCGCCCGCCGCTGACGCCGGACAAGCGGCCTTTCTTTGGCCGGGCGGGGAGAAGGGGCCGCTTGTTTGCCCGGCGGGGGAAAGGGGCGGCCCCCAGACACCGCCGGCTCCCCGCGGGCGGCGGCGGGAGGGGGGCCGCGTGTGCAGCATTTGTGTGTGTGTGTGGGGGGTGCGTGTGTAACAGTCGGCCTGTGTGAGGACTGAGTGCGTGATGGGTGTGTGTGAACGGCGGGGCCGCATGTGTCGGGGTGCGTGGGCCCGGGGAAGGGCGTGAGCGCGAGGGGCCGCAGGTGTGAATGTGGGCTTCCTGGGAGGGCTGCGGGTGCTTGGCGTGTGTGTGGAGTCCTAGGTGTGCGCTGGGTCCCACACGTGTCACGGCGGAGAGAGACGCAGCTGTCCGCGTGGCGTGTGCGGTGGGAAGGGTGCGTGGGTGATGCCGGGTGGGGCGCCGAGTGTGTCTGCGCGTGGGATGCCTGACGTGGTCGGGAGGTTGGCTTTGTGTGTGACCGGTTCGATGAGTCAGCCTCGGGACGGCTGAGCTAACGGGCCCAGTATGCAGCCCCGCCCCGGCGCCCTGGGTCCCCCGTCGGACCGCTCGGTCTCCCGGCCCAGGCTCCCCTCTTGCCCGCCTCGGCGGAAGCGTCCGCGGGCGCCTCGGCCGCCCAGCTGCCCCAGCCCCCCGCCGCCCCCGGGCGCCCGCGCTTCCGCATCCCGGAGGAGCCCGGAGGACCTGGCTCAGCCCCGGCACCAGGGAACTCCGCAAGGGATTCGAATCTGGACCGTGCGGGCGTGGCAAGAGCGGAGACTCATTGCCCCGAGCTTCCCCCCTCTGGCCTCCCAGACCCCTAAAGACGCGGGGCCTTGGAGAGGGCCGGGGAAGCCTCAGATGTGCCACCCATCTCCTGAACACACGCAAGAGTCCCTCCCGGACACCACTGCTTCCAAGCCGGACTCCGCAGCCCTTTCCTGTCCGCCAAGGCGGCCCGGCCCGGGACTGGAGCTGAGATGCCCCGGGGGACACCCCCGTTCCTGGTGCAGGGCTCTCAGTCCTTCTGTCGGCGAGAGAGGGGAGGTGTGGGGAGCAGGCGGACGAGACCCCGCGAGTGTCGCCCAGACGTCTGGGTGCCCGAAGGAGGGTCTTGGGACAAGGATCCGCGTTCCCCCCGGGGGGAGAGCGCAAGGGCCCCCTCTGGCGGCGGCGCGGGCGGCGGCTCGGGAGGGCAGAAGCAAGCAGCTCTCGGGAAAGCAGCGGAGCGCACTCCGCACAAAGCCTCTCGCGCCCCCACGCACTCACCTGTGGCCCCCCTCCTCCCCTACCGGTTTCTTCCGGGCTCTTCCAGCCCAGAGCTGATCTGAGGGCTCTCTCCAGGTCCCTGGGACTTCCTCTTATCCAGTCCCAGCCGCGCAGCGAGCAGGACCTGCAGGCGTAGTGGTGGAGAGCGTTCTTACCTCGGGGGGAGAGGGGGACACTGGTTCCTTCGCCTGGCTCGGCCGCCGCGGCCCCAGGCTCAGAAGGACACTCTTGCTTTTCCCTGGGAGCCCACTGAGTAGGAGGGGAACGAGCGGGTCCCGCCTCCCTACCCCACCCCCCCGCTAGTCCCCGCCCCCGTCCCCCGTCCCGTCCGCCTGGCCAGCCAGAGGAGACGCCCTTGTGGGACTGGAGCCCAAGATCCCCCCACCCACCCTTTCCCATAGCAGCACGTCCCCCCACCCGCCACCCCGGCCTGCACAGCGCCCGCTTTGTTCATCTCTCTGCAGCTGGGCTCTCCACTACCACCACCACGTACACACCCCTGTACCCACTCACCCTCCCCTTCGGACTCTCCTAGACCACTCTCCACCCCTAGGCTTTAAGGCTCTTCTGAGAGGGTGTTTTTGATAGTTTTTCTCTGAACACCCGCCCACACACCTTCTTTTTTTCTCACTTTAGATGCCTGAATGCTCCATGAGCTCCCAATGAACTTCATGGTCGCAGCCCTACAACATATTCTCATCACCTCCAAATACCTGCCGAGGGTATCCAGGTCTACTCTCTGTTGCCCCTTCTCCTCATCCTACTCCAAGCCCCTCCACCATGACGACCTGTAAATGGGGTGGATAACTCTGCATATAGGGTGTCACAGATTTTTCTAAGGATAGGTATAAGGAGACATGGTAAAGTGCCATGCAAACTGTAAAACACAGGAAAGCTGAATGGAATTATCGTCTTACCCCGTGTAGCTCCACCCCCACCACAACCTGCAGGATTACAATTGGGAGACAAGCTGTACGTGTACTGTTGAGCACACCATGCTACAGCAGTTTGGGTCTCTGTAGGAACGAGGGGTTAATAAGGAAGAAGAGGGGGGCACCGAAAACCTAAGGGAAGCCTAGAAACTGAGCCTGGTTGAAAGTCATTCTCCCCACCCGAAATCCAAGCTGACAGCGGATCCTTACCTTGCACAGCCAGCTCTCGCCCCAGGAGACTGACAGGGGAGGCCCTAGGGAGCTGAACGCAGCTAGACTGGACCTCTTTAACCAGCACTGGAGGGACCCCTGAGACTCTTCCTCCCTGAAGGAGAGGAAGGAGAAAGCCAAGGCTGGCATAAATTCCAGTGAGGGAAGGATAGCAGAAAATAATTTGTCCTCTTTGGGATGGACAAATCTTGCTCTGATTCAGTGACTTTAGTGTGTACCCTCCCTGCCTAACCCAGGAACAGCAGAAGATTGAATTGCAGGAATCTTTGGTCACTCATTGACAGGGCCAGCATTAGCAGGGGGACCCCCCACGGCTGGAGGCTGGAGCTGACCGGACTAGAAGCAGGAGGGGCTGGGATGCTCTCTGCAGCTACCTGCTATAGCTAATAGAGGTTAAACTATCAGGCTTCAGCATGTGCTGTGGGCACCAGGAAGCCCCAGGATTTGGCCTGGGGTGGAGGAGCAGTGTTGGGGGTGGAAGCCTCTTATTCTTTCTTTCTTCATACTGTTTGAGGCTCATAAAAGTATTTTAACTCTGACCACCTTTTTATGAGGCAGATCACAACAGTAATTTTCAGGCTATTCTGTTTAAAAAAGAAAAGAAAGAAAAAGAAACAAACCCCAAACTTGTTGTATCTTATGTGCCAAGACCCAGAGTTTGAGGGAAGAGGCTCAGATTGGGGTACCGCAAAGACTTTTCACATAACTCTGTTTCACAATTCCAGCTCTTCCTTACCGTCTTGGTCAGGAGGAATTTCAGGGAATAATCAAGGCTGCCACGGAGGCGGCTGATGCTGAGGCAGGGGGTTAAAACCTCACCCATCTGCTCTCTGTCCTCCCAGCCCAGCGGTCAGCTGACCCCATGATAAAGGTTCTGTGCAATGTGTCCTCGCTCCTGCTGTCGGGGCCCTATGTTCCCACAGTTAGAGCACTCAGGGGACTTCAGACCTACCATCCCCACCCCGCTCCACATCTGGAGCCCATCAAAAAACTCAGTGCTCTCTCACAGTTACGCAAGAGGTTGAGCAGCTGGGAGCTCAGAAAGGGGGAGGAAGAGAGAAGAAAGCAGAAAACAGCTTTCCAAGCATGCTTCAGACTTTCCGAAGTGGAAGCAGGGGGAGAGGGCAAAGGCTGGGTGTGGAAGGGTGGATTTTTTAAGGCCCTCTGCACTTGGCTATGAATGTCACGAGTGGACTTCCACACCCAGCCTGCCTTTGCCACAGTACATTTCCCAGCTCTGTCCGTCCTCTCAAATTGTACACCCTCCAGCCCCAGAAAGAGGTGATTATTGCTCATTACAGCAAGCAATCCCTGTAGATGCACACCCTATCCCAGGAAGCTAACCTTTCTGGCCTCTTTGGATCCTGAATCAGGCATCATTAGTGTAGGTGTGGTGGCAGCAATGATGCCAAGTAACTCCTCACTGCATCCAACTTGGAGAAAAAGTTCAAACCTTTCTTCACTACCTTCAAAAGAGCAGAAGCCCTCTTCTCAGCTTGTCTTAGAAATTGCACAATTCACACTTCCACCCACAGCTAAGATACGTCCAGGCTGAGTGGGAAATTTGGGTAGGACAGAAGACTGGTCTTATTTACCCTCCGTGGCTCAGAACCTTCCTATGAGCTGAAAAGAACAAGCATTCATTCGGGCAAAAGAATGGGAAACAAGACCTATTTCCATTACTCTCATTGCTTTGAATTGGTAACACCTCTTTTTCAAAAAGCTCGTTAACCTGATCTCAGATTTACACCTATGGGAACTTCCCAGAATTGGACTAAGCCGTAGATAACCACATAACCCCTGCCCTATGAACAGCAAGGCAAAAAACTTGCCTTTTTGACCACTGAGGGTAGAGGTAGGGGAGTGGCCCAAGCTTCTGAAAACCGCCTGGTTGCTTGACTCTTGTGTTTGAGAGGGGGCCACAGCTCAGTTTGGAAAAGTAGTCTAAACTTCCTAAAGGCCTGCCTCCACATCAGTCACTAACTCCCCAGGGTGAGATGTGAAACCGACTCTTGTAAAGAGATGCGTCTGCTCTTGGGTCAGGAGCAATACACAGCAACCAACCTACTTGTGGATCTTCTAGGAGTTTCAAAGAAGCTCTACAGCTGCAAATATATTTACCAAATGGGGCAAAAAGAGGGAATGAAGGGAGAGGATGGTTGCAGTGAGAGATGTGCATAGTACAGGGGAGTCAATTCTGAGTTTTTGCTTCCTTTTGAGTGATTCCTCTAAAACCTACCAGACCAAAGCTCTATTCCTCACCCTTATTGAGACCCATGTTGAGCATCACTAGTTGCAGTTGATGCCGACCTACCTTAGCAAGAAAGCTTTGTAAGGAGGTACAGCCATTGCTTCCAGTTCGACTTCAATCTTCCTGAGGATGGGGACTCCTCCTATTTTCCTCCTCTCCTCCTCCAATGAGCCCTGCAGATGAAAACTTTTTTTTTTTTTGACCCCGTCTCGCAGCATGCAGGATCTTAGTTCCCTGACCAGGGATCAAATGTGCACCCCCCGCACTGGAAGCGCAGTCTTAACCACTGGACCGCCAGGGAAGTCCAATAAACTTTTAAGAAAAGCTATGCTCTATCAACCCTGGAAATCTCTGAGAGCCTACCCAGTGTGAACAACGTTAAATTGGAGGGCAAAGTTTCCTGTAGAGATGCATGGGTTGATAGATTTGGGGTTTGATACTGTGAGTAGATGAATGACAGACCTTTTTTTTAAAAGGAACTCACCTACCTCCCTACCTCCTCTGTGTGGAATTAATTAACCCAGAGCAGGAACCACAAACCTCCTACATTAAACAGAATGCTCAGTCAGATCTAATTATTTTGTTAGTTTCCCTCACAAGAGGCCAACAAAAACTCCCCTTGATGCTGTGGAGGGATCAGCTGCCAGTCAGAGGGTGTGGCATGGTTTTGGTGTGCTTCATTTCACTGGATTAACGTTACAGCCTCAGAGATCCAAGCCACACTTCAGCAACATTAAAGATACTTGCAATTTCTCTTGCAATTTCTCAAAATCTTGGCTTCCAACATGAAAATAAAAACTTATTCATTCCAGAAACTTACTATTCATCAGAGATTTGCCTTCCAATTTGGTGACATTCAATAGTTTTTCAAGTTAAATAAAAGAAAGTAAGAAAGAAGCCTTTTCTGAGGGAATTATCAACTTCCAAGGAAGGCCTTCATCACTCATGCCTGCATCACTTACTTCTTACCACTGTTTGTCTAATGGGGAAGAGAATGCTCCAAGATATCACCAACTATGGTTATTCTTTAAAGATGAAGCCTCATTTTTCTGACTCTACAACTGGCTCTGACAAAATTAAGATCAAAAGCCCGTAAGTGGCATCAAATTCAAAAGCTACACTGTCAGGAGTGCATGTGTATGTGTATATGCTCAAATGTAGAAAAATACACAAGAAGACACAATACCTGTAATAGGGAGAAAAGGCAATGAATACTCTCAGATAGAGATTATTTCCTCTTAAAGAAACATATCATTAATTTTTAATCTTAGATCCTGTTACAGCATTCTGAAGACACCAGAGAAGACACCAAAGTATGAGAGAGTCAACAGTCTAAAAAACATTCATTTTATAATACTTTTTATTTGATTAAAGAATTTGCCTTCTTTGTGTACAATGGAATGTTATATTCCCTATGTATTTTACAGGGTTACAAAACTTCTCTCATTTTAAATATTACCCCAAAAGTAATTTTAGAAAAAAAAGTTTTTGTGAAACTAACCTTCACTTTAAAAAAATCATATGGACACACAACTCCCGAACAAAACTGAATTAATAAGATTTCTTGTCTACTTAACTACATGACAGATTTTTTGTTCCAGTCCCCTTCCTCAAAAAAACCTTATGTGGAAACCAAGCTAGAGATAAGGACTCTTCCCTGATGCAGTTAAGGGAAAGGGAAAGGCCAGAAGTTTCTTTGGCAAACAATTCCGTCCACGGCCATTTGTGTGTGACTGCTCTGCTTCAACTACAGGACACTCTCTGCAAGGAAGGCCAGATGTTGTTCAGAGTGGGAGTCGTACTCTCCAACCAGCTCAAAGTGCAGGAAGTCATCTACTGTCATCTGTCTCTTCCCCCTGTCTGTGGCTGCAGCCTGGCAGCAACTCCACCAACTCCCAGTGCAATACGGGGTTAAAAGCCAACGCTGGGCTGGCTGATGGAGTCTTCTCCATTGAAGAAGTAATGGATGAGATGGGGCTGAGAAACAACCATTACATGATGACACTAAACAGAAAAGGCTTAGGGGAGAAACAGGAAGGATTTCAGACACAGGAACAGAAAGGCTGCTGAAAAAATGCTGGGCAGGCTAGAATAGAGTATATCAATGCCTACACAGCAATATAATCAGCTGCATCTTGAAATGCTAAAAACTTGGTGGTGAAAATGGAGGCTCCTTGATAGCTCAGGACCAATGGGATTGGCACAAAGACTCACTGAACCTACAGCCTCCAAAATCATAACCTCATGTCTGATAGAAAGGAAAAAACTGATGACACAGAGAACATTCAGAAAGAGGGAGGTGGTGAATCTCAGGAATGTGAATGGATTACAAAGACCATTAGCTATCATGTTTTAGCTGAAGTACCCAAAATATGGAGAATGGAAGGCTGGGTAGCACCAGCAGCAGACATGATTACCTGTGGGTGTGAAATCCCTAACTGGACATGACCATTCTCCTCCCAGACACCTTGAAGTGGGGGCTATACCATTTGAAAGCTGCTTCTCAGCTGTCTTTAATATTGACACAAGTGGGATTCACACTACTGTTCTAAACCAGAGCAACAAGCCTGCAAGGAAAACAGCCTGGCAAAGGAAGGGAGGGATGAATAGATACAGGAAAAGGATAAGACATCCTTATCTTTTAACTTCTAGAACCCCTACCCCTCAAGCAGTTCACCTGCATAGTCCAGAAATCAAGAATGGATTAGATCAACCTGTTCCCGGAGTGCCAAATATAGTGCCTATATGCAGATTATCTCAGGGCTGGATTGGATATATAGAAAGAAAAAAACTGAAGGTAAAGGAAAGGAGTATGAAAGATTAAAACCTTCTGCAGAGAAAACTGTTTAAAAACAAAGTATGAAATATATTTAGGGATTAAAATAAAAAACAACTTAGCTGATGGGGGACAAAGTGTTTACTGGGGGCATTCTCTGTAGAGCTTGCTTTCCTGCTGGCCAGTAAAATCTGCCAAAGAAATCAGCAGCCTTTCCCTTTATGTTTGTGTCATTTCTCTGCCAGAGAATGTCTCTGTGACACTGAAACACTGAGGGTGAGTTGAGGGTCCTTGCGCTCAGAGAATCGTGCACTGTATTTGAAAAAAACGGTCTCCAATGGCTTGCAGGTTTGGAAAAAACTCTTCAGCCACTGTTGGCTTCTTCTTTATTAATTTGAAATTTTTCCTTTTCGGTTCCCTCTTCTTGGTATTACAGAATTTCATACTTATCCACTAGGAAAGTGGTCTCTGTGGAAAACCTTACAGGGCTGTTTCCATCTACCTGGGTCACTTTGGTAACCTAGGAAAACAAACAGAGAGTAAGGTAAAGCAGGACGACAGCGGGTCTTTAAGGTGCTGGCTAAATTCTCAGTACAGAACAGATCAAATCTCCTAAAGCAGTATTAAAAGCAACTCAGAAATACTAAAAAAGTTCAATTCACAACTGCAGCTCACAGCATCACTCTTCCCCACCAACATGATTAATCTGCTCTCTAGATAGAAAAGACAACTGTTGGGATGACATGTAGAGTGGTATTAATATTAAGTAAAAGGTCCAGAATGAGTGGCCACTGCCCAGGCCCTGCCCTATAAAACCTATGAAAGTCATAGACGTTCTATCAGGATGATCAATTAACATTTTGATCCAAAATGCAACATTCTAACAATTCAACATTATTTGTTTAATTTGCTCTCAGTCTCACTAAGTTGTTCTATCATATTCGTTTTCTAGGTATGGCTGGGTCCTTCTAATGAGATTTCTTTTTATTTATTTTTTATTTAAACGTACTTTTTTTTTTAGTATTTATTTATTTGGTTGCTCTGGGTATTTAGTTGCGGGAGGCGGGCTCCTTAGTTGCGGCATGCATGCAGGATATAGTTCCCCGACCAGGGATCAAACCCGGGCCCCCTGCGTTGGGAGTTCATAGTCCTAACCAGTACACCACCAGGGAAGTCCTGAGATTTCTCTTTATTAATAATAATAGATGTCCAATTTAATGAGCTACCTGTAACAATGGTGCGCGTAATGGCACCAACACAAAACTTAAACCATTGATTCATATTTTCTAGTGAGGTTCTGACAGAGCAATTATACTGTCCTGTTCTTCAAATGGTCAATAACAGGAAAACGTCTTGGGTTCAACAATGTGCTCCCAATACTGATGGGGTTAAGCCAATAACTGAGATGGCGGGGAGGGAGGCGGTGGGGCGGGGGAGAGGGAGAGAGGGGGGAGAGGGAGAGGGAGTGGGGGAGAGGGAGGGGGAGGGGGAGGGGAGGGGAGGGGGAGGGGAGGGGAGGGGGAGGGGAGGGGAGGGGAGGGGAGGGGAGGGAGAGGGAGAGGGAGAGGGAGAGGGAGAGGGAGAGGGAGAGGGAGAGGGAGAGGGAGAACTGCTGTTTGAAATTATCCAGCAGATGAAACTATAACTTCCCAAGCACTTTCAGGAGAGACAGAGACCATCTGGGAAGATAACCAGAATGACAAGCAAATCAACAAGTCAGAGGGAAAGATAACAATATAAACTCGGTGCTTATAATGTAATTTGAAAGCTGGAAGAACAAAGAGTTAAAAATAATGATATGAAGGACAGTTCACAGGGAAATCCCTGGCGGTCCAGTAGTTAGCACTCAGTGCTTTCACTGCCATGGGACTGGGTTCAATCCCTGGTCAGGAAACTAAGATCCCACAAGATGCATGGCACGGAATGAATGAATGCATGAATAAATAAATAAATAAATAAACTGTTCAGAGATTTCCCCTGCTTTGCCTGCCTACCTTAAGGACAAGGTTTACAACAGAATTGGCTTATGATTATCCGTATTAATGAAGGGAAGCTGTGACATAAAAGAACAGAAAAACTGTATCTATTTGTATTAGAATCACCTTTTTTGGCAGTAATTTTGTCTTTCAAAGAAACTTTCTTTCATTCCTTGGGATCAAACCAAGTGACAATACAGAAGGCATTACTAAGTCATGTGTTGCGTGTTTTGGCAAATGGATTTTAAGATACATGAGATTATTAAAAAAAAAACAGGCAACTAAGAGATATGAGTCTTGCACAACCCATAAGTACTGTTATATGTAGTCATATTCAATTTCTTTACTTTGATCTGGAGAGGAAAACTGAGATAAAGCAGGGGAAGAACTGACCAAGATTATATAATGAGGCAGCAGTGGAATCCACGGGGGACATCAGCTTTTCTGAGTTCTGCTCTGACCATGAATTCATGTTGCCTATCAGGTAGCTGTCCTACCACTTTCCCCGTATAAGTTTTCTATTAAACAGGGGTACCTGTATGTTACAGTAATTTTTTTTGGAGATGAAGTAGACTTGAACAGGGAAGAAATCATTGGGCTGCCCAGCAATGCTGAACTCAAGGCTGCCACTCTTATTTTTGGCATCAATCACTGGCAGGCACCACTCCAAGGTATTTCGTCGACTGTCATGTCGATATTCGCCATCAATCTCACCAATCACCGGTGCGCCGACACCAGATCTGTCACAAGAAACATCCGTGTCAAGTTAGCTGTCCAGAGCCAGAACTATGCCAAGGAAAACCAGCCCCAAATTTGATTATGCTCCTCAAATTCTGCCCACTTTTATATAGTCCTAGAAAAAATTAGACTCCCTGATAACTTCAAGGACTCTTAACCTTGGCCAAGGGTCTCATTCATTCCTTTTGTAGGTACAGATATATTCAACCATAAGTAATGGGCAAACATAGTCCCGGGCTGCTCCAACTTATGGACTAGATCTGGAGCTGGCAGGGGACTGAGACTGACAAATGTGTAAAGTGGGATGTATTTCCAAAAATACTGCACTAATGGTTTGCTGCCTTGTCATGATGGAATTTTAACATAGTGTAGCTCTCTTCATAGATGCCAATGAGGGGGAAAACAGGTTGATAATAACAGTGGGGGAGAACTTAAACACCATTATGTGGTTATTTAGAATGGAGATGAATTTGGACCTTTGAGAGGATGTTTTTAAAAGATTTTAGAAGGTTTTAAAACTTATTGTAGTTGATGCCAGTGGGTTTATTTGATTTATAATCCAGTAACTGAACTTTTATTTGATAAGTGAAAGCACAATTACCCCTGGGCAAAATGTGAACGTGATGGGAAAGAGAGACATTACATGGTTGTCCTTAGTCTGCAGGAGAACCAGGGCTAGTCAGGACGCACTGTGCATCCCCACACATGGCTGACAGGCAGTGCCAGCTACTCCTACACACTCTAAATTTACCATCTTTTAATTCACCAGTGACATCCAATGTTTGCGTTAAAGGCAGGGTAAATAAGGGAGACAAAGAAAACTTTAAGGGTGATATAACACAATTAACTCTTCCCTATCAATTTTATGGTCCCAGTTGTATATATGTTTCTTCCCTTTGCCCTTGTTCCAATTCTGATTCTGAGATCCTCTAATTTGATCAGTCCTAGACAATAGGGTAAAATGCTGTCTAAGGGTCTCTTCTGGAGACTATTGCAAAGTTGAACTAAGACACAGGAAACCACCACAACCACAATTATAGGGTAGATGGAGAGGCCTAAAACTTGTGGCATCCTAAAAATAGTCTAGTAAAATAAATCTTGACAAAATAAAACCCACACCTGTCACCAACGCCCAAGTCTCACAATGGTTCAAGGCAGCCATCTACTGTTCTGAAATAATAACCAAGCTGTGAAGAATAAGATGGTTAGCCCATTAAAGGGGATACTGGTAATAAAGCATATTTTAAAAATGGAAATAAGAATGACTAAAACCAGACCTGGCCACGTAAAGGCCTGAATCCAACTACAAATAAATTAGATTTAGTTTTAATTCAAATTAAATTAAAATTAATTTGAACAAAACTACAGATTAAATTAGAACCATTTTCTCTGTAATAATAACCAAGCAATTTAATAGTATAGACACACTAAGAATTCACTTACTGGGTATTCATAATTAAGCCCTGTACTTAATCATGGGGGTGCTGAAAGGCAGAGGAGAGAAGCAGGGATTCAATGGTGAAGTAATAATAGTTCAGTCACTAGAAATGCTAGTGAGGAGATAAACTTAAAGTAGAGAGTATTTCCAGATGATCCTAGAAAGTAGGCCATTTAAGCACACATCAAAAACTTACCGGAACTAAACTTCTGGGGGGGATGCATATTTTTGTTATCTTAGTTGTGATGATGGTGCATACATGCCAAAATTTATCAAACTTTATAATTTAAATATGTGTAGTTTATCACGTCAACTATACCTCAATAAAGCTCTTAGAAAATTTACTGAAACTAATGTAGATACCTTGTTTCAGCAAGAATAGTACCCTTGAAAACATAATCTCATCTTCAGCTGAAAATTTAGAGAACAAAGTAAAAAAGAAAACTTCAGTCTGACAGACTCAATTCCTTTAAGAGTTGCAAAACAAAGCAGAGAAAGTCTGACTGAGAGTTGGCTCCTCCTTCTGGAAACCTTCATTACTACATGAACAATCTGAAGACCAATATCTGAAAACACAGCCCTAGAACTATATAACCAGCTTTGCTTGCTTGGCTTTAAAATCAGTAATATCCACTCCTTTAATACAGTACAGCTCAATGCATTGACAAATGTAACTTGTAAGCACCATTACAATCAAGTCATAGAACACTTCCATCATCTCCAAAAGTTCCTTTGTGCTCCTCTGCAATCAAATGCTTCTTCCCTTGGCAATCAAATGCTTGATTTCTGTTCCAAGAGTAATACCTTTTCAGAATGTCTTATAAGTGGCATCACATAGTAAGTATGCAGCTTTTTGTACCTGGCTTCTTTCACAACTGACCTTTATGAGAAACAAAATATCTTAGAATGGATGGCCAGCTAAGTGCTGCCTCCAAAATGAGTTCCAAAAGACTAGTTCTATAAGCTCGCTATACAAAAAATGATTATGTGGGGTACTTACGGGAGTGGGATGGTGATGACCACATCATTCAGTTCTAAATTATCATCTTGTAGCTCATATTCTATGTTGACATCACAACCATTTCCACTTTCTGAGGGCCAGCAATTAACTGAAGAGAAAAGCAAAGCAGATATATTAGAACATTAGAAAAAGAATGGAGGAAAGTTAAGATGGCAAATCAAAACTGACAACTGCAGGCCTTAAACATCCTAGTGTAAACTACTAAAAATAATGGTTTCAAAATTAAAGGTATTTAAAATTTAAGCTACTTATTACCAAAATACACTAAATATAGCACTGAGTCCTTTTTGAAAGGTCATTTTGTCAAAAAGAATTGTGGCAACGAAGAATGTACAAGCCAGGGCTATTTCTAGTTCTCAGTGCAGTCTAGCTTAGTAGGACTGGCCAGAGGCACTTACTTGTCAGTGGAATAAAAGACTCCTCTGTGGTTTGGAGTCTCCACTTTAGCACCCCAACGTCACTACTGACTGGAAATGACTTCTCTGGATTCTTCAAGCCAATTAGAGATTCTGCAGTGAAAAGTTTTTTATCCACATTTGGATGGGTCTGAAATGAGAAGGGAAAGAAAACTTCTGAGGTTCAGACATTATAAGACAGGAAATAAATTCCTTTTGTTCTTACATGGCCCATAATCTAAACATCTAAAACAAGGTGCCTAAAAATTTCCAATTATTTTTGATTTTGAAGAAAGATTTCCCTCCTTCAAAGACTTTTAAAGATTTAAGACATTTAAAAAATAGTAATAAAGTAATTTCAACTCTAAGCCATTTTGTTTGTAAGTAACAAGTTAGTAACTTTGTAACTGAAAAAGTTAAAAGACCATTAACCAAGTCCTTTACAAAAATACTTCATAGGGAGCAGCCTGATGGTGAGGCCAAGCTTGCCAAATAGAAGACCAGGGTCAGACGTTGATCAGCTGGCTGTGTCACATAGCAGTCCTGGCCTTATACTAAGGAGACAGGAGATGGAAAAGCTCTGTGGAAAGCTTAGTTGCAATTTTGCCTAAAGAGCTAAAGTTGTTCAAACTCAGGCCAACTAAGATGGACTGATCTTTTTAAAAGAAGTCACATTAGGAGAAAAAAGGAAAAAGAAGTAACTTTTGGATAGCAGACTACATAGACTTTACGAGCCAGCAAAGCTACTGTCAAATAATATAAGCACTACTTCCAAAAGACAACTGTGTGCTGGTTACGAGTGGAATAAAACGCAGACAAAACCACTTTCTTCGCTGAAAAGGCTTTGTTCTCGTGACAAGAGATATAAGATCAACCATCTAAATAAACTGTAACAAGAACAACTGTAATAATATAAAGAAGGTCTCTTACATAGCCAGGTAGGTGGAACATACATATTCATTTTTAAGAATTTTATGTACTTTTCAAATATACCATTAGATATTGCCCTTCAGCTAACAAAGCAAGCACTGGCAGTTTATATAGCAGCAGAATGAGTAAACTTAGTGTCATAACCTGCTTTAATAAAATACCTCCCGGGCTTCCCTGGTGGCGCAGTGGTTAAGAATCCGCCTGCCAATGCAGGGGACAGGGGTTCAAGCCCCGGTCCAGGAAGATCCCACATGCTGCAGAGCAACTAAGCCTGTGCGCCACAACTACTGAGCCTACGCCCTAGAGCCCGTGAGCCACAACTACTGAGCCTGCATGCCACAACTACTGAAGTTCAGGCACCTACAGCCTGTGCTCTGCAACAAGAGAAGCCACCGCAATGAGAATCCCGTGCACCACAACAAAGACTCACTGCAACTAGAGAAAGCCTGTGTGCAGCAACAGTGACTCAACGCAGCCAAAAATAAAATAAAATAAAATAAATAAATTTAAAAATAAAATAAAATGCCACCCTATTAAGTTTTAAAACTTTGTTGTTTTCTAAATTATATTTCAAGCAATATCCTAAATGAATTTACTCTTTGCATAATAGTAACAAATATGCGTCTCTTTGTACCTTTGTTAGTGAGTATGAAGTCATTTATTAGATTTCAAAATGACCTTTCACTCAATTCCAGTATTAAAAGGCCATACTAATACAGCTGCTGCCAATCATTCCCAACTGGCTTGGGAAGGCATTTATCAATTCAAGGCTTCCACCATAGGTAATAAATTAACTTCTTTCCTATGCATCTAGAATGGCACTAGTTATATAAGTTAAATAATCTTCTGTGTTCTATGGTTCACACAAGGAACTCCAGCTGAGAAAGACTGTGTTAGGTAGACAAAAGCCTTAATACTCCCTTATCAAAAGCCTCTACACACCTGTAGCTGCACCCCTTTCTTGTCTTCATTTTCCACATGAAGACGAATTCGGCCAAATTTATCATCTGAGATCCTAAGCATGATCATGCCATGCAACTCCATATTCTGTAATCCTCCATCTCGTCCACAGGTTAGTGTGATCTTTTCCTCAATCTTCATGTGCACACTGCAGAGAAAGAATGATAAATCTGCTCAGACAGGTAAAAACCAGAACTCCCTTTCTCCAGGGTTTAATGGTGATTAGCCATCAGCAACTTATTTAAAGGTGCTGCAGCCATATGTACCAAAATTTAAAGCATTATATAAACTATCACATTTAGAATGGATAAACAACAAGGTCCTACTGTATAGCACAAGGAACTATATCCAATCTCCTGGGATAAACCATAATGGAAAAGAATATTAAAAAATAATGTGGGGACTTCCCTGGTGGCACAGTGGTTAAGAATCTGCCTGCCAGTGCAGGGGATACGGGTTCGAGCCCTGGGCCGGGAAGATCCCACATGCCGCAGAGCAACTAAGCCTGTGCGCCACAACTACTGAGCCTGCACTCTAGAGCCCGTGAGTCACAACTACTGAGCCTGCATGCCACAACTACTGAAGCCCACGTGCCTAGAGCCATGCTCTGAACAAGAGAAGCCACTGCAATGAGAGGCCCGCACACCGCAACGAAGAGTAGCCCCCGCTCACCGCAGCTAGAGAAAGCCCGCGCACAGCAATGAAGACCCAACGCAGCCAAAAATAAACAAATAAAATTTAAAATGTGTATATATTATATATATGTATGCATAACTGAGTCACTTTGCTGTACAGCAGAAATTAGCATAACATTATAAATCAACTATACTTCAATTAAAAAAAGGAAAAAAACCTTTATCCCTAAAAAATAAAATAAAATAAAAGCATTACACCCTTTGGTTCAGCAAATCCTCATCCTACAGATAAATTCTCACCTGTGCAAAACAATGTAGTAGTTATTTACTGAAGAATTGTCTGTAATAGCAAAAGTTTAGAAACAAATGTCTGTCAATAGGGGGACTACTTAAATACATAAAAGTAAATCCACAAAAATGAATACTGGGCAATTAGAAAAAAAAAGAGGAACAACTGAAAAAGCTTTCTATTTGAAAAAATTTTCAAAAATTAAAATTATAACAGAAATACATGTATACCCTTTTTTTTTTTTGGCGGTACGCAGGCCTCTCACTGTTGTGGCCTCTCCTGTTGCGGAGCACAGGCTCCGGACGTGCAGGCTCAGCGACCATGGCTCACGGGCCCAGCCGCTCCGCGGCATGTGGGATCTTCCCGGACCGGGGCACAAACCCGTGTCCCCTGCATCGGCAGGCGGACTCTCAACCACTGCGCCACCAGGGAAGCCCCATGTATAACCTTTTTACCTATTGTTAACATTTTATCCCATTTGTTTTATCATTTGCACACTCCCTCTATATAAATATATTTTACTTTTTTCCCTGAACCATTTACAGGCAGAATATATACATCATGGCCCTTTACCCCTAAACATTTTCAGAGTGTATTTTGTAAGAACAGGATATTCTTTCACGTAACCACAGTACTGTTATTAACTTCATAAATTTACATTGACACAATACTTTAATCTACCATTCATATGCCAATTTTGTCAGTTGACCTAATAATGCCCCTTATAGTAGTACAAGATCCAGACTAGGGTAAGGTACTGCATTTGGATGTCATGTCTCTATAGCTTCAAATAAGGAAATTCTTGTCTTCGAAATAATTAAGTGAAAAAAGCAATTGGAAATGTGTCTAGTATGCCACCACTAATGTATAAAAAGGAGAAATACAGAAATTATATCATGTTTTTATTCATCTATACATAGACTATCCTTCTTGGACGATTCACACAAAAACTAGTTAATATTGAGATTTCCCCGGCATCCAAGTGGTTAAGACTCCGCGCTTCCACCGCAGGGGTGCGAGTTCAATCCCTGGTTGGGGAACTAAGATCCTGCATGACATGAGGCGTGGCCAAAAAATTTTAAATTAAAAAAAAATTTTTTTAATTGAAAAAAAAAAAACTAGTTAATACTAGTTGCCTCCAAAAAGAGAAACCTGCGTGGCTGGGCAGGAGGAAGAAGTTTTAGTTCAATACCCTTTGAACCTTTTGAATTTTGAACTACATGAATGTATAATCTAGTTTTCAAAATAAGTAAAATAAAGGTGCTACTGCTATGGGCAATTATTAAGTACAATCTATCCATATTCCTTACTAAAACTATTTTTAGCTGGGTAAACTGCAGAGGCTTAAAAAGACTATTCTGGCATCCTACTTTGTTCTGTTCTAACCTCTAAGCCTTCCCAGAAACAAAGGCATGAGACTCAAGACCACAGAGGAATGTATCTTAAGACAATGCAGGGTCTCATTTACCTTCACAAGCATTTGCTCCATGCTCAAGAAGTATTTCATCATTCAGAAAAGAGTCTCAAGTCCTCTCTAGTACATGATGGTCTCCAACATCTTATTAAAATAGTGTCAAGCCTCTGTCTCCCTCAAAGCAACTACTAGGAATAGCACAGGAGCTTTAGTGATTTAAGAGATTTACCCGACGTAACCCTGTTCATTTCATACAGAATAAGACATACAACATACTCCTCTTTTATGCACACCTGATAGAGGTATCCTCCCAGACTCATCTTTCACTTGACCTCAAAACCATCAGTAACAGTAGAAGGTCTGGGCTTCAAAACAAGAAATCTGAGTCATGAATATGTGAACTTGATAACTACCACTTAAAAATGTTACCAAACAGTACCACAGTCCTGAGATAAGAGACAAATCAAAATATTCTATACTGGGTTCAAATACTTAAAAGGCAAAAGATAATACATTATTTGCTACTAAAGATATTTATAAATTTTGTCCTCCTTAAAACTTAATTAGAAGGACTTCCCTGGTGGCGCAGTGGTTGAGAATCCACCTGCCAATGCAGGGGACATGGGTTCAAGCCCTAGTCCGGGAAGATCCCACATGCCATGGAGCAACTAAGACCATGTGCCACAACTACTGAGCCTGCGATCTAGAGTCTGCGAGCCACAACTACTGAGCCCGTGTGCCACAGATACTGAAGCCGAGGTGCCTAGAGCTCATGCTCCACAACAAGAGAAGCCACCACAATGAGAAGCCCGTGCACGCAAACGAAGAGTAGCCCCCGCTCGACGCAACTAGAGGAAGTCCACGTGCAGCAATGAAGACCCAATGCAACCAAAAATAAATTAATTAAAGTTAAAATTTAAAAAAATTAATTAGAAAAAGACATGCCAAAATATAGTATAGTGCTAATCATAGCTCTAGCCCTCTAATTCCACTCCATTTTAAGAGACAAAGCACACACTAGGCACAAAGAAAAGTTATTTTTGTTTAATTTAGCCACCACAGAGTTGATAGAAAGGTAAGTTCTAAACTTAATAGAAAACAGATGGCTGAGAGCCCCCAATCATGTTTAAAGGGGGGAGGGGGGAAGACCTCATGTTAATACCTAGAATGTGCTTTTTAAAAAAAATTTTTATTTAAGTATAGCTGATTTACAATGTTGTGCTTAACTGCTGTACAGCAAAGTGACTCAGTTATACATATATATATATTCTTTTTCATATTCTTTTCCATTATGGTTAATCACAGGATAATGAATACAGTTCCCTGTGCTATACAGTAGGACCTTGTTTAGAATATACTCTTTAAGTGTTTTAAATCTGGAAAAATTAAGACACAAAAAGATTTACAGTGCATTGAGATAATTTTTTTTTAATACTATGTGGTCTGTTCTTACTGAAAGAGTTACTACTTACCTCTCCATATTTATGGGTGGAGCATGCACTTTGGTTGCTTCAGAGGTACGCTTGCCCATACTGGAGGACATGATAGTTTCACCTTCAGATTTCAATTTGTCAACAAAGTTATCTACTTCCTTTCCTTTGGCTCCCAGTTTCAAAGCCTTGCTAGGGCCTGAAGGCCTAAGTGGAAGAACACACACATACACACAAAAATACACATGTGATTAAAAAAGTTAAAAACTAATTAATTCTCTATCACTGAAGCTTTCCTTGAAGCTGTTCTTTAAGAGAAATGTGAATACCTCAAGGAAAAAACACAAGCTTCCTAGTGTTTAGTGACTAGACTATTCCCTGCCTGAACTGACAGCTGGGTCACAATTAACATGTAAGCTTCAGGAATTCCCTGGTGGTCCAGTAGTTAGGACTCTGTGCTTCCACTGCAGGGGCCACGGGTTCATCCCTGGTCGGGGACTAAGATCATGTATGCCACAGGGGCGCGGCCAGAAACAAAACAAAAAAACCCATATAAGCTTCAAGTACCCAAAGACCACAGGTATACTTTCATAAGTATGTGTGATCTGATGAAAACTTTGTACCTTCTATCCAGATAAATATACCTGCGTACAAACGAACTTTTTCACATAATTTCAGGTAGTTCAGATTCTCCCTTAAATCCATTCATGAACATTAGATTAAAAATACATGTTCCTTAAACAGTTAAATATCCCCTCTTCTCCCAAAATAAGGCAACTCTCATAGGAAATTGAGATCATGTTATAATTTGTAAAAGAACTCTCTTTTACACAAAAGGAAAAACACCACATTCAGATTTCTCCTTTATCCCCATATTATGCAGCCAAATTTAATATTACATCTTACTTCATCAAGTCACTCGTTATTTACAGTTTGCCTAAAAATCAGATATCACTCTGAGATACACGCATACAGCCTTCATCTGCCATTCTAGGATTGCATTCTGGGTGATACACTGGATTATACCTGGCTGGTGCAGGTGCCACTTTTGGTTTATCAGTTTCAATGATGGTCTCTGTGATCATAGCAGCTGTGCTACCTCCAGACACTGTGGAGCTTCCAAATCCCCCAAATCCTGGTGCTTTTTTGCCCTGTCTCTCTGCATCTCTTCGGGCCTGTTGTAATTCTTTTGCTTTACGCCGCATCTCAGCCTTGGCTTCACGTTCTTGAGTCTACAAGAAGATACATACTTGGATGTAGCTTTGAGTACAGACTAGACTAGCGAATAAAAAAGGGAAAATCAGATAATGAAGCCTAAAAGAAAGATATACAAACCAGCTGTCCCAGAGAAGACCCTATTTACCTCTCTGACTGCTCTGAACACCTTCTCCTCATGAGAATCCATTTCTGTGAAGGTTCTGATCTGTGCCAGGTTAACATTCTCCCGGTATCCCAGGGCAACAATTTCATCAAATGCAAAAATCAAATCAAAACAGTGCTCAGATATTTCATTCTCTTCTAAGGCTCGGCAATATTCAGGAATCTAATCATGGAGAGCAATGGAAAAGAAAGATTTAGAATTTATCAGCAGTTTTGTTTTCCAGTTATCATCCTTTAAAATACACAAATTTCAATAAGCCTAAATCCCTTTATTAGCTCCTTCTGCTACTCTGTATTTTAAGCAAGTCTGTGGCATAAAGTCTTTTATGTGTGTGGCTACATCAACAAATCTTACCTGAAGAATATTATCTAAAAATATGGCCAAACAAGTGTCAGAACCACAAAGGCAGGTTACAGTAACTGCTAGAGAAATGGGAAACAAAAGGGCAGTTCTCATATTCTCCTTTGTAATACTTACAGTCTAGGATACCCAGTGTCTGCTGAATGAATAGGAGCTGTAGCAATAAGATGCTGGGATGAGGGCTGGGGGCATAGAACATGCAAACTGATAAGCATCAGCTGCTTTGGGGGAAAAACAGTTTTACACACACACACACACACACACACAAATTTAAAAACAAAAACTGTAACCCAATATTACAGGACTCTTACCACTCTTGAGAAGAGCCTTAGGGTCTCCAGATCTTCTAAGATGTTGCTGTTTTTGGTAGTGATCAGTACCATGTACAGTTTCTCCATAGGCTGGTAAACATATCTCACACTCTCTGTTTCAACAAATGTGTGTTGTTTTCCAGTGTTCATGAGCTTTGGAAAAGCTGCTAACAAGCCCTCAATCCGAGTTCGGGTCATCTCTACAAACTGTCGAGAAACAATAGCCTTTCCTGCTTTTGTGCAGACTGCTGCTGCCAACAGCACCTGCCGGGAACATATAAATAAGTACTAATTAATTATTTCTTTACATGTGTTTTCTCAACATCCTCACATCTTCTGTAGAATGGTACACTCAGTTATTTAGTGATGTGACTACTATTAGAATGCTGACTTTCAAACTCTACTTCATTGCTCTTTTAATTACAGTATGTCATTCATAAGACAAAGCTAAAGAAGAGGAAAATGAAGCTGTTACTCCTGTTTTTCAATAACATACCTAGAGAAAAACTTAGTAAAGCAATAGTTTTTTCTAGGTCTACACATATATTATGAATGGATCCCCTGTGACTCAAAACTGGGTTGCTCTCTGCTTTGGCAGACCCATAAAGAAGAGCTTAAACTTTTTCTAGGGAGAACAGAGATCTCCACAGCCAAAAGAGAGGTCTGATCAGGCAGACTGAAGATTTATACAAGGCCCCTGACCTTTCCTTTCATTTTTACCTAGAATATGGAACCAATCTAGTGAGTCTAAATTTATCTTCTGCTCTTTGATTAACCTTCCCATCCCACACTATCTTACCTCCAGACATGCAAACAATCTGTAAAATGAAAAACTAAATGACTCTATGTTTCACACAGGTTTTGACACTGGGCAATGATCAAGACTAACAGTTTTTTTTTTTTCAGAGTCTGGCATTTCATTAAACAAAATGAATAAAGCATCAAAGAAGAGAAGACCAAATGCCATTAGCAGAGTAGTAAGAATATTAAGTACAGTGTTAATAGTCTCTTCAGTACAGGAACCCAAAAGTTCACAAGGACAAGTAACAAAAAGACTATTTACACATTTTGGAAGCCTCAATCCTAGGATACAACCTCTGAAATATCAACATCCTACTGGTCAGGCTTCTCAGCTTTACAGAAACCTGTCCTCTAGAGGTGAGCAGCTTGAAGAAAAAACAAGTTAGTCAATTTGAATAAATATTCTCATAGTTTCAAAACAGCAATACAGTTTTATAATAATTATAGGAGAACACAATGTCCTTATTCATCAAGGATAGGTCATTAGCGTATTTGGGAGATAATTACCATCGCGCTTATTTCCAAGCAGCTAGGTAAAAACAATTTATATTGAAAAAGTGTTTGATCTATATCCTGCACAAATAATTTCCCTCTACCAAACAGATTTGTATTTTTACTGATTGATTTGCTTCCAATGAACATCAGGCAAATTTTCTCATGTGAAATCTCAAGAATAATGCTATCGACTGCTCTATTTCCCAAATAACAACTGCAAGTTTAGAAAGAAGCTCATTTAAGGGAGTTATACAATTTTATGTTCCTGAGTCTATCAACTCTATACTGAAAATTTCCTTAATTATTCCAGCATAAAGTTACATTGTATAGAATTAAAAAGTTAAAAAAAAGGAAGTAGTTCTGCATCATAAATAAATACTCTCAGGAAGAATCTTGTTTTGTAAGTTATATCCTTTTAAAAAGATAAGAAAATACTTTAGACATACAGAGAGGTATAGAGTATAAAATTACAGTTGGTTACTTCAAGAGTGGCAAATAAGCTAGCTTGAAAGTCCCAAAGCAGTCACTTTCCCCAAAATATTTATAATTTTAAAAATAAATAAATAGTTGGGGTTTTTTTTTAATAAACAGTTTTGTAGTTAAGAAATGTATCTTTCACTATCACCAACTACTTGGGAAGTTTCTGCTACCACCCAGGCATGAGGCAAGAAGATATACTAAGGGGAGTAAAGGATTCCAGAAAAAGAATAAAAATGCAACAAGGTTATGACCCATTCTTTTCAAAGGAAATCTCCCACCTCATGTCTTTAACTTTACTATTTCGTTGTTGTTGGCCACAGAATTTTATTTAATTCAGCTTTACTGAGGTAAAATTAACATATAAAAATGTGAGATATTTTAATTGTACCTCATGGTGATTCCATGTCTTTTTTTTTTTTTTTTAAGTTTTTGGCCACACCCCACAGCATATGGGATCTTAGTTCCCCAACCAGGGATTGAACACACGCCTTCTTCATTGGAAGGCAGAGTCTTAACCACTGGGCCGCCGGGGAAGTCCCGGTGATTCCATGTCTTTAATTTCATTTTTTTCTTCTGGTTTTATTGAAATGTAATTGACATACAGCACTGTAAAAGTTTAACATGTATAGCATAATGATTTGACTTACATACATCATGAAATTATTACCACAGAAGTTTGGTGAACATCCATCATCTCATATAGATACAACATTAACGAAATAGAAAAAAGGGAGCTCTCTGGTGGTCCAGTGGTTAGAGGACTCCATACTTTCACTGCCAAGGGCCTGGGTTCGATCCCTGGTCAGGGAACTAAGATCCCGCAAGCTGCACGGTGCAGCCAAAAAGAAATAGAAAAAAAATTCTTTTTCCTTCTGATGAGAACTTGTGATGTTACTCTCTTAACAACTTTCATATATAAGATACAGCAGTATTAGTTATATTTATCTTACTGTTGAATGCATGCCTAGTACTTATTTATCTTATGACTGGAAGTTTGCACTTTTTGACTACCTGCATCCAGTTCTCCCTCCCCCCACTCCCTGCCTCTGGTAACCACAAATCTGATCTCTTTTCTGTGAGTTTGTTTGTTTGTTTATTTTTAAAGTATGACTGACCTACAACACAATGTTAGTTCTGGTATACAATATAGTTATTTGGTATTTCTATACATTTTAAAATGATCACCATGATAATCTAGTTACCATCTGTCACTGTACAAAGATATTATATATAGACTATATTCCCCACACTGTCCCCCATCCATGTCTTTAAATTAATAGTGTGAGACAAAGAAAGATTTCTTCAAATAAGGGTAAGGACTCCTGTAATTTTGGTACACACATAATGATAATACCTTAATCCCGAAAGAGAAGAAATTGACCTAAAATTATCACCAGGCAAGAGACTTAGAGACTTGTTTGAAGACTAAAACCAAATATACTCAAGAAATTTGATTTCACATTAATTTTTATCATGAGGTTCATGTTTCAACCAAACCATGCTTCAACCACTGCAAAAAAAGAAAGAAAAAAGAAAAAGGTAGTTGCTGCTTTAGCTTGTGAATATGATAAGCAAGTATGTCTCTGTATTGGTTCACTAAAGCTTTGTATGACATGTACATCCAAATAAAGTAAGGTTTGCGGGATCTTAGTTCGTCAACCAGGGATTGAACCCGGGCCCTCGACAATGAAAGCACAGAGTCCTAACCACTGGACCACCAGGGAATTCCCTCAAAATATTTCTTTTAAAATCAACTGTCATAATGTTATACAAATGGGTTAAAATTTCCAAAAGTATCAATATAATATATGAATTCGAAAAGTGTCAAATATCAAAAAACTCAACGTATAAAAGTTCTAAAAAACTGGTAATTCAAAAAGAAGACCTAGTGATGATGATGCTTGTGAAGAATTTGGATAACCTGTTTCATGAATATAAGAACAGAAAAAAGGAATTATTTCTCAATTAAAATCTTATTTATGTAACTTTAACAGTATGTATAAGTAAATTATTAAATACTTTAAGAACATATTTAACTATTTGTGCTACAGTCCTAAAAGTTTTATATTCTGAAAAGCTTTTCTTAATATTCTCATCAGGTAAATGAGGAATTCCCTTATATTTGGGATCACCTCACATTGGTTTCTCCTTCTCCCAAAGACTACGTGAATTAGAAATAGTGTTCTAAATTTGTGAAGAACCAAGTTAACATACCAGGAAAATTAAATGACTGGAAGTGAGACGATTTGGATTCTACTTTTTATTCTTCTATTTACTATCTGTCTGACTTAAGTTACATTTCAACCTCTCTTAGCCTCAGTTTCCTCTCTGAGAAAATGGAGCATCATCTGACTACCTCACAAGCTATTATGAGGACCAAATGAGTGTAATAAAACTGTAAGCCAAAGCTATACAACTTATGTCACAAAATATGTAAACGTAAAACACACACACAATGTAAAACAGCACCATTATTAATAATAAACTTGCCAAGAAATGCATGTCGTTAAAAAATTTGTCACTTCAAGGCAATGGACTTTTACCTTTAAGGGTTTGGCAGGTTTTTAAAACTCAAATAATGCGAATGGATTCCCCACAAAATTTTACATATAATGTCAGAGAATTCATAGATCCTCTAGAGTAGTAATTATCAAAAGACCCACGGAGAATCACTTTATGCAGTGAGAAATATTACTAATAAATAGGAGCACATCATAAATTTAATACTTATAGAGGCACTCCTCACCAAAAAAAAGGGCCGAGAACCACAGTCCTAAGAAGTATGGTACCCCGCCTTAGACTTTTATGAGATTTTGAAGGAACAGAATAAGCCACAGTAAAGATACTAAGCACAGCACAATTTAAATACTTGAAGTCAAAAGTCTACTCAGAGAAAGGATGCTCAGACCAAACCTTCAGACCTATATAAATATGCTGATTTAATACAAAGCCCATGTCTAACATACCTAATAATAATAAGTCTGTTAGAAACAATTTGTGTATGTTTCAGGGTAGTTCTTAGGCAGCTGGAATTTAAAACACCTCCATACCATACAGAGTTTAGGTAAAAATTAACATCAAGGCGACATGAAAGGGAAATTAAAGGCAACCTGTAACCAGAAAGGTGTACGCTATGTAGAGGGGCAATTCACCCACTTTGCTTTATTGATTGGGCATGGTCAAAGGCTAATTATAGGCAGTGGCAATCTCCATTTTAGCAGTATTATTGTAAGAATTAACTAAATAATTATTTATTGGACACCCACTATACACACTAGATGCTCTCTGGGAATACTATGAAGAAATCAGTAAGACTGGCATTCTTCTCTTAAGAAATCTAGTAAGATCTCAAAAGTTCGCATCCCCCAAAAACTAAATTTTTTTGTAACTATGTATAGTGATGAATGTTAACTAGACTTACTTTGGTGATCATTTCACAATACATACAAATATCAAATTATTATGTTGTACACGTGAAAGTAATATGCTATATGTCGATTATAACTCAAAAAAAAAAAAAAGGCAGCAGCAGGCTAGTAGGGATAAGACACAAACATAAATAACTGTAATACTAGGCAGAATGTGTTAAGTAATGTACTATAGGAATTCAGAGGAAGAAATTACTTCTAGCTCACAAGATTACTGATGACTTGATGGAAGAAACAGCATTTAAATTATGCTTTGATGAATCAGGGAATTTGAGTATGTAAAGATGAAGAAACAGTAGGATAAAATAGTAGGTCCCAAGGAGAACTCTGGGACTCTCTTTGAGACACTCCACTATCCAGATATAAGCAGAATAAGGCTCCCAAAGTAGGACCAAAGTGCCCAACACTAAGCATGGCTCTAAACCTCAAAACACCCAAGACACCACAATCACAGGATCCACAAAGCTGACACAGGTTTCTATTCACTGTTATCCATGTTACTAACAGTTATTAACATGGCTGGAAGGTATGGTTAGCTCGAAACAAGATAAATTTAACCTACCCTAAATTAACATTCATCTTAAATGCCTTTAAATAATTAAGCTTCCCTTCACATAAATGTTTACCAATTATTAAAAAATAATATAGGGGCTTCCCTGGTGGCGCAGTGGTTGAGAAACTGCCTGCTAATGCAGGGGACACGGGTTCGAGCCCTGGTCTGGGAGGATCCCACATGCCACGGAGCAACTAGGCCCGTGAGCCACAACTACTGAGCCTGCGTGTCTGGAGCCTGTGCTCTGCAACAAGAGAGGCCGCGATAGTGAGAGGCCCGCGCACCACGATGAAGAGTGGCCCCCGCTTGCCACAACTAGAGAAATCCCTCGCACAGAAACGAAGACCCAACACAGCAAAAATAAATAAATAAATAATAAATTAATAAACTCCTACCCCCAACATCTCCTTAAAAAAAAAAAAATAGTATATACTAAAAGGTAGGTTAATTTTTCCTACTGTAATTTGATCTGATTTTCTTTGTGGAAGAGTGAATAAGTATGATTCTCTATACAGTTATTTTACTTGTTTTTTACATTTTTGGAAAAGAGCATTTAGACCTAAAACAAACTTTCAAGAGCCCTTGATCGTTTTATAGATACAAAAACTGAGGGTCCAGGAGTTATGCAGATGATCTCTTCAGGACTGTTTAAAAAAACAAAATAAAATTTCTCATTAGGTTACACTTTGTCAGACAACTTTTCTCTTAATAATACTTAAAATGCTTTGAATATACTGTCATTTGTTTTTGGATTAAATAACAACACTCTGCTACCCAGCTTTAACTACATGGATCAGAAAGTTCCTTGAGTAAAGAAACCTGGAGAATTAGGTTTCTGTTCTGCCTCTGCCACTAATTATGTTACCTTGGATGTCACTTAATTGTTTCTTGAAATATCCCTAAAATAGAGGTTAGGGACTTCCCTGGTGGCACAGCGGTTAAAAATCTGCGTGCCAATGCAGGGGACACAGGTTCAAGCCCTAGTCCGGGAAGATCCCACATGCCGTGGAGCAACTAAGCCTGTGCGCCACAACTACTGAGCCTGCGCTCCGGAACAAGAGAAGCCACCGCAATGAGAAGCCTGTGCACTGAGATGAAGAGGAGCTCCTGCTTGCCACAACTAGAGGAAGCCTGAGCGCTGCAACGAAGACCCAAGGCAGCCAAAAATAGATTAATAAATTATTTTTTTAAATAAATAAAATAAAATAAAATAGAGGTTAGCTTATGTGAAAATAGAGGTTTATGTGAAAGTGCCTTTGCATCTTTAAGATTCTATAAGTGTAAGCATCTGAAAACTTTACAGCAACAGAAAATGTGCAATACCTCCATTTCACACCCACTGCTCCAGTGGTAACTATCAACAGTTTGGTTTTTGGGGGTTTTTTATTGGTGCGTGGGCTTCTCTCTAGTTGTGGCATGTGGGTTTTCTCTCTCTAGTTGTGGCACGGGCTCCAGTGCGCCTGGGCTCTGTACCTGTGGCCCGTGGGTTCCACGGCTCATGGGCTCTGTAATTTGTGGCACGCGGACTCTCTAGTTGAGGAGCATGAGGTCAGTAGTTGTGGCACATGGGCTTAGTTGCTTAGCTCCCTGACCAGGGATCGAACCCACGTCCCCTGCATTGGAAGGCAGATTCTTACCACTGGACCACCAAGGAAGTCCCACTATCAATACTTTGGAACCGCAAAAGGGAGGGGATATGGGAACATATGTATATGTATAACTGATTAAATTTGTTAAATAAAAACAAAACAAACAAAAACTTTGGAACCATACTTTACATTAATATTAAGCTACCAGAAGGCAAACTAACCAAAACAAATCATGTGTGTGTATAGTATACGTGTGTCAGATAGCTGCCATATCATCTCTTCATACCCACTAGTGATAGAGGTCCAAGCATAACAGGTAGTAATTCAGCATAAATACGTATAATTCCCTAAAGAAAAAAGTCAAGGACTTCCTTGAACCTCTAAATGCTTCAGTATTCCTCACTTCCAGAACTAGCCAGTCACTTTGTTCCTCGTAATTCACTGTAATGATGATATATATATATAATTCATGATCATATTAAGGCCAGCTTCTACAACTGTCATAGAGGACCATTTCGTCTTTCTTGTATGCATGAAGTCATTACAGATAAAATCAAATCGGGGGAAGATTACAATGAAATACAGAGCACATACAAAACCAAAACCTGAAGTTACTCAGTGAGAGTTTTAAGCTCATCACAAGTTTCTGTTCTAAAACAAAAACCTGTAGGGTATAAAAAGAAAAGGACATTGTTCTCAGTTTCTGCAGTGTACCTTCTATTTGGAGAATAAATAAGATGGTAAATCAAAAGAAACTCAAGAAAATCATTTTCATTCTTCACTCTCCTCTCAAACAACAATCAAAAAAAATACATAAAGAATACAATAGCTGTGCAGCTGCTGTATTGTATATAAAAAAGAAAAAGAAAAAAGAAAAACCAAAACAATAATAACTCCCTAACTGGGAACTGTTATTACTGTGTAGGATTTCAGTCTCCCCCAGCCCTCATCATGTGTAGACCAGCCATACAAACCCAAATCTAGCTTTCTAAATGACTCTTGGGAACTGAACATATTGTGATCATTTATATTTAATGTGATCACTACAGTAAATTTACTCATTGCCTATACTTAGTAAATAAGAGAACAGCACTCTGTAGATAAGTAAAAATTTTACAGATTAGGGCTACCATGAGACTTAATATCAAGTTCATTCAAATATAAGTTTACTAAGAAAAAGAACTGACTATAATGATATCTGACAAGTGTTAAGAAAATAAGAACATGTTCTCATTGATTTGCAGAAAGCTAGAAAAAAAGATCAAATCAAAAGATGCTTTTTTTGTACTTCATTTTATAACAAAGTCATCATAGGCCATTTGTTTTTCCATTTGTTCATTTATTTCTCTAGAAGGACTTTGTAGTGTAGGACATTTTGCACCAACTTCAGTAACTAAAGCTAAAGGAAATTTATTGTTCAAAAATCAACATTTACATACTGATATCTACAACTTACCCTAAAGCACATTTTTAAAAAAAGATGGCTACAGGGATGAATGGATCATTAGATGCGTGATAAAGCAAGAATAGTGAAATGTTAATTACAGAATCTAGCTGTTAGTTACATGGGGTGCTCACTGTAAAGCCCTTTCAACTTTCCTACATGTTTGAAAATTTTATAATAAAATGTTGAGGAAAAATCAACTTTCAGAAGTTTGGATACAACTTTTAGATCCAAGAAATCTTACAAAATGTTACCCTATTTGGACCCTTCTTTGTCCAGGGATCTCTTTGTAAAGGAATAGAACCCGAAAACATTACACAGAAAAATACTTAATAATGTCTTACAGAATGTACTAAGTTGTTATCCAGAGTACACAAATCTGTAGGTATCTGGATCATGCCAAGTCCCAAGTAATTCAGAAACATATGCATATTTAAACATGACACAACTGTATGTATATGCACACATGTCCAAATAATATGCAAAATTTATATTTTTGTATTTACCACTCAACACCTAGGGCTCTACCATCCCTCTGGTCATCTATGAATTAAAAATCGTACTAGGAAAAAAAATAGTATGAGGTTCCAAGAACTTTTCAACAAACAAGGTTTTTGTAAAGATTAATCTATATTTCGTTTATATAATACAAGACTTTAATTTTGCTTTTAATGTTACAATATACTCTGAAATGCACTATAGGTACATCCAGGATGTATAAGGGAAGTAGTTTAAAAATCACTACCCAAATACTAAGCCTCCTAGTGGAAACGAAGAAAGGAGTTTTGGGAAATTTTATGTCCAACATGAAAGTTTTATGAGGTAAACCTACTTGGTGCAATTGATATGCCTGAAGCTGAAGAAAACCTTTCAGTGGTTTAAAGCCCAAGCATGAATCGCCCCCCCACCAACCAAGTTCTCATCTAAAAAGGTCGTGAACAGAACTTATTGACTGGCACCAAATTATACTGTCATCTCTTAAGTGTATAGGAAGATGCTTTAAATCAAATTAATAATCTACTGACAAAAAGAGAATTAAAAAAAAGAACGTCCTTCAAAAGACTGAAGGGCATAAAGTGCACTTAAAAAAAATTACTAGCTTGTTTGGAACCAAAAAATTTCTCCTACTTCATAAATATCCACAAATCGTCGTGAGAAAGCAAGAGGTAGTGGACTGAGCACTGTTGTGTCCCATCTCGCACCCACGTTAATTTTAACAGTAGATGAGAACACAAAGATAATGCAACTGAAGGCAAGTAACAGGTCCCAGAGTATAAACCCCTCCTCCCTCCTGTGAGATATCTGATTACGATATGCCACATTCACATTTCACTTCACCTGAACGACAAGCTCCCTGAAGGCAGATAGCCTGTGATATCGATAATTCGGCTCACATTTTCCCAGTGCTCTTATACACAGTGTATACTCAACCACACTGACAAACAGACCCACCTAAGATCTACAGAAGTAGGTGGCAGGTTTCTGGGACACCTGGGTCCGACAAATTAGTGACAAATTAATGTCAGAAGTTACTCCTTCCTGTTCTATGCCTCCTTTCGAACTTTCCTCTATTTGTCCTTTTCAAACAAACTAAAAAAAAATTCCTGAACACTAATGGGTTTAGATTTCAAACTTCAACGGCCTACGGAACACCGGGGATGAGAGGTGAGTTTTTACAAACGGAAGAGAACCCTCGAGAGGCCCAGCTTGCTGCGCCTAGGTGCCCACGGAACCTGCTGGACACTAGCGCCCAGGTCCACAGCGTGGGGTCCAAGGGACATCACTAAGAGGTTCTTGCAGAGCAACAACCCTGGGCCCGTTTTAGGGCCCGGGTCCCGGCAGAGGAGGGTGCCCAGCTGGTTGCGGGGGAGGGGTGTGGGCGCGACCACAGAGGGACGGGAGTCAGGTCCCTCGGATCTCCCGGGAGGTCGGGCACAGGGTGCGGAAGACCACCCTGCTCCCAGAGCCCGGGGGAAGCGCCCAGCTCCGGGCCCTCGGGGCGGGGCTCCTCTGGACCCAGCACAGGCCGGCAGCAGGGAGAGCGGTCGAGCAAGGCCGGGACCCGGGAGTTGGGCCCGGCCCGGGTCTTACCATGGCGACGGCGGTGGTGGGGCGCACCCGAGCTCCGACGCCACTGCAGCTAGGGCTGGGGTCGGGGGAAGGGGAGCACCGGCCGCTCCGGAGCTGCTGCCCCCCTGACAGGAGCGCCGGCCGCTTCTCCTCTTGCCAAGATGGCGGCCTCGAGCCACGTCTCCAACCGGAAACGGCACGGGTCAAAGGGCGGGGGGCGGGGCGCCGTGGGGTGGGAAGACTGTGCGCGCAGGCTGAGACGCGGGCTGTGTCTGAGAGGCCCCCGAACTCGACCACCAGCGTAGAACCGCTGGCTTCTGTCCTTTCCCTGCTCGTCAGTGCCTTCGTTTAATTTGCGACGTCTCTTGCAGTTTATAAGGCTCTCACAGCCACTATATCATTTGATATACAAAATAACTGTTGTTCATAAGGGACTAGTAGCCAGAATATATAAAGAACTCTTAAAATTCCACAATGGAAAGACAAAAAATCCAATTTTAAAATGGCCAAAATAGCCATTTCTCTAAAGAAGATAAACAAATGAATAATAAGCACATAAAAAGATGCTCAACATCTTTAATCCTTAGGGATCTGCAAATCAAAACCCTGCTTCATACCCACTAGGATGGCTGTAATAGTAAGTGTTGGTGAGAATGTGGAGAAATTAGAACCCTCATACACTGTTGGTGGGATCGTGAACTAGTGCTGCTGCTTTGGGAAGCAGTTTGGCAGTTCCTCAAAAAGTTAAACATGGAGTTACCATGTGACCCAGCAATTCCACTCCTAGGTATATACCCAAGAGAATTAAAAGCATACATTCACACAGAGATTTGTACACTAATGTTCATACAAGCATTATTCATAATGGCAAAAAAATGGAAACATTCCAAGTGTCCATAACAAAAGGACACTTTAGTCACAAAAAGGAATAAAGTATTGATATATGATACAGCATGGATGAACCTTGAAAATATTATGTTAAGTGAAAAATGCTGGTCACAGAAGACCACACTTTGTATGACTCCATTTATATGAAACATCTGGAGTAGACAAATCCATAGAGACAAGAAGTAGGGCTGCAAGGGACTGGGGGAGGGGAGAAATAGGGAATGAGTTTTGCTTTTTGGAGTGATGAAAATGTTCTGGAATTAGATAGAAGTGGTGGTTACACAACCTCGTGAGATACTAAAAACCACTGAATTGTACATTTTAAAAGGGTGGCTTTTTATGGTTTTTATGGTAAATTATATCTTTTTTTCAAAAAAATGTGTAGGAAGCAGGGCAGTTACTGTGCTTATGTCCATTTTGTAAATGAAGAAAATGATGACAAGTTTAAGAAATGTACCCAAAGTTCTAGTTCTATAATGGAAACAAGATTCAAATCTGGTCTTCTGATTGTATGGGTAGTCTTCCATGCCAAATGTCAGACTTTTCAGATTATAAGTGATTCAGCAGTTCTTCCCCACATTATTTTATGCCATGTTAGTGGCTCAACTGTTTTTCCATTATTGCTGCAATAATGGATAAACAGCAATCTTTTATTGTTTATTTTATGTCAGGTACTTTACACATATTATCTCTAATCGTTATACACAACAATTCAGATAAGGACACTGAAGATCAAAAAAGTTAAGCATTTGCCCAAATTCATACAGCCAGCAAGTGGTAGAGCCAGGATGCAAACTCAGCTTTTCTCATTATGTCACACTGCCTCTCTATATCTCCTGTGTACTCCTTAATGTTTATTGAACACTTACAGTGTACCAGGCGTTACTCCAAATTCTTCACACAGATTATTTTACTTTTTTTTTTTTTTTTTTTGGTTGCACAGGGTCTTAGTGGCAGCATGTGGGCTCCTTAGTTGTGGCATGCATATGGGATCTAGTTCCCTGACCAGGGATCGAAGCCGGGCCCCCTGCATTGGGAGCACAGAGTCTTATCCACTGCGCCACCAGGGAAGTCCCCCAGGTTATTTTACTTAATCCTCACACGAATTCTCTAAGTACCATTAATACCTCCCTTTTGCAGGTGGGGAAACCAAGGTACAGAGAGGAAAACCATTTTACCACAGGTGTCAGGGCTAGAAAGTAGCAAAGCCAGGATTCAAACAAAGGCTGCTCAACTTCACAACCTGTACCCTTGAGCACTGCATTATAGAATACTCCCTCTTACTCATTTCAATTCCATTTCCAATGGCTTTCTAGTAGAATCTTTACAAAGCTCGAAAACTTTTAAACTTTACGTGTCTGGAAGGATATATATCAAACCATATTGTTTATTTTTGTTATTAAAAACACATTTTTTAAAAAGATGAACAAATTATTTTTAAAATTTATTTTATTGAAGTATAGTTGACATACAATGTTGTGTTAGTTTCTGGTGTACAATAAAGTGATTCAGTTATATATATATATATATATTCTTTTTCATATTCTTTTCTATTGTGGTTTATTACAAGATATTGAATATAGTTCCCTGTGCTGTAAGTAGGACCTTGTTGTTTCTTCATTCTATATATAATAGTTTGCACCTGCTAATCTCAAACTCCCAATCCATCCCTCCTCTACCCTCCTCCCCCTTGGCAACCACAAGTCTGTTCTCTACGTCTGTGAGTCTAAAAAAATGAACAAATTCTTAATTTAAAAAAGTAAAAATTCTGCCTGGAATTATTGCTTTATTATGGCAACTTCCAGGGGCTTTCAATATGGAACACCAAAGTTCAGCAAAGACCAATTGATACTGATTCTTTGGAAATATGAAATTAGCTGAATTAAACTGCAGAAGAAAAGCACCTCTGCAAGCATGCTTCGTGAGGAGTGCCTTAGAGGCAGTATGTCACAGTGGTTAAAAGCAGAGACTTGGGAATTAGACTGACCTGTGCGTGACTCCCATTTTCTGCACTTACTGCCTGGGTAACTTTAGGCAAGTTATTTTAACTCTCCTAAAGCTCAATTACCTAATCTGTATATTGGCAGTAACATCTATCTCATAAAGTTATGAAGTTAGATTACATATTAATAAATAAGATTATCCACTCTAAGTGCTCCTACATACTAAATGCTCAACAATACATGTCCATTATTGTTAGCAATAACATGACAAAATATTTTTTAATGTTTTGCATTTCCCTTTTAACCAGAAGTGTCTCAGAAGAGGTGTCTCTGATTTCCCTTTTTTTTTTTTTTTTTTTTTTTTTTTGCGGTACACGGGCCTCTCACTGTTGTGGCCTCTCCCGTTGCGGAGCACAGGCTCCGGACGTGCAGGCCCAGCGGCCATGGCTCACGGGCCCAGCCGCTCCGCGGCATGTGGGATCCTCCCGGACCGGGGCACGAACCCGTGTCCCCTGCATCGGCAGGCGGACTCTCAACCACTGCACCACCAGGGAAGCCCTCTGATTTCCCTTTTTAAAGCCAATTTTCACTTTCCTCTGGCAGGTTTTCATGATCAAATTTCCAAAATTCTTTTGTTTCTCTCCCTCTGACTCCCCAAATTAACTATGTCTGTAGTTTTGAAATATTTGTCCCTTACATCTTCATTCATTCATTCCTTCATTCATCCACACAATGAGCATTTTGAAAGTGACTGATTTATGCAATGCACTGAGCTGTGAAAAGCTTAAAAACTAATTAGACACAGACCCTGCCCTAAAGAAGCCCACAGTCTTCTTTAGCAAATAAAAACGCAGGAGAAGGAAGCAGCCACATAGCACAGGGAGGTCAGCTCGGTGCTTCGTGACCACCTAGAGGGGTGGGATAGGGAGGGTGGGAGGGAGACGCAAGAGTGAGGAGATATGGGGATATATGTATATGTATAGCTGATTCACTTTGTTATAAAGCAGAAATTAACACACCATTGTAAAGCAGTTATACTCCAATAAAGATGTTTTTTAAAAATGCAGGAGAATGGGTTAAACCTGAATCTCAGATAATGAATAATTTGAGAGTACTATAAGTTATGTCCCATGCAATGGGACACAGTGGAGGGGAAGGACTATAATGTAATATAAATACTATAAAAGGTCGTACAAAGTGTCCTGGGAATTTAGCTAAACTTCCGAGTTTGCCTAAAGTGTGATTGGACTGACTTAGTAGGAATTGCATACCCAGTGGTCCTTGTCCTGGGGAAGACAGGCACACCATATTTCTGGATTGGAAGGCTAACTCTATGCGAACCGAAATTCATCCGTCAGCTTTGCCGCCCCCGGCCGCTAGATGCCGCCACAGACAAGTTTATTGAAACCCTAGACAAACAGGATTCGAGCCCCTCTAGATCCTCCCTGGATCATCCCTCAATGCTGGAAGAGACTTAACACGCGAGTGGAGAAGGTCTCACGAGAGTGAAAGAAAGTCTCGCGATTTTTTCTTTTCTTTTTTTTTTTTTTTTGCTTAGCGACTGACAACAGGCCGGTTGCTCCGAGTAGAAGCCCTTGGCCTTCTTCCAAGTAGAAGTGGCCTGGCCTGAGATTGGAGTGAGACCCAAGCCCTAGGCTGGGGTTCTTTCCACATGGAGAAGACGGATTCAGAGGGGCTACAGGTAATTCGTACTCACCCTAGCAGAAAGAGAACTCTGTTTCTCCCTCCGTAGAGGAATAGAAAGGACTCCCCTTCCCTCTCCCCACCTCCCCTCCACCTCTTTCCATCTTCTTGACAACTGTTCTTTCCCTCCTTCCTTCACGCCATCACCAACCATCCTGTTTCCTTTACTCCCCAAGAAACTTAAGTGGATCCGACATACAAGACGGGGGTGGTGTGGTGGGGGCGAGGGTGATGCTTTCGGGATTATTGGGTGGGACCAAGAGACTGGAGTTTACCCTGTCTTCGGGGAACGCCCCTCCCTCCCAGGTAACCCCAGAGACAGAACTCTTTCTAGAGCCTCTACAGCCTCCCTTGAGAAGCTCCGGCCGCCTTGCGAAACTGATCGAACCGGAGGAGACAGCCATTATCTACAGACAAATACTGTTTTGCTCTTGCGCGGGTATCTTAACAGCTTTGGGGAGCTGCTTCAGAAGTTGGCTGTCGTTTCTCTCCACGATTCCCTTGTTCCTCAGCCGGCCTGCCAGCAGTTCCTAAATAAGGGCTGCAGCAGAATGACTTAACTGCTTGACCTGGGGCCAAGAAGCCTTAAGGAAAGTTTGAATGGGGGGTATGGTGAAGGTTTCAGGTAAAACTGGTGTCTTGGGTAAGGAAGAGGAACCAATGCTGGTTTGGAATCCACCTCCCCACAAAGTGCTTAATGTCCCGTGATAGGAGCTCTGTAATCATATTTCCTTTTGCTTAGACCAAGACGGTTGAAAACCAGACATATGATGAGCGTCTAGAGATTAACGACCCTGAAGAGGTTGCGAGTATTGATGCTCCAACCACAGGACACAAAGGTAAGAGAGGCATGAAGAGGAAAGAAAGAAATGGTTGTTTTTTGTTTTTCTCTTTGTTTTGTTTGTTTTGCAATTGTAAGTCAGCGGTTATTAAAAACAAACCAAAATTTGTAAAAAAAGAAAAAAAGTCATCTCCAAATAAACCATGAGAATCAAAACTGTTGATCTCACGTGAATGACATGTAGCTTAGAATGACATGTAGCTTAGAACTTAGCCCTATTTTCTTAGAAACAGAAACAAAACAATTGTCTATTACCACATGGAGAATACGTTTGACCCTGGTAGGTACCGCCTTAAGGGTTGCAAGATGGATTCATGATTGTCCCCAAGAATTTTCTATTTTCTATTAGCAGATGTTGGCTTTCAGAGTCAAGTTACTTGCCATTGCTTCTGTTTTCCAAATAGTTAAGGGGGGAGAAAACACAGCCACCCAGATTGCAGGATCTTCCATCAACCTAACCAGTGTTCCCCATCGCCATTTACTTCATGATAGTGTTCTGCCCACAGCCTGCCGGGGGTTCACGATTGTTTGTTTAATTTATCAAAACTCTTTTGCTCAGTTCTGAAGATGCTTCAGTTACCTATCCTTAACCTGCAATTCCAATTGAAACCTCAACAGAATATTTTTAGAGGACTTGACACCATCATTTGTTCAACATTTTTTGAATGCCTATTATCCCTCAGCCTTATGCTTGGCACTAGGTATACAGTTTTTTGTTTGTTTCTTTGATTTGGTCGCGCCGCGTGGCTTGTGGGATTTGAGTTTCCCGACCAGGGATTGAACCCAGGTTTTCGGCAGGGAGAGCTCGGAGTCCTAACCACTGGACCGCCAGAGAATTCCCAGGTATACAGCATTAAAAGAGACATTGACCCTGCCATCCTGATGCCTGTAATTATGGGAGACGGATGCCAAATGAATAAAGAAACACAATTACAAATGTGTTAAGTGCATTGATGGAAGCAAAGAGTTTGATGTTATGGAGAATATTGGTGAGGAGTGGGATCTACTTTTGATGGAAGGTCAGGGAAGCCCTAAGGAGGTGATGGTTGAAACTGAAAGGTGAGGAGGATTTAGACACAGAGGAAAAATAGGCCAGGAAGAGGGAGCAGCTAGTGAAATGTGAAAAGGCCCTGAGGCCAGAAAGAACTTGGGTTAGTTTGAGGACTTGAAAGAGACCGGCATATGGTAGGAGAGAGTAACCTCAGAGGTAGTCAGGAGGTATAACAAGCAGGGCTTTAGAGGCCATACTGCTGTTATGCATGGCATGGACTGAAAGGTGCAAAGGTGAAAGCAAGGAGCCAGTTAGAAGGACTGTCGCCATGGCTGAGTTGAGGTGATAGTGGCTTGGATGTGGGGAGGAAGTTGAGAATAGAGAGAATTGGCAAATGCTAGAGGTATTGTTGTAGTAGAATCACTAAGACTTGCTGATGGATTGGATTTAGCTCTTGAGTTAGGAATCAGGGGTGACATCCAGGGTTGTTTGTTTATTGTGGTAAACTTGCCTAATGTAAAATTTACCATTTTAACCATTTCGAGGTGTACAATTCAGTAGCATTAAGTACATTCGTGTTGTTGCGTAAGTATCTCTACTATTTCCAGAACTTTTTCATCATCCTGAACAGAGTTATTATTAAACAATAACTCTCCATTCCCCTTCCCTCCCCCCCACCCCCCAGCTGCTGGTAACCTCTATTCTACTTTGCCTCTATGAATTTACCTATTGTAGGTACTGCATAAGCAGAATCATACAGTGTTTGTCCTTTCCTGTCTGGCTTATTTCATGTAGCGTAATGTTTTCGAGGTTCATTCATGCTGCAGCATGTGTTAAATTTTCCTTCCTTTTTAAGGCTGAATAATATTCCATTGTTTGTATAACCACATTTTGTTTATCCATTTGTCTGTCAATGGACACTTGGATGGTTTCCACCTTTTGGCAATTGTGAATATGTTGCTATGAACATTGGTGTACAAGTATCTGTTTGAGTCCCTGCTTTCAGTCTTTCGGTGTATGTATACCTAGACACTCAGGTGTTTTTTGTTGTTGTTGTTGTTGTTGTTTTTTGCGGTATGCGGGCCTCTCACTGTTGTGGCCTCTCCCATTGCGGAGCACAGGCTCCGGACGCGCAGGCTCAGCGGCCATGGCTCACGGGCCCAGCCGCTCTGCGGCATGTGGGATCTTCCCGGACTGGGGGCACGATCCCGTGTCCCCAGCATCGGCAGGCAGACTCTCAACCACTGCACCACCAGGGAAGCCCTGTTTTTTTTTTTTTAACCAGGTCATTGACCTACTTACTTTTTTGTTTTAAATTTTTAATTTTTAATTTTTTAATGCCTGTCATACGTATTTATTTATCTATTGAAGTATAGTTGATTTACAATGTTGTGTTACTTCCAGATGTATTGCACAGTAATTCCGCTTTCTTTCTCTTTCTTTCTTTCTTTCTTTATTTATTCATACATTCTTTTTCAGATTCTTTTCCCTTATAGGTTATTAGAAAATACTGAGTAGGGCTTCCCTGGTGGCGCAGTGGTTGAGAATCTGCCTGCTAATGCAGGGGACACGGGTTCGAGCCCTGGTCTGGGAGGATCCCACATGCCGCGGAGCAACTAGGCCCGTGAGCCACAACTACTGAGCCTGCGCGTCTGGAGCCTGTGCTCCGCAACAAGAGAGGCCACGATAGTGAGAGGCCCGCGCACCGCGATGAAGAGTGGCCCCTGCTTGCCACAACTAGAGAAAGCCCTCGCACAGAAACGAAGACCCAACACAGCAAAAATAAATAAATTAATAAACTCCTACCCCCCAACATCTCAAAAAAAAAAAAAAGAAAATACTGAGTATAGTTCCCTGTGCTATATAGTAGGTCCTTGTTAGTTATGTGACACCCAGGTTTTTTGTTTTTGTTTTTTAATATTTATTTATTTGTTTTGGCTGTGCTGGGTCTTAGTTGCAGCATGTGAACTTTTAGCTGCTGCATGCAGGCTTCTTAGTTGCAGCATGCGGGATCTAGTTCCCTGACCGGGCGTTGAACTGGGGCCCTGTGTACTGGGAGCTCAGAGTCTTACCCACTGGACCACCAGGGGAGTCCCCTGACACCCAGGTTTTTGACTTGAGCACATTTATAATCTTGCCAGCTGTGGACATTATAATTTGTTTTCAGTTTAGGCAATTTAAAAGGCAGAAAAATGGTGTTTAGTGGGCATTCATTTGACTTAGAAATCATTGAACATGTTTTCATGCCAGTTAATAATATCTTACATCTGGTTATGCTTTTAATTGTTCAGAATATTTTATTGCTTTTATCTTATAGACACTGATTCAGATTCATATTTGTGACTACTATTTGCCAGGAACTAGGACATTTCCTTCCACATAAAATTGTTTTCAGGGCTTCCCTGGTGGCGCAATGGTTGAGAGTCCGCCTGCCGATGCAGGGGACACGGGATCGTGCCCCGGTCCGGGAAGATCCCACATGCTGCAGAGCGGCTGGGCCCGTGAGCCATGGCCGCTGAGCCTGCGCGTCCGGAGCCTGTACTCTGCAACGGGAGAGGCCGCAGCAGTGAGAGGCCCGCGTACCGAAAAAAAAAAAAAAAAAAAAAAATTGTTTTCAGTTGATTCTTACAACAATCCTGACTGAGAAATATTACTGACCCCATTTAGAAGTGGGAATACTGAGACTCAGAGAGGTTAAGTCATTTTGTCCACCTGATAGAATTGTCCTGTAAACCCAGTCTTCTGACTATAAATCCAGCACTCCTTTTGCTTTACTAATTACTAACCTCATTTCACCAATATGTAAACTAAGGGCAGATTTTATGCTATATATGTAATGGCAGATAATCAGTTAGTATAATGTCTAACCTAATGCCTTAAGCATAGTAATACTTAGTAAGGGCTTCCTTGGTGGCGTAGTGGTTGAGAGTCCGCCTGCCGATGCAGGGGACACGGGTTCGTGCCCCGGTCTGGGAAGATCCCACATGCTGTGGAGCGGCTGGGCCCGTGAGCCATGGCCACTGAGCCTGTGCGTCCGGAGCCTGTGCTCCGCAACGGGAGAGGCCACAACAGTGAGAGACCCGCGTACCACAAAAAAAAAAAAAAAAAAAAAAACTTAGTAAGTATATCTCAAATTGAATTGACAGAGCCATGACTAGAATTCAGTTTCCTGTCTTTCAGCTAGATATTCTTATAAACCCTGTTCCATAAAATGGTTAGAGCATAAAATATAAATGAAAAATATCTGTCTTTGAAAATCATTTTAACAACAACCTAGGGACTTCCCTGGTGGCAGAGTGGTTAAGACTCCACGCTCCCAATGCAGGGGGCCTGGGTTCGATCCCTGGTCAGGGAACTAGATCCCACATGCATGTCGCCACTAAGAGTTTGCATGCCACAACTAAGGAGCCCGCCTGCCACAACTAAGACCCAGCACAACCAAATAAATATTTTTTAAAAAACCCAAAAAACAATAACCTAAAAGGAAAACTTTTCTTCCAAGGACTTCGTCGTTCCACCCATCTTCCTAACAAGACTATGGCTGACAACAGCAGTGATGAGTACAAAGAGGAAAATAACAAGGTGCAGTATAACCCACAGCTTCTTGTGAAATCTCTGCTTTGAATTTTTCGTAGTTAGTTTGAAATGACACTAGTTCAGTAACAAACATTTCTTAAATACTCACCTCCAGTGACTGGGTTCCTTTGAGCTCGTGGAGGACAGTCAAGAGCCAAGAGCATTAAGATTTTGACTCTCCTTCAGGAATAAAGCTTACTGTTATAGCTGATGTTTTGGTGAGAAATTTCATATAACACAGGCCAGTGTTTCACAAACTTTTCTGATCATAATAATCAACTGGGGTACTTATTATAAAAAAAAAAAAAACAGATAGGAATTCCCTGGTGGTCCAGTGGTTAGAACTCTGTGCTTCCACTGCAAGGGGCACGGGTTCGATCCCCTGGTTGGGGAACTAAGATCTCACATGCCGCGTGGCACGGCCAATAAATAAATAAGTAAATAAATAAATAAATAAAATTTTAAATTTACAAAAACATTTCCAGTCCCCACCCAGAACTGCCTAATCAGAATCTTGAAGGTAAAAGCCTACAAATGTATATTTTGAGCAAGCACTCCAAGTAATTCTTATGATAAAGAAAGTTTGGAATGATTGATCCTGGCACTGGTTCACTGTCAACAGTTGTGATACTGCTAGTATTTTGTGAAAGAGACTTTAGTTTTGAAGTCTTAAGGCCCAGATGTCACTTTGGTGTCATTCTGTGAACCAAGAGAATCACCGTTTCTGAAAGTGAGATGAAAAGATACCTACAGCTCTAGCCAGATACGGCCTTAAATTTGCACATGTGCACTGTCTAACAGCCCGTGTTTAGGCTTAGCACATGGTCCAATGGTTATGTTTTAATCGTCCTCCAAGAACAGGCATTTTGAAAACTCAGGTGAAGGAGAATATTTGAACTAATGCAGAAAGCTGTAGTAACAGAGACGGATTTCATAGAAAGTCTAAAAGGTAATGTTTTAAGATAGCCCCACTTTGTGACTAGTGTGCTGTTTGACATCTTACCTACAAAGTAATTTTTTGGCATCTTGTCTGTGGTATATAAAGTCTTCTCCCATAGGTCAGAGATTTTGCAAAGCACTACTTTGAAGAAGCAGACAAAAGAAAAGTGAACAATTTTCCTAAATTGACCTCCTAATTTTGTATATTCACCCTAAATTTTTCTAGTTTTCATCATGATGTAGTCAATATTCAAGGCTCATTTCTCCTTCCAATTTAATATGCACCCAGAATCAGCAGATAGGATCCACTTTTGAATAATCTTTGAGCTGACGATATTCTTAAAAATCTCCCCTTGCCAGACTGCTTCCCATGTGACCAAGAATAATTTGGGCAGATTTTGAATTAGGAAAGAACACTGTGGGAGATTCTTACCAGTTGTATACCAATGAGGCATATTCTGCAACTGTGTCATCAGTCTCACATGTTACAGATGAGTTAAAATATATTTTTATCTATGTATAATAAATCTGTGTTATGCTTAGAGGAGAATGTAACCCAGAGAAGTTTTTGATGTCCTGTAATGTGTCACAGTTTTATATGTCAGTAGCTGCTTTAATGTAAAAGAAATGTTAAATAATTTAAAAAACTAGAACCAATCATCTCTTAACCTCAGTGTAAGCCATATGGCATATGGAAACCAAGCTTGAAAAACCTATTTTTAAAGGGGGCCAATTGGCCACCCTTTAGGTCCTAAGTGAGGGCATGCCACAGGCTCCAGGCCCTAGAGTCAAAGACATGGACCCTGTCCCAACTGCCCCGGCAAGCCCAAGCACCACCTTACCCCTTCTCGTCGGCTTGAGGGTGGGGTGGTGCATCTAGAACCAGAAGCCCAGAAAGGTAGGTCATAATGCCAAGGACAGAAGAGTCTCTTATCTCAAGATATAATGTACAGTCATTGCATTTAACTTACGGGGGAAGGGAGGGGAACCATGCATAGGTCAGATACCCATTGAATGGAAAGGGAAAACCCACAGTCTCCGGAACTGCTGGTCAGAATCCAGGCCCGGGGTTGACTATGAACTTTCTTCTTTTGATAGTTACAAGCAGCTTACCCTGGGCAGTCTTGCAAATTAAATACTAGATTTCTGCCCTATGATCTTTGTGAGTATTAAGATTCCCTAAAGTGTGTCTTCCCTACTTCATCTTCCCCCATTTCTTCCCAAAATAACTATTATATTTAGAGTTGCTTTCTTCTTCAGAAGTCCCTCAGTTTTAGAGTTGGAGCTGACTGGTTAAAGTTTATGGAGAGTTCTCAGAATCTCCTAAGTAACAGGTAAAAGAGATATGTATTGGATAAAATTTATACCCAAGCCTCAAGCAGAGGAAGAGACCATGGTTATAGAAAGTGGGGACTCAGTTAGTAGCTAAGGAGGAGCAGAAGAAGGTTCTTGAGGCCCTTCTGGGGAGTGCTTCCTTCTCTTTCCAGTGAATTGGTGTCAGGCGGGAGGGTACTGGTTGGAGCAGTAGGAGAGAACTGGGTAAAGGTACACTAAATTTCTCCTTACCTGGACCTTTCTATCTCCTGCCCTATCTCAGGAGAAAAAGAAGACCTCGCAGCTCACTCCTCAGCGGGGCTTTAGTGAAAACGATGATGATGACGACGATGATGACTCATCTGAAACTGATTCTGATGATGACGATAGTGATGATGAAGAGCACGGGGCCCCTCTGGAAGGGTGAGAAAAGCCCCCTTGCCAAGGAGGAAAACGCCTCCTTCAAAACACTGGACAGGGGCCTCCCTGGTGGCGCAAGTGGTTAAGAGTCCGCCTGCCAATGCAGGGGATACGGGTTCGTGCCCCGGTCTGGGAGGATCCCATATGCCGCGGAGCGGCTGGGCCCGTGAGCCATGGCCGCTGGGCCTGCGCATCCGGAGCCTGTGCTCCGCAACGGGAGAGGCCACAACAGTGAGAGGCCCACATACCGCAAAAAGAAAAAAAAAAAAACACTGGACAGGAGGACGTCAGTGAGAAGTGAAATTCCAGCAGCTCTTTTTTTTTTTTTTTTTGCGGTATGCGGGCCTCTCACTGTTGTGGCCTCCCCCGTCGCGGAGCACAGGCTCCGGACGCGCAGGCTCAGCGGCCATGGCCCACGGGCCCAGCCGCTCCGCGGCATATGGGATCCTCCCAGACCGGGGCACGAACCCGTATCCCCTGCATCGGCAGGCGGACTCTCAACCACTTGCGCCACCAGGGAGGCCCCCAGCAGCTCTTTTGATCTCCTCTATTTAGGATTATCAGATGCTCAGAAACCCAGCGTAATGAGTTTTCCTTCTTTTTTGGCTCTACTGCCCGAATCCTATGATGTCACTTGCACTATCGGAAACACTTGTGGGCTCAGGGATTTCATGAGGATTTGCTGAGTCAGTTTAACTGATGGTCTCTGACTCCAAGGAACTCACATTCTAGGGAAGAGAAGATAAATTTATACACATACGAAAGCATTTCTATTTAGCAAGGGAAACATACATGCACAGGAACATTTCAATTTTAGGCTCAGACCCTTTTAGGACGGGTAGAGAATAGGTGCATCCGGAACCCTGTATTGAGGCAAAATGTCCCTGCATGATGCTTCAGTAAAAATTCTCCTCACCATATTCCAGCTCTGGTGCTAGATTACTCATGACCCACCCCTGTAGGTTTTAATCAAAGTAGATTCTAAAGCCCATTCATTTAAAATACAATTAACTGGTGTAGCCAATCAGTAGAATTCTTTCTAGCCATTAAAAAGTATGAGGCAGCACTCTGTGCACTGTAAAGAACCATCTCCAAGGGACACTGTTACATTTTGAAAAGGCATAGAAGTCTTTATGCTGTGCTACCATGTGTATAAAACAAATACTACATAAGCTATCTCTAGGCTACCTAGGAACTAATAATACTGATTACTCTTGGGAGGGGAACTTGGTGGCAAGGGAACAGGGGTGGAAGGGGACATAACTTTCCACTGAATACATTTTGTACCTTTTATTTCCTATCATGTGCATGCGTACTTTATTCAATGAAGTAGTTTAGTAAAAATAAAAAGTTACCTTTGAATTATCCACCTGAAGGTAGACACTAAGTAAATTAGGCAAATGTTTAATACCAGACTGACTTTTCATGCTTCCCAGTTTACTTCATTATTCTGCTTCCATAAATTATAATCTGGGGAAATATAAACTATTTAGTTTTTTTGTTAAGCAACTCTTCCCAGAAGAACATTAAATAACTTTCCTAGTCACTTATATACTTTGTCAATTCATTACATTTTACTTAATTATAGTCATTAATATGTACTCTACTACTTTTTTACTGTATACATTTCATGTATTAATACAAGTATTTTTAATAACTGTGGTATTCATCTTGACATATCTAACCATCTCTCAAGTGTTGGACATTTTGTTTCTAATTTTTTACTTTTATAAATAACACTGAAAAACATCTTTGTAAAAATTCCTTTTTTTCTTGGGGTAAACCGTTTTCATGTCAGAAATTAAGATCTCATTCCATCTTTTCTCTTCATCCCCTTCATTCAAAAAAAAAGGGAAAACAATTTCTGCTGCATTCTAAAATTTTTTAAAATTACGTTTTTGATTTTCTGTAGCTCTGTTCTTCATTGTCAGAGATAGCTGAGAGCTAATTATAACCACTTTTAAAGTTACCTTGCAAGCTGCTCAGAAAAGGCAGATGTGGGTGGAGCAGAAACTAGGTCCAGAGTCATATGCCCTATGGCCAGAGTAACACCCGGGCTGAACCAGGGCTCAGCAACCCCTGCTCTTCTCTGGCTACCTTGAACCACATTTTCCTTTCCCCAGTGCCTATGATCCTGCAGGTTATGAGCATTTGCCAGTTTCTGCTGAGATTAAGGAACTCTTCCAGTACATCAGTAGGTGAGTACCAGGCCCTGCCACCATAATCCCCAGCCCTGCCTTGCCCTTTCCTTCCTCTAGTCTGAAACATGGCCATTCCCCTTAGGTTTTTTCAGCCTGAATAATAAAGTAAGTTTCTCTGACAGTCTCCACCTTCCCGTGGCAATATCTCCTAGGTATACACCTCAGTTGATTGACCTGGACCACAAACTGAAACCTTTCATTCCTGCTTTTATCCCAGCTGTCGGGGATATTGATGCATTCTTAAAGGTACAGTCAGAACATCCTAAAACTGACTCCTTAGGTGTTTCTTCTGACCCCTCTATCACTCTAACAGTTCCACTAATTTCCCTGACTAGCAATAGCTACCTTAATATATATTCTTCATTTCACTGGAGTTCTTAACTTGCTCTCAACTCCAAATTATACTCATTGATTATCTCATTAGGTGTTAAAAATTTGTCATATATCTGCCTCCTAATTATCCATGACTTCAGCTTTATATTTAAGGTCCTATAGATCATGTATTTTTTTCTAGGTAGTACTTCAGTACAGCATGATATACAGGCATGCTTTTTAATACTAGAAGTAATGATGAACCAGAAGAGTTCTTCCTCTTCAGCTTATTGGAAGCAAGTGTACCTTTTTATATCCCTCCCATGGTTTTTTTCTCTGCTTTCTTACCTTTCTCCTAACCAGGTTCCACGTCCTGATGGAAAACCTGACAGCCTTGGCCTACTGGTATTGGATGAGCCTTCTACAAAGCAGTCGGACCCTACAGTGCTCTCACTTTGGTTAACAGAGAATTCCAAACAGCACAACGTCACAGTAAGATAGTAGCCTAGCACAGGCCCTAGCTCCAGGGGGCCGAGAGTAGAAGCCTTGCTGGTATTTGAACAGTTGACTTACTGCCTATTAAAAGGGATGGCTATGGTTTCAACCAGCCCTGTTTTTTTTCAGCAACAGTTGTATTAAGATATAATTTACCTACCATGAAATTCACCCTTTTAAATTGTACAATTCAGTGACTTCTAGTATATTCACAGAGCTGTACAACCATCACCACTATTTAAGAACATTTTCATTATTCCAAAAAGAAACCCCTTGGGAATTCCCTGATGGTCCAGTGGTTAGGACTCAGCACTTTCACAGCGGTGAGCCTGGGTTCAGTCCGTGGTGGGGGAACTAAGATCCCACAAGCTGTGAGGCAGGGCCAAAAACCAAAACAAAACAAAAAGAAACCCCATACCCATTAGTAGTCACTCCTCTCCTCATTTCCCCTGCTCTTAAACCCTGGTCACTACTTCATTCCCTTTTTTATGGCTGAATAATATTCCATTGTATGGACATACCATATTTTGTCTATCCACTTACCAGTTGTTTCCATTTCTGTTAATTCTGCATCTGTGAACATATACAAGTTGTTGCATGCACATATATTGTTGTCTTGTGTATATAGGTAGGAGTGGGATTGCTGAGCCATATGGAAACTGTTTAATATTTTGAGGAACTGCTGAACTGTTTTCCAGAGTGGCTGAATCATTTTACAATCCCACCAGCAATGAATTAGAGTTCCAATTTCTCCACATCCTCGCCAACACTTGGTATTGTCTGTCTTTTTTATTCTAGCCATCCTAGTAGGTGTGAAATGGTATCTTACTGTGGTCATTTCTGTCCTGTTGACCTGCCCCCTTCCCCTGGCTACAGAAGATTTTATCAGGGTTTCCTATAATCTTCATTTGGCTCCTGGCAGGCTTCCCTTTTCAGCAGCTACCTTGAATACGAACAGCATATGATGAGCCACTCTGTAAAAACAAGAGTAAAAACATCCTTCAAGGGCTTTCCTGGTGGTGCAGTGGTTAAGAATCCACCTGCCAACGCAGGGGACACGGCTCAAGCCCTGGTCCGGGAAGATCCCAGATGCCGCGGAGCAACTAAGCCCGTGTGCCACAACTACTGAGCCTGCCCTCTAGAGCACGTGAGCCACAACTGCTGAGCCCGTGTGCCACAACTGCTGAGCCCGTGTGCCACAACTACTAAAGCCCGCGTGCCTAGAGCCCATGCTCTGCAACAAGAGAAGCCAACGCAATGACAAACCTGTGCACCACAACAAAAGAGTAGCCTCCACTTGCTGCCAACTAGAGAAAGCCCACGCACAGCAACAAAGACCCAACACAGCCAAAAATAAATAAATAAATAAATTTATTTTAAAAAAAATTCTAGAAAAACAAACAAACAAAAGAACATCCTTCAGTGCCATCAGCCAGGCTTTCCCCTTATTTTTCTAGCAACATATGAAAGTAAAGAGCCTGGAAGATGCAGAAAAGAATCCCAAAGCCATTGACACATGGATTGAGAGCATCTCTGAATTACACCGCTCCAAGCCCCCTGCGACTGTGCACTACACCAGGTAAGAAATAGTATTTCTTCACTATAGTAACCCATGGTAACCTTCACCACCTGTGAAGCCATTGCTTCTGAGAAGGGGGTCCCAAGGCTGGGACATATTTGAGATATATCAACCTGAGGATCTATGGATCCTGGCTGCTACTGGCTAACAGTACAGACATAAAGATTACGATTTATCTGGTACTATTACTTAGCCAGCTTCTCCAAACCCCAGGTCCTGGGTAAGTTTGGCCCACCCAGTCTATGTTTTCCTGAAATCCTAATATGCCAGACTGAGAATCTCCCTTCAGTCTAGGATATCCTGATGCAGAGACTGCTGATACCGGCCCATGTTTTCTATTCACATTTACCTCTGTACTTGTAGGCCTATGCCCGATATTGACATGCTAATGCAGGAATGGTCTCCAGAGTTTGAAGAGCTTTTGGGAAAGGTGAGTGGAAGGTAGCAGGAGCTAAGAAAGTGTGGCATTCATTCTAGGGCCCAGTGTTTTCTCTCTTCTTGTATTACTGTTATCATTAACTTTTTATTTTATTTTTTTTTTTTTTTGCCGTACGCGGGCCTCTCACTGCTGTGGCCTCTCCCGTTGCGGAGCACAGGCTCCGGACACACAGGCTCCGCGGCCATGGCTCGCGGGCCCAGCCGCTCCGCGGCATGTGGGATCTTCCCAGACCGGGGCACGAACCCGTGTCCCCTGCATCAGCAGGCGGACTCTCAACCACTGCGCCACCAGGGAAGCCCTATCATTAACTTTTAAATTGAAGTATAATACAAAATCATAAACATACACGTAAGTGTGGATTAACTTTCACCGACTGAACACCTTTGTGTAACCAACACATCAGACCAAAAAAACAGAACATCTCTGGTATCCTGGAAGCCCCCTCAGGATTCCACCTCCCAACGTAACTATTTTCCTGACTTCTAATAGCACAGATTAGGTTTGCCTGGTTTTTTTGTTTTTGTTTGTTTTTTGGCCATGCCACATGGCTTGCAGGATCTCAGTTCCCCGACCAGGGATTGAACCTGGAATCAGTGAAAGCCTGGAATCCTAACCACTAGGCCACCAGGGAACTCCCTAGGTTTGCCAGTTTTGTATTTTATCTAAATATAATCATGTTCCTTTGTGTCTTATTTGCTCATCTATATTGTTCATCCATATGGAGAGTCATCCATATTGTTCATACATCATGGTTATATATTTGTTCTCACAACTGTATGGTATTCCATTGTTTGAATATATCCATTCTATGATAGCCATTTGGGTAGTTTCCAGTTTGGGGATATTGCAAATTACTCTGTAATATTAGTGTCCTATTACTATGAGTCCGTACCTTTTGATGAACATATGTACTTTTTGTATTATCACTTTAGACTCCACCTTTTCCACAGAGGTGTATATGCTATTCTAAGAAGCTGAAGTCCTATTCATAATGATCCTAAATTTTTTAAAAGTGCCCAGGAATGTATTTAATAAGAAATTGTCAGGACTTTTTTGAAAACCAATTATAAAACTTTAGTGAAGGGCAGACACAAGCTCTGAGTGAATGAGGAGTCAAGCCATGTTCCTGGAAGGGAGGGGTCAGTCGCTCAGCACTGTCAGTCCTCCCCAGTTCACCGTGGAAATGGAAGGCCGTTTCAATTAGGATTTTAACTGCATTGTTTTAGAAACTGAAAATTCGGTAACAAAGTTTATCTGAGAGAATCAATTCTTAAGACTAATCATGAGGGCCTCCCTGGTGGCGCAAGTGGTTGAGAGTCCGCCTGCCGATGCAGGGGATACGGGTTCGTGCCCCGGTCTGGGAGGATCCCATATGCCGCGGAGCGGCTGGGCCCGTGAGCCATGGCCGCTGAGCCTGCGCGTCCGGAGCCTGTGCTCCGCAACGGGGGAGGCCACAACAGTGAGAGGCCCGCATACCGCAAAAAAAAAAAAAAAAAAAAAAAAAAAAAAAAAAAAAAAAAAAAAGACTAATCATGAAAATTTGAGGCAAAAAATGAGGATTTGCCCTGTCAGACATTAGAAACACATTATAAAGCTGTAGTAAATAAAACAATAATGTACTGATTAGGAATAGAAATAGATCAGCAGCACATAACAATCCAGAAACAAACCCATGTACATGTAGAAATTTGTTGTATAAGAAAGATGGTTATTTTAAATGATTAGAGGGACTTCCCTGGCGGTCCAGTGGTTAAGATTCCGCACTTCCAAAGCAAGGGGTGTGGGTTCAATCCCTGGTCGGGGAACTAAGATCCCACGTGCTGTGTGGCCAAAAGAAAAAAAAAAAAAAACGTAGTTGGGAATTAAATGATTAGAGATAGGATGGGTTGTGATGAGATGATTGACCAGCCATTTGAGAAAAATTAAATAGATCTAAGCCTCAACCATATGCATACAGGAATTCCAAATGAATTAAACAGTTAAAACAAAAATAAAACTATATAGGACTTGCCTGGCGGTCCAATGGTTAAGACTCCACACTCTCGATGCAGGGGACACGGGTTCGAGCCCTGATCATGGAACTAAGATCCCGCATGCCACATGGCGCGGCCAAGAAGAAAAAAAGTTACTTACATATATATGTGACAACATTACTGTCCAAGCAAAAAGCTCTTACATATCAAGAAAACTGAGCAAAGATGATAACAGGTCCTTCCTGGCCATGGTGTTTAAAATTGCTTCACCACGTTCCCCAAGCTCTTTCCCTGCTTTTTTCTCCATGATACTTACCTTCTAACATATTGTATACCTTACTTATTTTGTCTTTTGTTTCTCCCTACTAAAATATAAGCTCCATGAAGACAGAGTTTTCGGTACATGTTTATTGAGAAATTGTTGTAAAAGCAAAGAATTTGAAAACAGTCTCTTTTCTCACAGCATTTTAAAGCTATAGCTGAAGAAAACTGTCTGATTAGGGAATTGAATAGATAGATTGTAGTACATCCATTCAGTGAAATACACAATGGAATATCGTTTGGCCTTATTTTGCTCTGATACAGAGAAATATCAATGACATTTGTTACATGGAAAAAGGAAATTGCAGAACCATCTACTCTGATTTTTGTAAAAAGAGAACAAAAAATTTTTAAGAAGCCAGTGGTTTTTAAACTTACAATATTAGTTTAGATCTGGAGCCTACTGAGATGTCATTTTTTTCTGTTCCTGTGGTGTCCAAGAACCATTAGGCCTTCTAACACCAAGTAACTATAAATACTTGGCCATAACTTGGGACCAGTTTCTTCTTCACAAATACATACAGGAAGACTGCATGGCAGTATATTTTACTTATAAAATATTTTGGCCCTGTTATATCATATGCTACTTTGGTGGTTAATGAGTATAACCAATTCCATTTTACTGATCGGGGGAAAAGAAAAGGCACGTTGTATTATTTGCTAGGGCTACCATAACAAAGTGCCACAGACTGGGTGGCTTAAGCAACAGAAATTTATTTTTTCACACTCTGGAAGATAGGAGTTGGAGATCAAATTGTCAGCAGAGTTGATTTCTTTTAGACCCTTTCTCCTTGGCTGTCTCCTCCCTGTGTCTTCACATGGTCTTCCCTCTGTATGTGTCTAGGTCCTCATTTCCCCTTCTTATAAGGATTCCAGTCATACTGGATTAGGGTTCACCCTAATGACCTCATTTTAACTTCTCTTTTTTACAACCATATCTGCAAATATAGTCACATGATCTGAGGCACTTAGAGGTTAGGACTTAAAACATATGAATTTTGGGGGAACACAATTCAGCCCATGTCACCCCTTATGCTCGGAGCTCTTTTCCTTCAGAGTGAGTGATGCTAGGACCACTGAAATTTCAGCCTTTTGACTCGCGTCCATCCCGTGCCCCTCCTAGGTGAGCCTGCCCACAGCAGAGATTGACTGCAGCCTGGCAGAGTACATAGACATGATCTGTGGTAAGCCCTTCCATCCCTTCCTTGACCCCATCTCTGGATAAATTCATTGTGGGCTGGTGAAAAGGCTGGTTTACTCTGAGTTACAGCCTTTACTTTAAGCCCGTTGTGCTATTTGGCAGCACGCGGGGGTGGTATTTGGGTTTATGTGACTACCTGCTGGGTATTTAACCCCCAGAGTTATAGTAACACATCCCATCTGGGAGGGGACTGGCCATCCTAGAAAGAAATGCCCCATAGCTTCCAGATTTTTGTTTATTTCTGCTCACGGGGGTTCTCGATTTCAGCCATCCTAGACATCCCCATCTACAAGAGTCGGATTCAGTCCCTCCATCTGCTCTTTTCCCTCTACTTGGAATTCAAGAACTCACAGGTAAGACCAGCATTGGAGATTGACTTAAGCTGTAGTGAGGATTGCTGCTGTCGCCACTATTGTGGGTCTGCTGTGATTCTGTCCTGTGACAATGGAGGATGTCTCTGCCTGGAGTTACCATCACCCTTCCCCATAACGAAGGGAACTGCAAAGCAGGCAGGGGTGGGGCTTGTAAAGGAAGGGGAAGTAGAAGCAATGTGGGCCTTAGACAAGGCTAGGTGAGGATCTACAGTGGACACTCATTCTTACAGGAGAACCAAGTGGCCTAATGAATGGAAGCAGGAAGCAAGTTAGTTCTTGCTAAAATGTAGTAACTAGTATGTCCCCAATCCTTCACGTTCCCTCTCTCTCCTCACAGCATTTTAAAGCTCTAGCTGAAGGCAAGAAAGCATTCACCCCTCCATCCAACTCCACCTCCCAAGCAGGAGATGCAGAGACGTTAACCTTCAGCTGAGACACCTCCCATGTCACTCTGTTTCAAGGCTGAGCTGGCTTCTCTGCCCCGTCTGAGAAGGAGGGATCAGTGTCAGCCACTTGGCGGCCTTGCCTGCCTCACAGCTTGATTCGGAGACAGCGCACGTCTTACTGCTCTCTCTGCCAGAAAGCACTGCCCATGGTCGTTAAATGGCTAATGCCTGTGTCAGAGTTCCTTCCCATGGAAATTAATTATGCATCTACACTACTGTGGGGATGTGAGTTAGAAGCACTGGAATTCCTGGGATCCCAGGATGCTCAGGTGGGGGGGAAGGCTTAAAAGATGTTGAGATAACAATAGAATTATTTTCTTTCATTCTTAAAGTTAGTTGGCAAAGACTTTACAAATAAAATGCTCTTATCTTTCAGGTTATCCTGCTGTCCTTTAAATATGAAAGAGAGAAGGCAGACTGAGCATAGGCAGAGATAAGGAACTTGGCCTAGGAATAGGCATTAAGTGAATAGCAGTTTAAGCAAATCAACTTTGTGAAATAAAATCAAACCCCAGTCCTCCAAGGTTGGCAATAGAGGGGAAACTTTTTTCTCCCAGAACTTATTTTTTCTGGGGGTCTCCCACCAGGTAGTGCTACCTGCCTTACAGGCTACCTGCCTGTCTAGCTCCAGACCTGTCTGTTTGTGGTCTCAGGGAGCCTAGCTAATGCAGTCACCCAGGTGTGGGATGATGGTGTCTTGGACTGGGTGGTAGTGGTAGAGATGGACAGATTCAGGAAATATTTTGGAGGTTTTATCAGCTAAGCTCCAGTCAGAAACCATACTAATTATTTCTAACAAAGGATGTTAAGTATGGGCAGTTGGTTACACAAGTTTTGGAAGGGCTGAAGAAACAAAAGGGAGAATGGAGAGTGCTGAAGGAACAAGAGGTTAAAGGGGAGTGTCCACTGCAGGGGCTGGAAACAGAAGAGCTGCCGCAGTGGCCGGGTTGGCCGAGCAGGTCTGAGACCCTCACCCCTACTACAGCCACCCTGGGCAAGGGCTGCTGCCTTTGGGCTCTCTCCCACCCTCTCCTAGCTTGCTGGTGCCTCCCACTGCCAGAAATTAACAGCGGGCCTCCCTGGTGGCGCAGTGGTTGAGAGTCCGCCTGCCGATGCAGGGGATACGGGTTCGTGCCCCGATCTGGGAGGATCCCATATGCCGCGGAGCGGCTGGGCCCGTGAGCCATGGCCGCTGGGCCTGCGCATCCGGAGCCTGTGCTCTGCAACGGGAGAGGCCACAACAGTGAGAGGCCCGCATACCGCAAAAAAAGAAAAAAAAAAAAAAAAAAAGAAATTAACAGCTGGCAAGGGAATCTGGAAAATCGAGCAGAATAAAGTACAGAAGGGAAGGTGTGGGGTACGAGACAACAGATAACCAACCAGGAGAGGTGGAACCAACAGAACTTAGTGATAGAGCGAATGTGGGAGAGGGAAGAGAAGAAAGGGCGACTCCCAGGTTTTCTGGCTTGAGCAGCTGGGCGGGTAATGGAGCCAAGTACTGATATACGGGGCAAGAACTGGTCGGAGGGGAAAATTACAGAAGATGCTACAGCCTAATACATACCCGAGAAACACGAGAAAGGAGGGGCATCGTTTCCTACAGACCCTTAAGCCAACTCTGATGTTCATCTCATGCTTAAACTTGAGCAGGAACATCTGAGCTCAGGCCTCACTTTGACACCATGTTGGGACCAGGTGCTCTTCTCTCAGATGGATGCCATTAATGCTCACATTTCACTCAAGGAAAAAGAGAGGCAAAAACGTGATAGGAACTCAGATTCTCCATCAGGTTTTCAGGGAACAATCAGACTGCCTCCTTTGGCTAGAACCGAGACTCAGCACTAGTAAGTATAGTCGACTCGCGTTACTCACAGTAGCTATGTTCTATCAAGTCACCGCAGACACTGAATTAGCAAATACTGAACCACTGCTCCTGGGGGAAATATAAGGTACGGTTCCTGTGTGCCTCTGTCATAACATCATCAGCAACCATTGATTCATTGGACTCAGAGCCACCAGAACTGTAAGTCATGCCATAATGAAGCTTGTCTAACGCACTCTCTCTGTAAGGCACATGACAGCCTTACTACACTTAGGTAACTCTAGCCAGCACCCGATCTTTTTTTTTTTTTTCAGTTGTGGCATGTGGGATCTAGTTCCCTGACCAGGGATCGAACCCAGGCCCCCTGCATCGGGAGCATGGGGTCTTAGTCACTGGACCATCAGGGAAGTCCCAGGGCGGCCATTTTAAACACTGAAACCACCACCAACAAGCAAAAAATGAGGCATTAGATAGACCTTGGATAGGGCACTCATTTAGAGTGTGAGAGCCGAAACCAGGAGGCAGGACGTCGCCTTGTTCAGCCTCAGCTGGGAAGGTACGTGTCGGGCGACTCATATTTTTCACTGCTCTAAGCATGTTTGCAAACGATTGTAAAAACGCTGCAAGTAGCGATTTTAGGATTACAGATAAATTTTAGTAAGTGAATTCACAAATACAGAATCTGCAAATAACGAGGGTCAGCTGTACTTCCTGCCGAAGTTACTGGCTGATGCGCAGGCCTGTAATGTTAGCCTGTCTCCCTACTCTAGCACGTCCACTGACCTCTCCAGTGAGCACTTCAGACACTGTTTCCATCGTGGGCTCCTCCTCCTCCACAATCTGAGGTTACTCTCTTTTGGCTACTTGATCTGTGGCCCTAGAAAAATAAGTTAACTTCTATGCCTCAGTTACTCTAGCTGTGAAACAGTTATAATAAACACTAACTTAACTCCTAGGCTTGTCCTATGGGTGAAAATATGTGAAAAGATTAAATGCCACAAAATGTAAGATCTAATAATTATGTTACTAAGTATAAATGTTTCACTTGGCCTTTTAGATTTTCCATTTGGCTATTCTCTCCCTGCCCGAGATTCTCGTTTTTCTAATTCCCCAGCGAAAGCCACAAAACCAGCCTGCTTGCCATGCTCTACACATGATTCATGAGTTCCCTCTTCTAACTAAACCTTTATGCAGTCTATTTTCCTGGCTTGAAGTGTCCCTCCCCTCTGCTATCCCAGGCTCTCAACATTTCTAAATAAACAAAAATTGAACACAAGTATTTACATTTGCATTCCCTCCTTTAACCTTCCTAAAATGACAGTATAGGAATTTTTTTTAAAGGTATAAACCAGCAAGGACAGATAATAGGAAAGAAAATGACTGTAGACCAGAGAGCAATACAATTTTGAAAGATGGACAAGTGGTAACAGATTTAGTGGGCAGGGGGAAGGGAAAAAACCTGATACTTGATTTCCAGTAGAGGAGAGGGACAGAGAAACCAATAAGTAAGCCATTTGACACTGCAGAATCCTGGAAAGGATCAGGAATCGAAAGTGTCAGATATTTCTGATGGCATGTGAGCAGGGAGGGGCTGCAGACAGGAGGATTGGCTGAAGGTTTGTAGAAAGATGGGATCCCCAGAACCTTCCCCATCTGTGCTGCCCACCTCCTTACCCTGACAGAAGATAGTCCCCTTTAAACCAAGGCGCCTCTGGCCATGAGAACACCAAGCAATTCTGAGGACAGGAATAAGGGGCCATATTTAAAATAAGAGGACAAAATAGAGGAATGAGCAATGAGACTCTCAGCCCTCTTCCGGCTTATCCCTCCAAAGCACAATATCGGAGGAGTCCTCCCTTGGGAAACTGATCAGCCAAAGAGAAAAGACCTAAAGATATTGACAGGGAGTCTTCAAGCTTATAGACCTATTTGGTCCCCCCTACCTACCATCAACTTCCATTCAGCTTGTGGGTATCTCATTCCTGTGTGTGTGTGTGTGTGTGTGTGTGTGTGTGTGTATGGGTGCGCAGGCATGCTTGCAACTCTCATTCTTAAATATGAATGTACAGTCACCAGGCATTTGAAGAAAGCCAGAAAAAGACAAAAATAGAACAAAGGATATCAGAGAAGCAAAGCAGGCAAGATATGAAAAAAATTTTTTTAACTATAATATTCATAGAGCAGTAGTTCTCAAGTTTGGTTGCATGTTAGAATCAACTGGATATATATATATATATATATATATATATATATATATATATATATTTATTATCATTTTTTAAATATTTATTTATTTATTTGGTGCACCGGGTCTTAGTTGCAGCACGTGGGATCTTTAGTTGCGGCATGTGAACTCTTAGTTGCGGCATGTGGGATCTAGTTCCCTGACCAGGGATTGAACCCAGGCCCCCGGCATTGGGAGTGCGGAGTCTTAGCCACTGGACAACCAGGGAAGTCCCAACTGGAGATATTTTAAAGATAAGTTTCCTCTCCCAGACAACACACCAGACTAATAAAATCACAATCTCTGGAGGTAGGATACAAGAATCCATATTTTTCAACTTCCTCAGATTATTTCAATATGCAGACAAATTTGAGAACCACTGTCAAAGAGAGATGAGAAGATTCCATATCCACAAAATATTGGGCTGGCCATTGGGCTGGCCAAAAAGTTCATTCGGTTAGTGAATACATTGTTCAATAAAATTCTTGGTGAAAATGAAAAACGTGTGGGACTTCCCTGGTGGCGCAGTGGTTAAGAATCCGCCTGCCAATGCAGGGGACCTGGGTTCAAGCCCTGGGCCAGGAAGATCCCACATGCCGCGGAGCAACAAAGCCCGTGCACCGCAACTACTGAGCCTGAGCTCTATAGCCTGCGAGCCACAACTACTGAGCCCATGTGCCACAACTACTGAAGCCCATGTGCCTAGAGCCCATGCTCCGCAACAAAAGAAGCCACCGCAGTGAGAAGCCTGCACACCACAACAAAGAGTAGCCCCCGCTCGCCTCAACTAGAGAAAGCCCACGCGCAGCAATGAAGACCCAACACAGCCAAAAATAAATACATACATACATTTATTTTAAAATAAATTTAAAAAAATTTAAAAAATAAAAAGGTAAATAACAAACACAGTAATTTCTCAGACCACAATGGAATGAAGTTAGAAAACAGTAAGGAGAACTGAAAAATTTTGTGTAAATTAAACAATACTCTCTTAACCAATGGGGCAAAGAAGAAATCACAAGGAAAATTAGAAAATACTTAGAGATAGGGCCTCCCTGGTGGCGCAAGTGGTTGAGAGTCCGCCTGCCGATGCAGGGGATACGGGTTCGTGCCCCGGTCTGGGAGGATCCCATATGCCGCGGAGCGGCTGGGCCCGTGAGCCATGGCCGCTGAGCCTGCGCGTCCGGAGCCTGCGCGTCCGGAGCCTGTGCTCCGCAACGGGGGAGGCCACAACAGTGAGAGGCCCGCATACCGCAAAAAAAAAAAAAAAAAAAAAAAGAAAATACTTAGAGATAAATGAAAACAAAAACACAGCATTCCAAAACTTATGGGATACAGCAAAAGCAGTGCTCAGAGGCAATTTATAGCTGTAATTGCTTACATTAAAAAAGAAGGAAGATCTCAAATAAGCAATCTGACTTTACAACCTGAGGAACTAGAAAAAGAAGAACAAACTAAACTCAAAGCTAGCAGAAGGGGGACTTCCCTGGCAGTCCAGTGGTTAAGACTCTGCGCTTCCAATGCAGGGGGCGTGGGTTCGATCCCTGGTCAGGGAACTAAGATCCTACTTGCCACATGGCGCAGCCAAAAAAAAAAAAAGCTAGCAGAAGGAAGCAAATAATAAAGATTAGAGCAGAGATAAATGAATAGAGGATAGAAAAACAATAGAGAAAATCAACAAAACCAAAAGTTGGTTCTTCAAAAAGATTAACATAATTGAAAAGCCTTTAGCCAATTGTCTAAGAAAGAGACTCGACTCCAGCCAGAAATGGAAGTGGGGACATTACTGCCAATTCTACAGAAGTGAACAGGAGCAGAGGGTATTGTGAACAGTTTATGCCAACAAACTGGACAGCCTAGATGAAACGGACAAATTCCTAGAAACACAAAACTTACCAATACTGAAAAAGAGAACCTGTAAGACCTATAATTAGAAGATTGAATCAGTAATCAAAAATTTTTTAAAAATCAAAGTAAAATACACAAAACATGAAATTTACCATTTTAACTGTTTTTAAGTGTACAATCCAGGGGTATTAAGTACATTCACATTGTTGGGCAACCATCACCACTGTCCAGCTTCTGAACTTCTTCATCATCCCCAGTTGAAACTCTGGACCCATTAAACAACGATTCCTTCCTTTCCCTCCCTCAGTCCCCAGTAACTTCTATTTTCTGTCTCTATGGATTTGCCTAGTCCAGGTACCACGTAAGTTGAATCATACACAATTTGTCCTTTTGTATCTGGTTTACTGCACGTAGCATAATGTTTTCAAGGTTCATCCATGTTGCAGCATGTGTCAGAATGGCCTTCCTTTTTAAAAAGCTGAATAATATTCCATCGTGTGTATATACCACATTTCCTTTATCCATTCATCTGTTAATGGACATTTGCATTTCCACCTGTTGGCTGCTGCAAATAACACTGCTATTAATATTGGTGTACAAATAACAGAGTCCCTGCTTTCAGTTTTTTTGGGAATAAACCTAGAAGTGGAATTGCTGGATCACACGGTAATTCTATATTTAACTTTTTGAGGAACTGCCATACTAGCTTCCATAGTGGCTGCACCATGGACATTCCCACCAGCAATGCACAAAGTTGAACATTAATTTTTACAAGTCTTGATTAAATAGTCTATTGTGTCTGGAGGAATTCAGTAAAACATAGTCCAGGTGGGAAAATGCAGCCTGAGCTGTGCCTGCCCAAAATGCTGGACTGCTGTATGTTCCAGCTTAAGGTAACTAGTGACCTGCCTATTATTGGAGAGTAAAGATTAAAGATGAGGTGAGTGAAGTATATAAAAATTGGGGAATTCCCTGGCGGTCCAGTGGTTAGGACTCCACGCTTTCACTGCCGAGGGCCCAGGTTCAATCCCTGGTTGGGGAACTAAGATCCCGCAAGCTGTGCGGTGCAGCCAAAAATAAAAAATAAAAATAAAAATTGGTCTTCTTTCCCAGGAAAGATTGAACTGTCATGTTAAGGGTACTAGTAATGCTTGAAAATTCCATGATCCTTAGATTAAAAAGATTTCAGAAATATCAGAGAAGTAACTAGATCAGGGATCCTCCCCCAATATTTTATTATGAAAACTGTTAAATAAAAGAATTTTGGAAGAATTGTACAGTGAATTCTAAATACTCACCAACTAAATCCTACCATTAACATTTTGCTATATTTGCTTTATCACACGGCCATACCTCTCTATCCATTCGTCAGTCTTATTTTTTGATACATTTCAAGTAAGTTGCAGACATCAGTGCACTTTACCCTTAAACACTTCAGCATGCTGGAGAGGGTATGGAGAAAAAGGAACCCTCCTAGACTGTTGGTAAGAATGTAAATTGGTGCAGCCACTATGGAAAACAGTATGGAGCTTCCTCAAAAACTTCAAAGAGAGCTACCGTATGATCTAGCAGTCCCACTCCTGGGCACATATCCAGAAAAGATGAAAACTCTAATTCTAAAAGTTACATGCACCCCAGTGTTTATAGCAGCACAATTTACATTAGCCAAGACTTGAAAGTAACCTAAGTGTCCATCACAGATGAATGGATGAAGAGGATGTGATACACACACACACACACTCTCTCTCTCTCTCTCACACACACACACAATGGAGTATTTCTCATCCATAAAAAAGAATTAGGAGTTGGGGATTAAAAGATACACACTGCTGTATATAGATGTAAGTAGTAACTCTCAGAACAGACCACATGGTGTTAAAAAATTTTTATCTCGATGCACTATAAATTCTTTTTGTGTCTTTTAATTTTTCCAGATTTAAAAGATTTAAGAGTAGAATATCACACTGCTATATATAAAACAGATAAACAACAAGGACGTGCTGTATAGCATAGGGAACTATAGTCAATATTTTGTAATAACCTATAATGGAAAAGAATCTGAAAAAGAATGTGTGTGTGTGAATCACGTTGCTGTACACCTGAAACTAACACACCTTTGCAAATCAACTATACTTCAGTTAGAAAAAAAACATATTTGAGGGAATGAAACAGACATGCAGCACTCACTCAGTCAAGTTTATTGAGAATCTACCACGTGCTCAGCACTGTCCTCGGCAGTAACGTGAGAAAAATTACCAAACAAGATACCAAGAAGGGGAAAATACACTTTGCACTCTGTTAATCTGCAATCTTTTCCACGTTGCTTTTCAAAAGTGTTCTTGGGTCGTTCTGGGATATGTCATCTCCCTGCTTTTTCCACGTCCCCCTAAGGTTTCCAGCACTTGTCAAGTTATGTGCTACTGTGGCCATCCCCTAAAGAACAGAGGATGGGACAGGAAGAACAGCTTCCTGCTGATGGGGCAGTCAGGGCTGGGTCCCATAGCGGGGTAGATACTTTGAGCGGGAACCCGTCAACCCCGAGGGCTCAGGGCACTCACAGTGAATCATAAAAAGGCCAGACTTGGGGAAGCCCCAGACAGGGCCCTGGGGCCCTTGCTCACCCCCTCCCTGGAAGACGTGCTTAAAGTGCTAACACTGTAAGAAAACAAGGCATAGCTACATGCAGGTCTGGACGCACCAGACTTCTCACCTCCCATTCTTCCCCTTTCTTGTGCTAACACCAGGCGCTGGCACCACCAGGGCCCAGGCCAGAGGGGAAGTCTAGTGCCAAGTGAAGAAGTGGAGAAGGTCCATTGTATAACCTATGATGCCCAAGAGGGGGCTGGGGCAGAGAGGTATGCAGCAAAGGGTACTGGTTTGTGCTTGGCCAGCGCTGCTGGGCCAGAGGTGAGTTCCTGTGCAAAGGGCAGGTTGGTTCTCTACAGCTAGCAGGGTCCTAAATTTTCCCTGAGGGAACAAAGCTGCATAGCATGGGAAGGAGATCCAGGACGTGCGGGGCCCTCCCAACCAGGCTTGCCCCATGCCTGCTGTACACGGTGCTGAGGAGCACCGGTGTGGGGCAGAGAGCTGCCCCAAGCCGACAGGCCATGCCACGCTTAGATGCTGGACGACCTCCAGGCACACCTGGACAGAGAGCCCCATCCGCCTGGGCACAGGCAATCATGCAGGCCCTCAACCAGAGTTGGAACAAGGGCTTAGGTCCAGCTGGCAGCCTTGCCAAGGATACCAGTGACCCAGAGGACAAGCAAAAGTGGCAGTGGCATGGCCTCGTCCCGTTGGCAATGTGGCCAGGCAGAGGATGCCTTGGAGGAGAACCGGGGGGGTGCCCAGGGGCCAAGAAGGCACCCTCTGTCTTAGCCTCAGCTCAGAGCCAAATCTCATCACTGCTCACACTGGACACCCGATAAATGTAGCCCAGCATTGGGAGACGGATGAAACCTGCGGGTCAGAGATCCCAGGAGACTCAGTCACCCTCATTCCTTGAAAGTTGGGAGACCACTCTCTGCCCCTTGGGGATTCAGAGGCCCTTTGGCACAAGCAAAAGGGCCGGGGAGCAGGGCAGCAGGCCCCTTTCCCATACCTCGGCTGGTGAGGAGGCCGCCGGGCTCCGGATCCAGAAGCTCTGGCTGGCTGTTGTCCTGAGCCATCTGCTGGTCCGCTGGTTTCCCTGTGGGGTGACAAAGGGGATGGTGCCCGGGATGAGGTGTGTGCCCGACGGGGTCTAGACCCTCCTAAGGCCCAGGGTCTCTCTTTTTCTCAGAAGCACCTCCACAGATAAAGCTGGGGCCAACAGAGCGTCCTGGATGTACCTCTGGAGTCCGGAGTGAGGTCGTTGAGCTGCAGGTGGGACGGGAGGGACATGTTCTCCCGCGGCAGGCGCACGTTGTTGAGCTTCAGGTTGTTGGAGTCACTACAGGGCAGAAAAAGGCTTGGATGGGCCCTGGCACCAGCGGGCATAGACTCCTGCTTGCGGCCCGTTCCCGAACTACCGGAAAGCCCAGGATACCCCCCGTCCCCATGCTGCCTCTCCATTTGGCCCGTCCACCCAGCCCCAGGGAGAGTTACCTAGAGATCAGGGATGGGTGCCGGGAGGGGCCTGAGGAGAAAGAAACCACAGCAGTGTCTCAGTGTGCCCACCTGCTCTGGGCTCTGCCCCCTGCCCTCTTCAGGCCCAGAACCCTCAGGCAAGGGGTCTCTCAGATGCCCAGACTGGCTTCCCAGTGCCTGGCCCTGCTACCTGGGGTGGGTGTGGCCTAAATCATGGCCACGCCCAGGAAGACCGGTCCTACCACTTGTCAGAGGCGTTCTGCCCAGCTCCACTCGCTGCCACGGCCTTGCTGCCCACCCCCTGACCTCGTCTCCCCTTCCCCAGCCACCCTCTGCCCCCGCCCTGCTTTGGCCCTACCTTTGGTCTTCTTCGCTTTCCTGCAGACCAGGCAGGCCACCAAGGTGCTGAACCCCACCAGGGTGCCCAAGGCAAGCCCTCCAGCCACAACGATGCCCAGCAGTGGCACTTCCACCCGGGTGGCCAGGAGCCCTGCAGGTCATTCTCTGGTTAGGTTCCCAGCAGGCAGGGCCCCCCAACTCTGAGATGCCACAGGTCACTGCTCTGCCCTCCTTGCCCCAGGTGGCCAGGGACAGCTTTCACCAGACTCGCCCAAAAGGCAACAAGCCTTCCTGTTTCTGCACCATGATCCCACACCCATCCGAGGCTTTGCTGGGCCCATGGCTGGCAGTGCTCACCTGGGGCCGGAAGCGAGGCGCTGGTGACACCCACGTCGTTGGTAGCCACCACGGAGAGGCTGTGTGGCAGGCTGCGGAGCTGCAGCTGCACGGTGTGTTTGGTGAGCCAGGGGTAGTTCTGGGCATCCAGCACCAGGAAATCAGAGGCGTTGACAGTCACCAGCCCATCCTGGTCGATCCAGGTCACGTTGGCAGGCGGGTTCGCACGCACCAGGGCAAAAAGGACGACCAGGAGGCCCGGGCCTTGAGCTTCCTGGTACGTGGCCCCAACCTGGGCAATCTCCGGCTTAACTGGTGCAAAGCAGAGACCAGTATGTTCCCACCACAGCCCCTTGCACGCCTTCCCTTTCTTCCCAAACCCAGAAGGGAGCCAGGGGTCTGGACCTCTCCTTAGGGGGCACTGGGAAACAGGATGGCTGGGTCTGCCCGAGAGGCAGCATTTCGTACAAATGAAGATTAAGAGTATAAACACTAGAACCAAAATGTCAAGATTTGAATCCTGGCTCTGCTACTTACCAGCTGTGTGACCCTGGGCAGACTGCTTAACCTCTCTGTGCCTCAGTTTTGTCATTTGTAAAATGGGGACAACAATAGTAATTACCTCATAGGATTACTGTGAGGATAACGTGAGTTAATATTTGCAGAGTGCTTAAGTGTTTTTTAAATGTCCTACCAGACCACCTGCCTGGTGGCTGCTGGGGGTCCCTGGGCAGAGAACCACCGGAGGGGCACTCACATTGCACATTGAGGAGGACGGAGGCGTTGGCTGACCGGCCACTGTCTGGGTCCTGCAGGGAGCAGTTGAGCTCATGCTGGGCCCGCTGGGCAGTGACAGTGAAAGTGCTGGTGCTTGCAGAGAAGGCGTCCCTGCCCACGCTCAGCAGTCTTGAGGTGCTGGCCTTCTGCAGCTGTCCATCCAGGTACCAGGCCAATCGGGGGGTGCCAGGCCCCCCTGCCACCCAGCAGGTGAAGGCGTGGCGTTCATTCTCTCGAAGTGCCCGCTCTGCCCAGGTATGACCATCAATTTGTGGCGCCAACTCCCCCCAACCTGGAACACAGGGGATTCTGGGGAGAGCTGGTGGAGGCTTAGTACTGTTCTGTGACCGGGATGAGGTCCAGTTACAGAGGGGCAGCAGGCCAAGAGACAGAGCTCCTGGGTTCTCTAAGCAGGGACGGCTGGACCTTGGGGAGGTGGATGAAGGGAAGAACCCAGCTCTGGTGCCTGGAGTGGGTACCCAAACTGAAGATGCAGGCAAGGAGGGGAGAGAGGGGGACTTGACCGCACAAATGCATGGCCAAGGGATGAACAGGGGTGTACCTGAGCTCAGAAGGGCCGGCAGGAGCAGAAGTGTGTGCGGGAGGGTAGCTGGCCCTGGAGGCAGCGCCATGGTGGCCCCGGCCTGGGCCCCAGGCTGCCGAGAGAAGGGGACAGGCCTCGATGTTAGCCAAGTGAGAGCAGAGAAGCTTAATAACTGCTCCAGGGATTTACTCTCCAGAAACAAAAATAAACCATGCACGGAAACACCAATGTAGAACGATCCACAGTGGTGAAGGCAAGGACGCAAATGGTCGAGCCCAAAGGTCCAAACCCAGCCAGCACGTACCTGTACACCTTGCGGGCTCAGAACTGAGCACTGACTCCACGGGACAAACAGGCACACGCTCGCAGGTACACAGAAACAACCTGCAACCGTGCAGCCCGCACCAGGCCCAGAAGCACACACGCGCGCGCGTAAACACTCGGGTCCACGTGCCCCTCCCCCAAAGGGACCGTCCTTCTCCCGACCCGGCTCTCTCCTGCCCGCTTCCCTCACCCACCTACGCCCCTTCTCCCCTCCTCCGGATTTGGGCCGAAGAGGAGAGGATCCGCGAGGCGGGGGTCGCGAAGCATGCCCGCCCCCGCCTCGCCCCGCCTTCCGGTGCGGCTCACCTGGCTCACTCCCTGAGAGCAGCCGGAGCGACTGCTCAGGTCTGATGAGCACCGCAGTCGTCCGCAGGGGCCCGGGCTGCGCCAGGCAGGGCCAATCGATGCCCGACCTCGGCCCAAAGGACGCCCTACCCCAGGGCGGCGGCTCCGGGACCACATCCCGGGCCTGGCTGACTGCCTCGCGCGCCGGGGATACTTGAGCGCCCTTCCCTGCGGGGACGGCGGAGGACGCAGACACAGGCGGTGGCTGGGAGAGCCGGCAGGTTTATTGGTTGCGGGCGCCCCCCTTCCCCCCACGCCCGCCCGCCCGCCGGCGGCTCAGCGCCGGTCGCGGGGCCCGCGCAGCTGCCCCATCACGTCGGCCAGCATGCGGTTGCACAGCGCCGCATACGGGTTGAGCAGCACCAGCTGGCGCCGAGCGAACGCGCTGCCCAGCCGCGCTGCCCGCTCGAAGTCCCTGCGGGCGTCGTCGTCCCGGCCCTGCAGTCGCGCCACGAGCCCGCGTTGCACGAAGCCCTGGCGGGCGGCGCGACCCCGACCGCCGCTCAGCGCCAGCGCGCGCTCCAGGTCCTCCAGGGCGCCTGCGGGACCGACGGACGGGTGGGGGTCAGGGCCGCGGCCAGCAAGCGATCCGGCCCCGAGTGGAGTCTCTGGGGCTCGGCCGTTTACATCCCTCCTGCACTTGACCCTAGAGATCGGTATTGTTATTCCCTTTACGCAGATGAAGACTGGAAGAGTTGGCAAGACTCGGCCTGGGCTGCACAGCCAGTTAGTGGCAGAGCTGGGACTGAAGTCCAGGTCTCGCCTTGTCCGTGTTATTTTCCACCATCTGATACGTCAGAACACGGACGGAGGGTCACTATGTTATGAATCTGGCCCTGTTGCCAGGCACGCATACGTTATTAACCATCTACCATGTGCCAGGTGACTGACTCCGAATCCCAGAGTCCAAAAACATTAGAATTAACTGACAACCATGTCTTATACAATAAAGTCCTTTTTTTCTCTCTTTTTTTTTTTTTTTTTTTTTGCCGCACCACGGGGCATGCGGAATCTTCGCTGACCAGGGATTGAAGCCGTGACCCTGCAGTGAAAGCACAGATTCTTAACCACTGGACCCCCAAGGAAGTCCCTCTCTAACTTTTGAAGACATTTCTCTCCTCTTTTCCATTGATGCCTTAAAACCGCTTCTCTCACCTGTGTTCTCTACTGACTGCCTCTTCTCATTCTTTATTTCCATGGTCTTCATTATTTTGTATCTAATTTTCTTTGAAAGAGGTCTTGGAGCCAGAGGTGGCCTGCAGCATTTTTGTTTTTATCATCCTCATAAATACTTGGCTCGTTAGGCATCAGAGCTGTGAACTCAACCTCAGGCAGCCAGCTGGTGTCCACTGTAGGGTACTGAGCTGCATTTCTTCAATTCACTCAAGTTCTCTAGTCTATCGCGCCTGTCAGGGCAGGGCGCTGGGGGAGCGCCAGCAGCATCCTACAGCAAGGCTGATCTTGCCTGTCCTCTCTCTGTGCGTTTTGGTCCCCGGAACCCAGCAGAGGCTCTGCTCCCCATCCTGACTGGTCGGTTGAGAAGCTTTCTAATCACAGCATTCTTTGCTTTCCCTCAGAGGAGCTGGTCAGGAGGAATTGAAGACCTTCTCCAGGCAGAATCCCCTCTGATGCTCTCGGGTTTTGGTCTGCAGGCTGTCCCAGCGGCCTTTGTGGCCCTTCTCTGCCAAAGCCAGGTGACAGACAAGCCTGGGAAAGGCCCTCAGAGTCCCCCAATATTCCCAGAATGGAGTCCAAGCTCCCCAGCCTGGCATTCCTGGCCCCAGGAACACCTGTACCACCACGGGTCTCGATAGTCTAGTAGTTCCCTACTAGGCTTCTGTGGTTTACCCTTTCGTTGAAACCCATTAGTGATTCCCGGTGTTTTCAAGACAAAAGTCCGATCTCGGCCTAATGTTCGCAGTTGTTCACTCTCTGGCCCCTGTTTACCTCTCCAGGCTCTGGAGAGGCTCCATTCTTCCAGCACTCCCTTTTCCAGCCAGATTCCCTGTACCTGTCCATGACTTCAGGACCTCTACAGGCCGTGCCTTCTCCCACTCCCTGCCCTCCATCCAGCTAACGCCCACTCATCCTTCAAAACTCACCCCTCAGGAACAGATCCCATACTGAACCCTGTTGGCTTGTTATGCTGCTATTATATCTATGTGTCTGTTCTACCCTCTAGGCTGTGAGCTTCTTGAGAAGCAGTATCATGTGGGGATTAAGAGCACAGGCTCTGGAGCCCTGCCACCTGGACCAGATCCCAGCTCTGCTGCTTCTCAGCTGCGTGAGTAGGAAGCTACTTAACCTCCATGCTTCAGTTTCTTCATCTGTAAAATGGAGATAACAGTAGCACGTACATTTTGGGGTTGTTGTGAGGATTATATGAATGACTACAACTCACCTGTGAAGTGCTGAGTGCCTGACACATAGTAATTGCTATAAGCACTATAATCCTCAGCACCTAGCCCACTGCTAGAATGGTAGGCTCTCATTAAATTTTTATCAATAAGTAAATGGAATGCAGTCCCCCTGACTCTCACAATATCCCCAAGAGATTAGCCGAGCCCATGATATGTCTCTTACGGATAGAGACATAGGTTCCAGAGGGGCTTAGTGACTTCCCACGCCCCGTGCCCAAGCCCCACAGACACACCGTCTCTGGTCTGCACAGGCTCCAGGGACTCTCCTCACCTGCCACGTCTCCCCGGAGTCGCCGGGCCTGGGCTCGGTTGTTGTAAGCCGAGGCCCTCTCAGGCAGCAGGTTGATGGCTTGGCCAAACTTCTCCAGGGCTGTGCTGAGGTCGCCAGCCTCTGCTGCCATCACCCCTTGCAGCTCCAGGGCCTTGGACTGCTCCAGCTGTGCTCGAGGGAAAACTCCATCTGTGCCAGGGAGGGAGCCAGGAGGGGACAGGTGTGCAGTTGGGAGCAGGAAGCAAAAGCCACCTGGGGCTTTGGAAACCTGGGACACGAGCCAGGGCTGACTGGGCAGGGGTGTAGGTCACAGCAGGAGTCAGATGCAGTGTTTGGGGCAGGGGGAACTGAGGTCAGCAAGGCAGAGAACTAGCACTGCTTAAAGTTCCAAAGGGACCTGGGAAAGGGGCCTTGGTTGGCTCCCCACTGCCAAGAGAATGAAACCCAAACTCCTTAGCCTGTAGCTAAATGATTTGCTCAAGGTCACACCGCCCATAACTTGGATTTGAACCCAGGTCTTTCTGGCTCTTCAGTCTGTCTCTATTTTGTTCTGTTCTACTCCACTGCTTCCAACAGGAAGGCCTCCGTGACATACCCGGGTCATGAAAACCATTTCCAGTGTTTCTCTCAGCTTTTCAGCCTGAAGTTTCATTAAGGCTTAGGTTTCACTCCTTTAGAAACAAAGGGCATGAAAAACCCCTGACGCGGACAGCAGGCGCCCTAAGGGGCTGGTGGAAAAGCCAGTGAGCACACTCGCTCTGGAAGAATTAGCTCAGGGCTTGGCTTGTAAGGTGCGTGACACTGAATACTTGCTTAGGTTGGAGCCGTTTAGCTGAGCCACCCCCGGCCCTGTTTCTTTCTTCCCTGCTGTGGAGGGTGACATACTCTGTTGTGACAAAGACGTGAGCGTTTCACATGGCCCCTCTCCCCATCAGCACAGTTAAGCTTGCACCATGGGGTGAACTGAGTGGGGAGGTAAGTTCAGAGGGTGGTGGTGGAGGAGAAACCTGGCTTTCTCCTCTGGGCACAGTGACTCTTGCCAAGCCCCCATCAGTGCACTGAGGATCAGCAATCATCATCCAAGGGTCGTGGAACAAGGGCCCTCGTAAGACCACCTACCTCTGCCACCCCAGCAAGGCAGCAGACCAGCCAATGTGGAGAGCTATACTCCAAGGTCGAATACTGACCTTCATCTCCTTCTTCCTTCTCTGCTTCCTCTCCCAGGTCCAACCCAACAATGTCTCCAAACGGAGCGTCGGGGTTGAAGATGGCCTGCAACACTGCCTGATCATTTGGAGTCCCCATGGTGCTCAACTCAAAATCCAAAAAGGTGACTCCCGTGAGAGGGAGGAAAAAGGGGTGAGGGCCGAGCCTCCAGCCAGCTGATCCAGAGGGAGGAGGTCCGTTTGAGGACCAGCCCCCATGAGGAGGAGTGTTGACCATTCCTGGGCTGCAGTGTAAACTCAGCCCCCTTTAGCCTGGGGATAGTGACCCTGGCTTGGCAGAATATATTTACAAATATTTCTCAACTGCCTCCCTACCCCCACCCCAGTCCTAGGGAGAAACAGAGTAAATAAATTGCATTTCAGCTTTAAGGTGGAGTGGAGCAAAGAGAGGGTACTGCCCAGGCTCTCCCTGAAATGCTTTCATTTTATTATATTCGTAGATGGGGAGGAACTCATTAGAAGCCAACGCTTGACCACCCGTGGATGAAGAAGGGGGATATATGTACAAAGTAAAGGAACTATTCCTTTGTCGTCTTGACCCGTTCCTCATATCCAGAGTTCATTCGGTCCTGAACATACATCACTGGTGAATAGGGGAAGAAAATATGGTTGAGAGACAGTGTAGAGTGGGGCCTGAAGGAAGGCGGTGGGGAATGATTTTATGATTCCACCTTAAAAGAAAGGACTGTGGAAGGGACTTTGTAATCAGGTCACGGGCCACGCCCCTCCCATTCATCCACCTCAGCCAAAGCCAAAAGAAAGTTCAACCATGTGCAGCAATAAACTTGACATGTTTATTAATTAAACTATCACTTAAATAAAAAAAAGTGCATAGAAAATAAACATGTTTAAAAACTCCTTTTTTTTTTACAACTATGTACACTTTTTACTTTTACATTCAGTCTTTCGTAGACAGCTTTCAGCATTATTATTTTTTGAACTATTAAAGTATTTTCCTTCATCCCTGTCACAGGGAGTTAACACTGATGGACTTTAGACACATTTTTTTCCTTTATTTTTCTCTTTTTCTCTAACCAGAAGCTTGGAAGAACACAAGGAAAAAAAAAAACCGAAAGATCTGTTATACATGATAAAGTTGTCAAGAAATGTCTTATTTCTAGAAAAGAAGCTTGTCATCTGTTGAGCTTTTGAAACAATTATTCAACTACCTGTATTTACTAAAGAGACTGGTAAAAGTTCAAGAAAAGAAACACCACAAGTCTATTTTCTTGGTTGAAAGACAGAACTAGAGTACCTCGTAACAAGATACCAGGAAAGCACAGAACACAATTTTCCCCTAAATGCAGGTGGTAACCCCAACATTCATAACCAAAAATAGAGAAACAAGGAGTACAGGTACTGACTGGCAACATTCACAGGCAGAAAAAATCCAGGTGACACCATTTCTGCATTTCTCTCTGATCCCAGGAATGGACTGTTCCGCCATCCCCTTAGGATGGGTCCCCCCGCATTGCGGGGGTGGGGGGGACCAGAGGAGCGCCAGACTGACATTTTCCTGCCACTACTAGCAACTGTAACACAATCCTTATCTATAGTGTTAAGAGAATTAAAAGCCATGGACTGAACTAGGCTTTGTTACATGGTGCATTACTATATTAGTTCCTATATATATCATATTTATATTTATTTGAAAACCAAAACAAAAAAGTTGCAAGTTTTCAGAGTGTGAGACTTGACTGGTATTCATGATTCGGCACAAAACCATCTGCTAGATAACCTTGTATTGCTTTAAAATGAAGGAAATGAAACATAAAATTACACCCAGCCCTTTGCAATGACCCGCTTTTCCTTTAAAAAAAAAAAACCCCAAAAAACCACAACTTGATTTCTATTTTTAAAAAATCCCAAATCAAACTTAACATCTGACAAGGTTTTGACCTTTAGTATTTTCAGATACTTGATTGAACGACAGTCCTTTAGAAAGATACATTCATTAAAAGGTTTTTTTTTTGTTTGTTTTTTGTTGTTGTATTTTTTTTTTTTTTTTTTAAATCAAGGGAGCTGCATGGTGCTCACGGCATTGGCCGGGGGTTTGACAGAGGCAAGCGGGGTGGTGGAGTGGATCCCGGCAAAGGAGTCTGGTTGAAAACTTTTATGTAGCTGCCAGGGCTTCCCCCTTGATTCTTGTCATTGGTCTAAAAACAGGAGGGGCCGGGCTGGAGGTGGCGGACGGTAATGGAGGGAGCCAAGGGACCAAGTTCCGGCCAAAGGGTCAGCGCCATGCAGCTATTCTGGTTACACAGTTGTCACTGGCCACCAGGAAATGCAGCCACAACAGGTTCTAGCAGCAAAGCTGTGAGCTGGCTCTGTCACTGAGAACTGACCAGGTTTGCAGCTGTTACTCCTTAGGGATTCGGGATGCCCCTTAGGGGATTCTTGGGAATGACCCACCACAGTTCCTCAGTCTGCACTTTTGTGCGGAGATTCCCTTGGTCACTTTCAAAACAAACTCGGAGGTGTTTTGGAGATAGCTATGCCATTTTTTTTTTTTTTTTTTTTTTTTTTTTTGCCTTCTTTCCCTCTTGTAGGGAAACCTTAGCTTATTCCCCAAGTTGCTGGCAGGTACGCTGAAATTTGGCAATGGACTCAAGGCTGAGCTCTAAGAGGAATTCCTCATTTCCGCGGTTGACAGGGAGTGGAAAGGCAAGGCAAACCATCTGCAGCTGGCAGGAGAAGGAGAGCTGGGGGTTCCTCCCCTGGCCTCAGGGTTTGGGACTGGTAGAAAGAGCTGAGGAGGGGCTCACAGTACAGCACGGCCTAGCAGGGCAGTAACTAGGTCTATTTAGCTGAGTTTCCCCCACCCCCGACTGGCCTTTGGGTCTTTCTCAAGGTGAATTCATGACCCATCAGTGCATTAATCATTTCAGTAACAAATGCAGCTTAAGGTATTTTTCTTTAAAAAAAAATAGGAATAAAAGGATTTACAAAAAAACCTCACACAGTGCAATAATAAAGGAAACCAGACACTAGTGGAACCCCTTGGGCCACCGTATCTTGTTCACGGGCAAAAGGAGGAAGGGAGGTGAGGTCTGGGTAGAGTGCTTTTCCCCAGTCCCCTGCTGGCACTTCTCCACGATGACAGGGAGTCTCTGCCTTCCTGGCCACAGTGCTGGGCTCCTTGCATGACAGTGAAAACAGTGACAATGTTCCAGCAGAGCCACCAAAGTTCTTAATTAAGGTCACGGAAGAACAGGGAGCCCAGGATGGAAGGCACAGCAGAGCCACGAGTCCCGGGGCAGAGAGCGCTGGGCTGAGTCGTATTGCTTCGCTAGACTTCCTTCCGTAGAAATGGGCTTCTCGAGGCGAGAAAAGGTGCCTCGCCCTCCACTGGACTACGCTGCTCTGAAACCTTGTAGCTGACAGAGGCAGAGGAGAATCTGCTTTATCGTGAGTGGTCAGACTGTGCTTCAGTTTCAACGGGCTGCCCCAAAAGAGGGCACAGGGGAATCCGGGGGGGTCTTTGCAGGCATGAGGACTTGGTGGGCAGAGGGAGAGGGAACGAGGTGACCTATGAAGCAGATGGTGATGGAAAATGTCAGGTTGCCATTCAGCTTGGTTGCTAACTCTGAAGGAGGAAAGACGAGGGAAGTGTAGGTTCCCACCTCTCAGCACTGAGCTGTGCCAGAAAGGAGAGAGACAGGGCAGGAAAGAAGAGGAGAAACTGCTGTGTCGAGATCCTACCGCAGCCTTTTCAGGAGCTTCGATTTGGGAAGGAGGGGAGTGGCCCGATGGAGCTGGGGGGACCTTCCTTTGCCATTTATTGTCAAAGAGCAAACCCAGGAAACGTTTATGTCAACAGGGCACAAACAAGCTACACATTAAACAACAAAAAGTACACCTTCCAGGGGGAAGTTGGGCAGGAAAAACCAGACTTTGTGTGTTCAGCTGAATATTTTCTCTAACTTCATCCTATGAAAATAAAAAATTATTAAAAACCGATCTTCTTTTAAATTAGGATAATACCGCGGTTTAAAAAATAGCCTTGTCATAAGTGCTTCTCCCTATGAAGTGCTTCTCATAGAAAAATATACAAAATATATTTACATTTATAAAACCTTAAATAGTAAACTGTAAACAGAACAGAGTAAAATCCAATGACTTAATTTAACAGGTTCAGGACACTGTCTTGGGGAAAGGAAGAGAAGAAACATTTGATGCTGTTTTGACCACATCCTAGGGAGTAATCAGGGCAGTAATCAGGGCAGTAGTGTCATTTAATTTACTTTATCCATAGATTTTGTGCAGGTGGCAGAGTTCCCTCGATACAAGGTGGTCCAGTCCCCAAGTTTTGGGCCTTGAAATCTGATTAGTGTTCTGCCTTCAACTGGACACTGACCATTTAAAAATTAAGTCTTCCTATGTCTTAACAAGGGGAAAATAAAGTTATCACGTCCTAGGAATGGGGCCCAGGGGTTACCCTGGTTGTGATACTCTGGTTGTTGCATGATTCAACTCCTATTTAAATAATTTTCCTCTTCTAAAAAATCATGCTACATGTATTTCTTTAAAACTCTCAGTGGAGTTTTATGAAAACGTCTCCAAATTCTGTCTGGTTATGGCCAATGGCTCCTGTCCACTTCCCCACTGGGAGTGCTTACAGGCTCAGGGAACGTTTTGTAGGCACATCCTATGCCCAACAGGGAGTGTCCTCGAGCTGGGAGTCACTCTCCCCTACCACCCAGAGAGCACGGGAACGCAGTGGGATGCAGAACGGGGGGACGAGAAAAGTGGAGTGAAGAGAAGGAATGAGAGGGAAGCCGCTCCTATTGTCTAGGAAGGTGACTGTCTGAGATAAGGCTCATGGGGGTAACACTCCCACTTACAGCCCACAGGCTCAACGTCTGGTAATGAACTGGCACAACCCCAAGACAGCCTTTTGACACCAAAGGTGCTAAGAAATCCTGTCTCCCAACCAGAAGGGAACTCTCAAGTGGGAGCACAGTAGGGAAAACCACCAGACCGTCTTTGTTCAACACACGGCTACAGGCTGGGCCCGGCTGGCAACCAACCCCACCCGCACTGGGGCTGTGCCTGACCCCTTGCTTACAGTGCTCTGGAAAGGCCAAGGCAAGGATGGCAACTTCTCTCTGAGGAGGTGCTCAGGCCCGATCTCCCAACATAACTAACCCTCTATAGGCTCCTTCCAGGCAAGTCTGCTAGGGACCCGTTTCCCGCTTTTTAATGGCACACAATCAGAGGGATCCCAGCAGAAGGCCGATCGCAGATCTTTTCTTCGAGACCTCATCTCTCTCCAGGACTATGATCACATGTATAATGTGAATATGGGACCTAAGGGAGCCCAGCCATCACGGAGGCCCCTCAACTGTGCCCACTCAATCCTGGAACTCCTGGCTGCTGGCAAAGGCCTTCGGCACTGTTTTGGAGGCCCTGGGTCCTAGTGCTCCAACAGTAGGGAGAAGAGCAGCTTTAGTTTAGGAACTTCCGGCATTTCTTGGCACCACAGTTGCAGGGTAGCTTGTTGCTGGCATCCTCAATGGGGAACTTATAGTCGTAAGTGAGTTCCTCCCCTCGGTAGATTTTGCGCATGGCGAAGATGACAATGTGCTTCTGCCCGTCGATATTGATAACCCGAGAGTAGCAGTTCGGCTCACATGAGTGATTGATGAAGCGGGCGGCGTTTCCATGCATGGTGGCATCTACCACCTCGGAGTCATCGATCCGGAACATGTAGCAACCGATGCCCTACAGGAAGGAGAGCAGAGAAGAACCTGTTATTTATTACAGCACAGGCTTGACAACATTTCCCAACCTTTTTCTGATGTGACCTTAGCCACTGATGAACAGGTTCTTCTGGTAAAATTTCTGGATTTCTCCCATCTTTCAGGATGCTTCCATGACAAATTCCTAGATTACAGGCACTAGACCAGAGGTTTCTTAATGTCTCCACAGGCAAGAGAAACCTAAAACTTGTGTCACTACTTTTTTTTTTTAGCTGCACCGAGCAGCTTGCGGGATCTGTTTCCCGACCAGGGATTGAACCCGGGCCCCTGCAGTGAAAGCATCGAGTCCTAACCACCGTGGACCGCCAGGGAATTCCCGTCACTGTGTGCTTGTGATCCTGGGATCCATTCAGACAAACCTTCAAAGAGTATCTTTGTGTGCTAATCCCGAGAGTGGACTGGGCCCACTACAAATTCAGAGATGTTAAAATGTAAAAAAAAAAAAAAAAAAAAAAGTCTAATTAAAATATACTAATTCTTCTGCAATCTAGGGATCATCTTTATAGTTGATGGCCCCTTTCTATAATGAAAGAACTGGAGAATGAAAGTGTGGAACTCACCTTGCTGTCATAGTACTTCTCTCGCTTGTCAGTCTGGATGGAACGGATGACGTTGCCAGCGTACTCAATCACCATCTCACCTGCATCGATGTTTCTCTTACAAAAAAGACCCCGGCCATGGATGGGAGACCTAGGACATAAAGATGGAAAAGACATCAGCCGCAGATTTTGCAAATAAGGTTAAATGTGTGAATACATGAATATATGAATAAAATCTCCTGGTCTATTAGTTCCCCAGGAGAGACAGACTTGGAAAGAATCTGGACCCACCTGATTTGAGTATATTAATCACTCTAACAAACAGCCAAGGATTAAAGATTTCTCTGTTCCAAAGCCCACCAGAAGTAGCAATACTTTAAAGCTTACTGTGTTAAATTCCTCGTTCAACACAAGGAGTTGCAGGGTCCCAGGATATCAGGTTCAATTAGAAATATCGATAAAAACCTCACTTACTGAATGAAGGAGGTCACTCCAGCATTTGATCCACTTTGATTTTGGAAAACTTCATTAGTTTTCTATAATTCTTTCTACAATTTTAGCCATACCTGTAGACACCAACTGCCTCCTTAGAAGTCTTTTTTAAGTGCCGGAAACGCATGGGCATTGGCAGATCCATACTAGTTGCCCTCCTAAAGAGAGACGGTTCGTTATTAATGAATTCTCTTCAGGAAATCATCAGTTTTGAGTCTTGGATCCAAGGTTCCTAGAACGTATGACTACACTATTCTGTGTGTTCGATCCCAAGCATAACAAATGCCTTATAAAATTAGGCCTAAAATATAGTATGTTATATATGAAGTCTGTGGTGGTACATGCAAAGCTGACAGATACTACAGTTAAAGAAAGTAAAATATACATCTTACAGTTATTTGAATTTCTCCTCTAAAACACATTCCTCTCTCTTTGACAGCCAGCTACTGTTACTTCAACACAAACTCTATTTCAGTCTTCTTAAATGTTATCTGGGAAATTGTGATCTAAGCAAAACTGCAACAGAGGGAAGCAAAGAGTATTTCTTTTTTTATTTTATTTTAAAATTTTTTATTGAAGTATAGTTGATTTACAATGTTGTGTTAGTTTCTGGTATATAGCAAAGTGATTCAGTTATATGTATATTCTTTTTCACATTCCTTTCCTTTATGGTTTATTACAGGATATTGAATATGGTTCCCTGTGCTATATACAGTAGCACCTTGTTGTTTACCTATTTTATATACAGTAGTTTGTACCTGCTAATCCCAAACTCCTAATTTATCCCTATCACCTTTCCCCTTTGGTAACCAAAGTTTGTTTTCTGTGTCTGTGAGTCTGTTTCTGTTTTGTAAATAAGTTCATTTGTATCATATTTTTGATTCCACATATAAGTGACATCATATGGTATTTGTCTTTCTCTGACTCACTTCACTTAGTATGATAATCTCTAGGTCCTTCCATGTTGCCGCAAATGGCATTTCATTCGTAAAAAGTATTTCTTATGACCGCTCTCTACTCCAGGCTTACCGAGCTGACTTCAGCTGTACCTCCTCCTCTTCCTCATCATTGGGGTTGTATTCAGGAGGCTGCCGGTGTTTAGAAGCCAGGAAGTTAAACATGTCAAATGCTGACTTCCTGGAGCCAAAAGATGAAAATATACTTAGAGAAATACTTTAACAGAACCAGTGAAGGACAGTGTTAACACTGGAAATCTCAAAGGTTAAGTGGGAAAATAATTGTATCATTAGATCATAAAATCAAGACCTCAAACTGCTTACGGAAAGGAAGAGAACTTGCCTCAGGTGGACTTCAGCCCTGGCCGAGCCATGAGGATTCAGTGGAGGTTCATTGGCCTCCTCTGGTTTGTGGAAACGGAATTTGTAATTCCTACAGTGCTTGGCACCAGAGAGTTGCTCAATCAGGAACACAACTGCATCGTGGAGAATCCCCAGCATCCTCAAACCGTTCACACCTGCAGGATCAAAGGCACCAGGGTAGTGAGGAGCCCAGCCAACAGGAAGCTGCATAGAACCACAGAAATGCCTAAGCTAGCGAATCACTCTGCCAGAGGCTGCTCAAGGGTGAATTATACTAAAGACAAGCTAGAAATTAACATTAGATAGCCATTAAAGTGATGCAGGTACAGATCCATCAATATGGAAAACATTCATGATAATGATAGATTGAGTGAAAAAAGCATGCCACCCAACTATGGACTATTTTCTATGTTCTCTATGTACACAGAAATGCTATATGTGCTATTTCATTTCGTGGCATAATGACCACACCAGGCAGGAAATGCTAGCTCCATCTCAAGGTAAGTAAACCTGGGCTCACACCCAAGGTCACAGAGCTACTGTGACAGGATTTGAACCTTGGTCTGTATAACTCTAACTATGATTCCATTTTTGTTTACAGGTAGTGGAGTAATAAGCTCACATGCACACAGGCACCTCACTAAAATTCATAAAGAATGTTAGTGAACCTCTAACACAGAACTCTCTTCCGTGCTGTTACAGTGAGCTTATGAAGAAATACACTCAATAGCCACTTTGTTTTACTCAGTCTTATTCCATTAATGAGCATTTCTTATTTCTTTTTATTAAAAAAAAACCATTTATGTAAGTCTGCTGGCATAGATGGTGAAAGGCTTTCTAAAATGATTGGCTTCAGGATTGCCCTGGTGGTGCAGTGGCTAAGACTCTGCACTCCCAATGCAGGGGGCCCGGGTTCAATCCCTGGTCAGGGAACTAGATTCAACATGCATGCCACAACTGAAAGTTTGCATGCCACAACTAAGGAGCCCACGTGCTGTGACTAAGACCCGGTGCAACCAGATAAATAAATAAATATTAAAAATAATAATAATAAAAAAATTAAATGATTGGCTTCTTTCCTTAAAGGATGGGACACAGTAATAATTGCCATACCTCTTTTTAACACTAGCAAATAGCTAGTTAAATAAATAGTAGTCTATCATTTACAATTACTGTTTTTGGTATTAATAGATACCAAAATAATAATAGCATCTATTGTGGACAAGATATTTCATAGGCATAACTGTGTTAGGATCACACATGCAATTCCAACAGACACACAGTTTGTGTTATAAAGCATATTTATAGAGATGCAACCCCAGTGTAATCTGGGGCCATATGCTATGTCTGGAAGGATATCCGTGTTTCAGTGTTAACAACTACTTCTAGGAGGTGGGACCCCGTCCACCAATTTGTTATTGTGGTGATTAGCTTCTCCAAATTTTAAAATTCTACATCTTGTATAATTTTTTAAAAGAGGGGAAAGGTGGGCTTCCCTGGTGGTGCAGTGGTTGAGAGTCCGCCTGCCGATGCAGGGGACACGGGTTCATGCCCCGGTCCGGGAAGATCCCACATGCCGTGAAGCAGCTAGGCCCGTGAGCCATGGCCGCTGAGCCTGCGCGTCTGGAGCCTGTGCTCCGCAACGGGAGAGGCCCGCGTACCACCAAAAAAAAAAAAAAAGAGGGGAAAGTTATTATCAGGTGCCTAATTTCCACTTCACTTACAATAATCTCTAAGGAATATAATTTGGTTTTAGTGGCAAGCAGAAAGTTAAGTCTCCAGATAAGCAACATTGTTATGATCACAATCGTTGCTCCGATTAGAACTTAACCTATAAAAGTATAAAACACAAGTCGACAATATAAGAGCTTGAAGTCATATATAAGACAATGGCAAACATTTTTTTTTTCTATACAACACTGACTTTCCCTAAGAATTTCTTCCTAGGAGTTTTAGATTGCTGTGGATTCCTAGGTAGAAAAAGCCATTAAAAAACATACTTAAGTGTATTTTCACAAAATTCATTTTAATGTTTAGGCTGAGTGTTCATCTCTAGTGTTCAACCTTCACTGCAGGGCTTACAATGAGATTGGACACTGTGTCAATAATGGGAAAAGAAAGATGAGTTACACATGGCCCCTGTTCTCAAGGAGCCCTTGGCAGAGGGAGGCAGATATGAACACAAACCTTGCAATGTGAAAGCAACCAGATAAAGGTATAGTATAAAGTACTACAACAGGGAACAATCTTTTCTCATGTGGGCCATTCACTTGTTCATCCAACAAACATTTACTGAGCACCTACTGTATCTCCCGCATTCTTTCCATCTCTCCACTGTGCCAGACAGAATCTTGGGAAAACAAAGGTGAACAAGACAGGAAGGTACCCGAGACAGAAAGGTCTCAGATTTTTTTTTTTTAAAATAAATTTATTTATTTATTTTTGGCTGAGTTGGGTCTTTGTTGCTGTGCGCGGGCTTTCTCTAGGAGCGGTGAGCGGGGGCTACTCTTCGTTGCGGTGCACGGGCTTCTCATTGTGGTGGCTTCTCCTGTTGCGGAGCACGGGCTCTAGGCGCATGGGCTGCAGTAGCCATGGTTCGCAGGCTCTAGGGCACAGGCTAATTAGTTGTGGCACGTGGGCTCAGTAGTTGTAGCTCGCGGGCTCTAGAGCGCAGGCTCAGCAGTTGTGGTGCACGGGTTTAGTTGCTCTGCGGCATGTGGGATCTTCCCGGACCAGGGCTCAAACCCGTGTCCTCTGCGTTGGCAGGCGTATTCTTAACCACTGCGCCACCAGGGAAGCCCAGGTCTCAGCTTTAATGTCACCAGAACCCTTGGACCCTTACCTAATACCATATATAAAAATTAACTCAAAATGGGTCAAGGACCTAAACGTAAGACCTAAAACTATAAACTCTTAGAAGAAAACATAGGACAAAATCTTCAGGACACTGAATTTAGCAATGATTTCTCGGATATGACATCAAAAGCACAGGTAACAAAAGAAAAAAGAGACAAAGTGGACTTCATGATGATTAAAAAATTTTGTGCATCGATAGTATTAAAAAAAGCAAGTATTGGGCTTCCCTGGTGGCACAGTGGTTTAGAGTCCGCCTGCCGATGCAGGGGACACGGGTTCGTGCCCCGGTCCGGGAAGATCCCACATGCCGTGGAGCGGCTGGGCCTGTGAGCCATGGCCGCGGAGCCTGCGCGTCCGGAGCCTGTGCTCCGCAACGGGAGAGGCCACAACAGTGAGAGGCCCGCGTACCGCAAAAAAAAAAAAAAACCTAGTATTCAGTGATTTCTCTGAATTCTATCTCAAATCCCTTCAGTCAGGATAATGATCTTAATTTGGCATATTAGGGTACTTAAATAAATCATGTCAGGTTCATTACTTTATTTTTATTTTTTTATTTTTTGCTGCACCACACAGCTTGTGGGATCTTAGTTCCCCTACAAGGGACTGAACCTGGGCCCTCGGCAGTAAGAACAGAGTCCTAACCACTAGACCGCCAGGGAATTCCCAGGTTCATTATTTTAATTAATCCTCACAACAAATTTTGAAGGTTGCATTAATATTCCCACTTAAGGAGATTAAGCCTTGAAGAAGTAAATTAGCTTGCACCTGAAATAATATTGATAGCAAAAGGGCAGAAATGGGACTTGAACTCAGTTTCTGTCTCCAGAGTTCATGGTTTCTAACCACCATTCCATGTGGCAGCAAAAGACATGGATAAATGAAAGCAATCTTTGTGCCGTTGGCGAAAAGGGCTGAGCTACTCAATTTGAGACTGAGAACACTGAGCTCGGGATGCTGGTTTCCTCCAGGAGCAGAGTCTTACACATATTATCAGTAATCATTTCAGAGTGACTCCTGGGAGAGGCCATGTACAAATTTAATTATAGTTCACCCAATGACTGCCACAGTTGGACAGAGCAGGACCTATGAACCATATTTTCCTGCCCCCAAAATATCTCCCTCACCAATCTAAAAAAAACAAAAAACAAAAAAGACACTATCCAGAGTAAAAAAGGAGGCAGCCCACAGAATAGGAGAAAATATTTGCAAATCATATATCTGATAAGGGATTAATATCCAGAATACATAGAACTTCTAAAACTCAACAACAAAAAAGCAAACAACCTGATGAAAATATAGACAAAGGACTTTGAATAAACATTTCTCTAAAGAGGATATATAAATGGCCAGTAAGCACATGAAAAGATGCTCAACATCTCAAGTCATTAGGGAAATGTACAGAAAACAGTAAGTACTGGTGAGGATGCGGACAAATCGGAATTCTTGTGTACCATTGGTGGGAACGTAAAATGGTACAGCCACTGTAGAAAACAGTATGGTGGTTTCTCAAAAAATTAAAAATAGCATCCCCATATGATCCAGCAATTCCACTTCTGGGTATATACCCAAAAGAACAGAACGCAAAATCTTAAAGAGTTCTCTGTACACCCATGTTCACAGCAGAATTATTCAAAACAACAAAAATTTGGAAGCAATCCAAGTGCCCACAGATGGATCAACTGATAAAGTAAATGTGATACATACATACAATGGAATATTATTCAGCCTGAAAAAGGAAGTAAGTTCTGCAACATGCTACAGCAAGGATGCACCTTGAGGACATTATGCTGAGTGTACTAAGCCAGTCACAAGAGGACAAACACTGTATGATTCCACTTATATGAGGTACTTAAAATAGTTATAAATCACAAAGACAGAAAGAATAATGGTGGTTACCAGAAGCTGGGGGAAGAGGAGAATGGGGAGTCACTGTTTAATGGACATAGAGTTTCAGATTTACAAGATGAAAAGTTATGGGGATGGATGGTGGTGCTGGCTGCACAAAAAGGTGGATGTATTTAACACCACTGAACTGTATACTTAAAAATAATTAAGGGCCTCCCTGGTGGCGCAGTGGTTGAGAGTCCGCCTGCCGATGCAGGGGATACGGGTTCGTGCCCCGGTCTGGGAGGATCCCATATGCCGCGGAGCGGCTGGGCCCGTGAGCCATGGCCGCTGGGCCTGCGCGTCCGGAGCCTGTGCTCCGCAACGGGAGGGGCCACAACAGTGAGAGGCCCGCACACCGCAAAAAAAAATAATAATAATAATTAAGATGAGATATGGGGATGTATGTATACGTATAGCTGATTCACTCTGTTATACAGCAGAAACTAACACACCACTGTAAAGCAATTATACTCCAATAAAGAAGTTAAAAAAAATAAAAAGAATAATTAAGACAGTAACTTTTATGTTATGTGTATTTTACCACAATAAAAAAGATTCATCTGTAAAAGAAAAAAACGAATGAAGTACTGAGACAATGTTACAGTAGAGAGAAACCTTGAAAGCATCATGTTAAATGAAACAAGCCAGTCACAGAAGGCCACGTATTATATGATTCATTTCTGTAGGAAATGTACAGAACAGGTACATCCAGAGGGACAGAGAGTAGATTAGTGGCTGCCGGGGGCTGGGGCTGAGCAATGACTGCTAATGGCTATGGGGCTTCTTTTAGGGACGACGAAAATGTTCTGCAATTACACAGCTCTGTGAATACACTAAGAGCCATCAATTTGTATGCTTTAAATGGGTAAACTGTGTAGTGTAAGGTTGATATCTCAATAAAGCTATGAAAAATGATTTTTTTTTAAAAAGAAGGTTGATTTTTTTTTTTTTTTTTTTTTGGTGAAATCAACCCTGTAGCTTAGACCCACAGGTTACCAGAGGATACCGAGACGGCAGTAAAATGACCGCTGCAGCATTACCTGCAAATGAGAGCTGCTTTAGGCGGGCGTTGGACCGAGCCTCCTGGACTTTGTCTGTCAATGACTTCCAGGCATCTGTGAGGAAATAAGATAATTCAGTCAAACATCTCTGAACGCCAATGATGTGAAAAGATCCCCTGCTAGAACAGCTTTTTGTCATTTTCTTAGTTTAAATCAGTTCAGTGAATAAGAAAGAAGCTGGGAAGGTGCCCCACCCAACAGTGCTCCCTTCTGTTACAAAGGATACAGAAGATGTGAGGAGGTTTCCACCTTCTGAAAATGACCCCTGCATCCTCAAAGCACTCACTTCCCGAGGGGAGTCCAGGTCCCAAACCTGAATGTGTGGTATTAACTCTACTCCCTGTACTGCTAACCCAAACAACACCAGCACCAACGGTTAACCAGGACGGTGGGAAGGAGATCACAACCTCTCAGTCCCCTACAATGAAGGGCTGTAACTAGAAAACCTTTACAATCCCTTCCAGCTCTAACCTAAGAGTCTACGATCTCTTCCTATCTGTTGGATTTTTTCCCACACTCCACACTCAATACATCTTACGCAGAGTGTGTACACTCAAACTAGTTATTTTTTTGTTCTCCTTACATGTCTTTTTTTTTTTTTTTTTTTTTCAGTCACCCAGGCCAGAATCTTCAGAGGCATCTTTTTTTTTTTTTTTTTGCTGTACGCGGGCCTCTCACTGTTGTGGCCTCTCCCGTTGCGGAGCACAGGCTCCGGACGCGCAGGCTCAGAGGCCATGGCTCACGGGCCCAGCCGCTCTGCGGCACGTGGGATCTTCCCGGACCGGGGCACGAACCCGTGTCCCCTGCATCGGCAGGCGGACTCTCAACCACTGCACCACCAGGGAAGCCCCAGAGGCATCTTTGAGTCCTCTCTCTCTACCCTCTATATCCAAGCAGTCATGACTGTGTCTGTTCTTCTCTCCTTTCTTCTCCCACTGGAAGTGGGCTTTATTACCTGACATCTCTACTGTAGCAATACTCTCACTAGTGGCCTCTTGCCTTCTAGTGTCTCCAATTCCATCTATCTCATATGGAGCTGCTCACATAAATGGTACTACTGCAGCCCTAGCTGAGCAGAGCCTGGGCTGTTGGGCTGGCCTAATTTAATCCACTCACCTTCGATACTTTCCGCACAGATCTGAAAGCCATCGTCACTTGAAATTTCAAAAACAAGTCCTTTTTTGGGCTTTTTCTCAGCAATGCTTTCCTTCCGCTTCTGTTCTTGCTGGAGCCAAAGCATCAGTGGAGAGCTGAAATTACTTTCTTCTTCTTCCGCTGTTTTAGGTTCTGTGAGGGAGAAAATAGATAGGGGCCAAAGTGGATGCCATAGCAAACACCTACTGAGGACTTTATGCACGTTATCTCCAAGCCTAACAACATTACACAGCTGGTTTTATTACTCCCGTTTACAGATAACAAACCTGAGGTTCAAAGTGGTGGAGCAGCTTGCCTGAGGTTATAGCTAGGAAGTGACCAAAACTAGAATTTTTTTTTTTTAATGTGAAGTTATGCTATCTCTCTTGGTAGTTTCTGGTATAACAATCTGACAGTTTTTCAGTAATTGCCCTCAACAGAGTCAAAGCTAAAAAATAACGATGGTTAACATGTATGAAACACTACATATGAGGCACTCTTCTAGGAACTTCCTGTATTAACTCAGATAAACCTCACAAGTCCAATGAGGTAGGTGAGAAATTATCTACATTTTAAAGGTGAGAAAACTGAGGCAGAGAGAGGTTAAGCAGCCCATGTTCATACAGCTAGTAAGTGGTAAAGCTGGGATTTCAACCTATCTGACTGCAGAGCCGGTACTCTCAGCCACCACCCCTCACACTGCCTTCTTACAGAGAGATGGATCAATCCTCTCCAGGAATCAGCAAATCAGCAGAATGTGACTGCATCCCAAATCATATGGCTAAGCATTTTCTCTGCCTGCTTTTCTTCTGGGAATCCCCTCAACGGAAAAGGACAAAGTCTTATATCCAGAGTTCTCTGTCTTGAAGTGACTAGTTGTTTACTGATGAAATTCATCAGGACAGAAGTGCTATGGAGATGTATCTGGAGTCATAACCTAAATCTGGCTCTATTATATAATAAAAATGGTTCTTGGTCTTCACTAGTGACAACTAAAGGATGAAGGCAGCTTATTGTGACCTATTTCAGTCACACTGCTGTTACAGCAAACAGAGCAGAAGAGTATTTATAGGTTTTAGTTTCATGTCCTTTGGCCAATCACTTAACATCTTTAGCGCTTTGACCTTTTTTTTTTTTTAATCTAGAAAGTCAATAGGTAGAGAAGGTGACTTTTACAGTACTTCTGGCTTGAAAATTCTGATTCTAACCCGTTACCCATCTAACCTGTTACCCACCCACATACCTGAATTTTCTTGTTCATCTGCTGGATTCTGTGTTGTCTGAATCTCAGGAAGAACAGCCACTTGCCTACATGAAAAGAAAACCAAATGTGAGATGTAACACCAGCTAGTTCTTCAATTCAAAGATAAAAACTGTCCACAATCTACCATACAGCTGTATCAGTTATAGAAAACAACCACTAGACATGAATCACAGGATGCTTTGTGAACAACCTGTTGAATGAACACACCACCACACTACTGTACGATACATAACATCAACTATCTTTTGTGAGATTCTCTCCCAAACATTTGACATGAAGTTTTTGCTTTTGGAGTTGTAGACTGTGTCCTTAAAATTCTTCTCATACCTACCCTAACTGTTAGAAAAAAATAAAAGGACGCTTGTTAGAAGCAGTTCTGGAGTTCCTTAAGTGAGTTAGCTGGTTTAATTAAAAATAAAAGCAGCCTGCATGATGAACCAGTAAACCATACCTATTTTCACTTTTTACAATTAATTAAATCCTGCAAACAATCCAGATGCAGACCAAGAGGGAACTAGTTAAATAAACTACTGTAGGTCTACACAACAGAACTGGAGGCAGCCATTAAAAAATGAAGTGGCATAGAGATATGTGCACAATACAAGAGCTGAAAAAAAACAAGTATAGAACAGCATGTACGGCATTATTTATTTTATGTAAAAAAGGTATATACGTATTCAAATGTACACCATGCATATCTGTATGCATAGAAATGTTGGTATGAATGAAAACAAATTACGAGCAACGATTACCTCTAGGCAATAAACTGGGAACAGGGTAGGCAGGAAGAACATGGAGCCATCACCCATTATTTAAATAATTCTTTTTTTTTTTTTTTTCTTTTTCTTTACAAACATGTATTAATTCCACTAAAAAAACTTTGGCCAAAAAAAAAAAAAAAAAAATCAACACAAATCAGGAAGGACTATTTTGTAAATGAGGTGGACAGAACTGAGTGCTTCCCCTCAAGGAACTAAGTCTTATACTTACCCTGCAGGCTGCCCACACTCTTTCTGTGGTGACTGCTCCACGTTAGCTATATCCTGCTGCTCAGCCTCTGCTCCTGGAGTCCTGGAACAAAATCATGTGTATCTTTTCAAGAAGAACAACAGTAAATATGTACCCAACATGGAGGTTAGTCTAAAGAAACGACTCTAACAGGATCTGATAAAATTTATGGGCTGACAAAACTAACCTGTGGTGATACGGGTTAGACAGTGGTTACCTTGGGGGGTACTGACTGAGAGAGGGCACCAGGAGCCTTCTGGAACACTAGAAATATTTTATGTTATGATCTGAATGGCAGCTCCATGGATGCGTACCTAGGTAAAAATTCACTTTGTGTACTTTATGTATATTTTAATGATGACGTTTCAGAAAAGGACACCATGAGGATCTACAACAGGTGGTTCTGCCTTCCAGACAGGAGTCATCCCTTAGTATCCTAACTAAGCCTCAGCAAAAAGGAAACAGGAGCAAACAGCAGCACTGTTCTAAATCAGCGCAAACAGCGGTTAAAGACGTGGTTCTATCCAAGGGACCAACTGCCCACGGATGGAACTAAACTTTACTCTATAAATCACCACTGTGAGGGAAAAAAAAAAAAAAAAAAAAAAAAAATCAAAGTCAAAGCCCAGAAAACCCAAGTAATGCAACTTGGGCAGAGGTGTGTCCCTCCCAGAAGACCACTTCAACGGCCTCTAATCCAGGGCACGAAACCCCTCAGACCCAGCAGAGCCAAGGTCTGCAGCTCTCACCCTGTGACTGAGGTCGGGGGCGTCGTGTTGGCTTCCTGGTCTGGAATGTGTGCTTCAGAAGAACTGGTCCGCGAGTGGGAAACTTTGTGCTTCTTGCCACTCCCTTTGTCCAAGGGCAGCTGAATCCGTTTGATTTTTGGTTTGGGTTTCAGGGGCCCCGGCACTGAGGGACTTGTTGACTGCTGTCCAGAGGACGGAGAGCCCCCGGGAGAGGTGGAGCTGGCTTGCATAGCTGAGGATAAAGCCTTATTCTGCTCCAGCCCCATGCTATTAGGAGCATCTACCGTCTGCGTAAAGTTGGAGCCCTGGGTCCCTGGAGCAGAATCAAGATCCCGCTGGGAAGAGAGAATCCCCGTTTTGCTGGCGAGGAGCTGGTTCACATGCTGGAGCTGATAGTGTTCTTCTGCTTCCCCTGAAGGCGAAGCAGCTGTTATGCCCGCAGTCTGAGCCGAGGGGAGCACACAGATGCTAGATGCTGCCGTCATTGCAGCAGTAGAGGGAGTCTGTGACGTCCCCAGTTGTGGAAACATTCCTGAACTTGGCGGTAAAGCCACAGGCTGGTCTTGAATCCCCAGGCTCTGCTGGCTGGCTTTGATTAAAAGATTGCTTATGGAGCCAATATCCGGGCTACCAAGCAACCTCGGGTTGGTTAACGCGACATGTCCTGGAACGGACGCGCTACTTGTAGGGGCGGTTGTCGTTTGCATGGATACAACGTTCAAGACGGAGGAACCGGAGGCCAAGCCAGACACAGGCCCTGACGTGAGGTGGCCGGTATCCTGGCTCATGGTGGCCGCACCCGCCGCCGGGGCAGCAGTTCCTCCCACATTCTGCGGTAACAGGGGCGCCTGTTCAAAATACATGATGCCGGACTTAGACCTTTTTATGATGTTGGGGACAGTTCGGTGAGATGAAGTATTAAGTGACCCCAAGTCTAACAGATTGGGATGATTTGGAAGCTGGGAGGGTGTGAAGTTAATCAATGTCATGTTGGAAACCACGTCAGAAGGGGCGATGTTTGAAGGGGTACTAGAGGGAGCGAGTTTTTTATTCTTTCGGGTCTGCAGGCGAGATATGGGTCTTTTCTTGAGTCCAGAGGATGGAGTGGCTACCGTGGCACTGAGCTCTGTCCTCTGGCTGGCTTCTGAGACCAAAAGCTGGGGATCTGGAGGAGGCTGGACCCCGATAAGTAGGCCTGAAGGAGAACTGCTGATGTTTGGTGGGAAGCTACTCTGAGTAGCTGCAGGGAAGGAATGTAAGTGCTGGTGATGAGGCATGGGGAGCAATCCTTTGCTAGCAGGAGGGAATAAAGACTGGGAAGTCGGCAGGCTTGGACTGAGTCCTGTGGTTAGGGTGAGACCACTTCCCATGGGCCCCAATACTGACGTATTTGTCTCCATCACACTGGGTGCTGAACTAACAGAAGAGGTCAGCTGGATTTTTTGGGTCACTCCATTCGGAAGAGTCTGGAGAACGTAAAGTGGCTGCATGTTCTGGTTAACAACAATGAGTTTCTCGGTGGCTGGTTTCAGGTGGGGCGGAGTGGTCTGGACAGCGGCATTAGAAATCTGAGACGGGCCAGGGCTATCGGTAGAGTTGGGCACGTATTTCTGGTTCTGGATAGGAACGGTAGGGGAAACAGGTACCTGAAGGCCAGGGGTGCTACTATTTCTAGTTAAATCCTGATTGTTGCCATGACCTTGCTCCACCGAACCACAAGGAGGGCTGGAGATGTGGTCTGCATCCATGTGACCTTGGATAAAGTGGTCAGGAGTCATGTGGCCTTCAGGGCTGGGGTCTACTCCTGGACTCAGCAGGGAGGAGTCACCTTCAGAGGAGGCCACAGATTTTTCTGGGATGGTTCCTCTCTTCTCTCCTGAGTCTGAGATTACAGCTAGCCTACTGGGGTTCTGGCTCGGGACAGTGGGACTCCGGGTGGTCAGGACAGAGAGGTCTGAGGGCAGCTCCAGTGGCAACTCGAACTGCTCCTCTGCTGAGATGGAGGAAGAGACACTGCTGTCCACGGCTTCCGCTGTCGGCAACTGCTGAGAAAACACTTCGAAAAGACCCATGTCTTTTTCACGATTACTATCAAGACCCAAACCTTCACCAAGATTCAGGAGTTCCGACGAAGAGGACTCTGGGCTCTCACCCAAAGCCTGCATGGATGGAGTATTCTTTAGTACAAAATCCATAATGTCTGAGGGCAGGATGTTCCCACAGTCATCACTGTTGTTATTATCTGAATCCGATTTCAGGAGCTCAGTATTATAGGTGTCCAGTAAGTTTTTGTCTGAGGGGGTGCTTGTGTGGACCCTGCGGCTTGACTCCAAGGAGCTGAGCTGAGCTTCCAAGGAATCCTGTCCCTGTGTTTTCACTCTGCTCACAGAGTGGCAGTTATCCATCTTTGGCTCACTTTTGTGGCCAACAGAGCTCTTAATGACATGCTCTTTTTCACCAGTGTCTTCAGGCCGATCCATCTTCAAGTTCTCTGTTCCGTTTTCTTTACTGTTTCTTTTTGGGATCTGGCTGCTTTTCCTCGTTGTGGCTGTGACGCTAGTATCACTCTCTGTCCCATCGTCAACACCATCCAACTGTGAGATTTTGGGAAGATCACATTGCTCCTCCTCCCGAAATAAATTATGGGGTGTCAGCCGTTCCTCTCCACCTGAAGAAATCACTGTCCTAGTGAAATTGTAATAGTATAAATCGTCTTCGTCGGAAGTGCTCAAGTCATCAGCCCCGTCCACCTGTCCTTCAGCGGATCTCTTGCCTCGCTTCTTCCCAGTTGAGCTGCTGTAAAACGGAATGTCTTCTTCGCCGTAGGACCTTACTCCATAGAGTGGGGTGAGCCCAAAGAACATGTTAGAACGTGCCCGGGCACTGCGACGGGGATATCTCCTCTTGAAAGAGCCATCCTCCTGAGGTTTGGGGCCATCTGGAAGCATGAGGTTTCTGTCCTGTACTGGAAGATTCTGATAGTTATTACTTTGAGAATCCTGGGATGAGGTATTACTGGGGCTTGCTTGGGCGACTGGACCATCTCCTGGACCTTCGGAAGTGGAAATTGGTTCTGGTGGAGACGCTGACTCTATCTGCAAAGGGGAAAGAGGACTACTTTCTTTTAGGGTGTTCTTGGACTGACTCTCACCCTCCATTTTTAGAGGTGTCAGTGTTACTTTGACTGTGCGTTTCCGGGGTGTCTGTAATTCCTTGGCAGACCCTTCTACTTGCACGGATGGAGCTTTGGGGACTCCTGGAATAGAATGGACTTTGTCCCCAATCTTATCAGAGGAAACATTATTACATGGTCGTTGCCCCATGAACTCAGGAGGCAAAACTTCATCAACAAACTCTGGCTTTAGGTTTCCTTCCTCACCAGTTGCCACCTGACCAGGTTCCAGAAAAGATTTACTGGAATGCTTTTCTTTGAACACGTCTCTACAAGATTTTTTCCCTTTCTGTCTCCTGTCTCTGGAGCTGGAGCCCACGTGTTCGTTGATAATGGACGATCTGTTGCTCACTCCAGATAGCTTCAAGGTTTTGACTTCAGTATCGTCATTGGGAGGGGAGTTTGCTGACTGGTTGGAATCTGTCTGTTGGTCTCGATCATTCCTCTGCCCTCTCAAATGGAGTGGCGGGAACGGGAGGGCCTCTTTAGAAGAAAATGGCACTGAAGACAGTTCAGCAAAAGTGCCCGTTTTACTAACGTTTAATTCTCCAGCTGTTGCGTTATGAACCTGTGGGGCCAGTTTCGGAAGGCCAGGGTAAGCCACACTATGTGCCGATCCCTCTGAGTTCTTGGCGCTCGGCATTTTGGTCTTCTCTCCCTTCGAAGAGGAGCTCTTGGATGCGGAGTCTGAAGCACTGGAATGCTTCATTTCTGAAGATGAAGAGCCATCGAAGTGACTGGTTTTAGTGCCCATAGTAACTACCGTCCTTTGCAGATGTGAAGAGGTGGGAGTGTTCTGCCCTAAATTAGTGTTAGAATTCAGCGGCCCTAAGACATGATCAACCGCTCTGGCACTTGACTCAAGATCTGCAGCGGTCCCTACGGTGGCGACTGAGGAAACACTGTTCCTGGAGTAAGTGCTCCCAGTTCTCATTGGAGACATTATCCGGAGTTTAGATCGCTGGGGTGACAAGGAAGAAGTACTGTGACGCCTGGAGCCAATGCTTCGAAGTCCAGAGGAGAGTAAAGGGTCACCCACTGTGACAATCTCATGGGTGGTTGGGGTAGGGCTTCCTAAACGAGAGAGAAAGTAATAAAGTCCATTACAGATTGGACACATGTGCTGTACCACTGGTTTCAATGACTTGGCTAGATATGTTTAGAGCTAACGGAAAATCAACATTTTTCCATTGGCAGAAGTCACCACGATAAAGGTGCCTGACAGCATAACAAACTAATCTTTGAGCTGACCTCCTTGGGTCGGGTAGATCAGTGAAGTCCTTTACCTGCAGAAGGCAGTGGCCGACAGCCAGGGGATCTCTGTGTTGGAGAATAGCTGGGTGTTCGAATCCTAGGGACCTTTGAGATGACGTGATAGAAACAGGAACCAGAGGTCTGTGAATGAGGAGGTCGATCTGGTGATGGAGGACTTACAATTTCAGCTGTGTTTTGACTTTCTTTAGGTGAAATTTCTGTGGCAGGAAATAAAAACTCTTACTAAAAAAGTTTAATTAAGATATCAAACAAATGAACCAAGAAAAAGCCAGCGGTCAGGTAAGTACCAGAACAGAAGCAAATGTGACCTCCCAAGGCAATGCCTTTTTCCCACCCGTCCATCACAACATCCCCCCACATCGAATTCAAGTCCCATCTTGATTAAAGACTAACCTGCAAAAGATGTTGGACTGTGAGCAATGGTCCTGTTTTCATCATGTTCAACAGTGCTGTTGATATCTGGCTCCACAACCGGAGGGCGGCATTCCACTATCTTGCATGTGTACACGCAGCGTTTGCGAGCATCCGTGGTGCTCCAGTACACCCGAGAACACCTGCACGCAGACGGCAACGGTCACCGTGAGTGCGAGGACAGAAGCAGAGACTGACATTTGTCAAAACCTCTTCTCAGCCTAGGTTCCCTGGCCTCCTTGATTTACAAAATTTAGCTTTATTTCATGGATTCTTATTAGAGGGTCTCCTGGTTAGGGTCTTCCAAGTTTTTTGAAGTCCTTGGTTTTTCCTGGCCTCTCAGAAAACAGTATCAAATCCTTTTTTATTGTGTTGTAAGCAGGGGACAAAATTAGTAAAACAGCCTAAAATGCAAAGGAAAAAAAATACTAACTATTGATACTACAAGAAATAGTTATTGGCCTTCAGGAAGGGATAACTGCCCCACCATGCGTACAAAGTGAGGAAAGAATAAACCTGGCGTGTTTCCTTTGGGAGAAAAGCCCCATGAGACAAGAGAAATGGAACTGCTTCAAATCTGCTGGATGCTGATGGAGCCTAGCTCTTTACATTAAGAGCTGCCAGCTGAATGTGGAGTAGAGACTGTGTTTTCACAACTGAAATGCAGAATAAATCAGAGTATATACAACAAAAGGAAGACTCCAAAGGGGAAGAGAGAGAAAGTGAATTTTAAATTTATATCGTCAGTTTGCCAGAAGTTTAAACAATTTGCTTCACGTGGGAAAGATTATAAATTCTTACTGGACTATTTGATTGTTATTGTAGGGGTTATTTTTAGAAGGACCTATAAAATGTACAACGTAAAATGAGGACAGAGGCATGAGGTGTTTGATCCCTGACAACAAACTGGACTTCTGAACTGAGGTGAATGGAATTCAGTGGGATCTTAAGAGACTGGCCTGGTGTTTTCTACCTAGGTTTTATTTGGAAATGATTCTGAAATTATGTCAACAATACTTTCCTTCTACAACTGGATCTAGCTGACATAAAATGATCTTTAGTCCCCATCTACGAGAAGTAGCAAAAAAAAAAAAGGAATTAGTTAACAGTCGCTAACAAGTATGGCTCTCCATTTAATGACCTACTCACTGCTTCAGAGTGCTCAAGGGGTGCGGCTGCTGTCTTCTCTCTACAGAGCTACTTACTGATATCCAATAGGAAAGAGCTTATCCTCACAGTCAGAGAGATCGTTCAGAATCCCTAAGCAGTCAATTGTCATGGAGCCTGAGGAAGAAAAGAAGAACTGATTAGAGGCAATCACGAGAAGGCCCACTTTATAACTGAAGACTAGAAAGTACCTCAGTGACACAGCCAGCCTTCCCCAACAACCAAGGCCCACGTCATACCAATCATCATGTGGATATTTTCTGGTTCTAAGCCATTGAGAAACTTCCTTCTCAAGCTGATTCCTTCAAAGTCCACAAACACTCTTCTAAAAACTTCAAATCCATTCTCAGGAACCACCTTAAATGAAAGGCCAGGGTAGCTATTAGGCGATCCCTTTTACACACCATACCCATGATACTGACTCAGAGGGAAAGTGCAGAGCGTATCTCAAAATCACCCTTCTGTTTCACCAGCAGTGCCTCTGTTATTGCTCCTAAGAGGAGGTGATTCTAGGAATACCTAGAATCACCTACTAGGAACGCCTAGGAGGATGGTGAAATACAGTTTACCGTCTTGCTAGTTTCAGCCTCTTTTCCTCGAGAACTCAAAAAGCAGCTAAAGCCGTCTCACCTCGCCTTTGATCAAATCCCGATGTCGTTGGCAGTATACTTTTTTATCATCCAGAAACACGCAGTTCTTGGCTCGGGAACACATGAAATGGTAGTTGCTGGTGCAGGATGTAAGGCAGCAACCCACAGTGGCTCCTGGCCTTTGGCAGAATTCACATCTCTACCAACCCAGAAAGAACAGAGTCCAGGTCAGACTTTCAGAAGCTGGAGCCATTTTCCATCTCCCCTAGAGAGTCACCCCATGCTGGGTTTCCCACAGTTCATTGTGCTATCGGTCATCTGCTGAATTACAGAGAAGTGATATGAGCCATAAAGCCTCCTCTACAAATCCTTTCTTTCCTATGGCCCACGCGGCCTATGATCATTTTTAAATATTACAATTTGATTTAGAACTTGAATCGAAACAGTGTTTTCTAGGATGCACGACGGATTTAGAGAAGATGAAACTTTGAAGATCGATGTAAAAACATCATCTTGGTAGAAAGCTGTTATATCCAAAAGAACTCAGTTCTGGAAAGATTATACGAGTCAGAGACATAACAGTTCTTAATTACTAGGCTTAACTGATGAATTTCTGTGATTCAAAGATTTCCTTCAACTAGGCTGTATGTGACTACCTCATTCTGTCACAGTCACGGTCTGGGCTCCTCTCCAGGGAAGACTTTTTATTTGTGCTCTCTGCACATTTTACTTATGCTTCTTACGCATGCGCTACTTTTTGTTTCTTCCTGATAATCCTTCATTGTCTCCCCCCGTCAAAATATAGTTTTAAAAATTTTACTCCTTCATAGCCTTTTCTGATTACTCTAAGCTGCTACCAATCACCTTCTACATCCCCGCTTCGTGTATATATTTTGTGGGTTTATCCTATGGAGCCTCAGAGTGCTGATTCAACTGGAACCTCTGAGGTCATTTTGTCTAAATCACTTAATAAATTAATACCTTTCTTGGGCATCTGAATTATCTCCCCAACTGGATAAGACTTTGTTTTCTATGTCTTTTGTACCCATCCTCCAAGGGTCAGGATAGCAATCTACCTACAATGTGCACAAATATTTGCTGCTGGCTAACCATTCTGAAGGAGCTATGAGAAACATCAGCGAGGCAGCATTTAGCCCCAGAAAGAACATCTGGAAACTGAGAGGGAGTCTCTTCCGTAACATTCACCCACAGGTTCTTACCAGCTGCTTGCCCCTGATCACAGCCATATGCACATTCTTCAGTGACCCATCATCATCTTCAAACACTTCTGCTGACCACAAAGCACAATTTACATGTGTCCATTCGTTTTGGCCAATGTAGAGCAAACGGCCAGCATCCTAGGAAACAAGACATTTCATTTTTTCTTTGAAGAATATAATGTCAAATAGGGTTTTCCTTGGTATTAGCTTTACCTCATTCAGGATAACTCCAGTAAATCAAGTCTAATTCTTTAACTTAGGGGTGCACACAAAAATCACAATTCAAAGTCTCTTTGTTTTCACTTCTCACCTTTTTCGATTACCTTTTCCACAGACTGGAAATATTTTATAATCATAAAGGATTAAAGAACAAGCAATATGTGACAGGTTTATAGAAGTGCCCCCTGACTTCTTTAAAACCATATTTCAAAGCCAGTTCTCTCAGCTTGCCTTAAAAACCTTTTTTAAAAAAACTGTAAGCTTACTATGTGCCAGGACCCAAATAAGGCTTTACATACATTATTTCCTTTAATCCTCATAACCATTCTGAGGTAAGATTATTATTATCCTCATTTTAAAAATGAAACTGAGGGTCAGAGAGGTTCAACTCTTTGCCAAGGTCAACAAGTAGGCGGCAGAGCACAGAAACGAATCCAGGCAAACTGCCAGACCTGGGGACCTTAACCACACTGCTAATAACTACATTAAACACAAGCTACTTAATGTGCAACTTCTGTTTTATTCACTTTCATAAAATATTTTTTTGAGGAACTGCCAATAGAAATTACAAGATATCAGCACGTTAATTTAAGGCAACTCATCCTTTAAATCAATTAAATCAGTTATAGGAAAAAAAACCCCAAATGCCACAAACTAAGTGACAAATATTCATTGAATAAATGGCACTGGTCACCAAGTTTAGACACAAAGAGGTCGTTATTGGCTAGTCTACTAAGCAGGACCCAGTGCACCAAGGTACTTACATTAGCACTGTCGTCACCGTACGTCAAACACAATGCACACTGTCTATTATCTTCTATGCCTGGGGGTGGGTTCAGTTCTGGACTGTCTTCTCGACTCCTATCAGTACCTTGGAACCCAGAAGACATACAGTTAAAACTGGCAATACTATGTCTGATATCAGGAAAAAAGAAAACAATTCAGCTTAAATAGCCTAGAGCCTATGAAATCAACACTTTCAAAAAGTGTTCAAAGTTACGCTATCTTACTATCCGTTACATTACTTGTATCAATTCTCTGGTAACATTCCAAGTGAAGCAAAAACAATGATTTTATTACATTTAAGGATCACCGGGAAATTTTTCCAATACGGAAGTACATTAAATTTAGAGTCACAAAGTCAATCGTTTGCACCCAGAGAGAAATGGATAACAAGTCTTCATTTGGTGTCTTACTCAAAATTGGTGGTGTAGGAGGATGCAGAGGAGTTGGTGAGTCTGGCTCTCCAGGCCCTTTAGGTTTGGGAGCTGGAATGATTTTCTTCATTAAAGGAGGCTGCTCAGTGTGGCTGTTTTCCTCTCGCTCCTGCCACTGAGCATAATTATGGTCAAGTGAAGGTGGAAGCACTGCGTTTGGTAACATCCCACTGCTGGAAATAATCGATTCAACAAGTATTTATTGAACTCCTACAAGATACCCAGAACTGTACAAAACAGTCAAATTCTTGATATCATCAGGTCTCAGGCCCGGGCACAAGCCTTTCAGACTGTAAGAACAAGTCACAGAATTTGAAAACTGCCTACACAGGACTTTATTATTCTTAAAAATATAATCCCGATGTATTGTGACTCTTGGTTAAACATCTAGAAACAAATGATAACCTTATCAATGTGTCAAAAGGATTTACTGGAATAAAAATTTAAGGTTAAATATGGAGAATCAAGAACTGTTGAGAACTACTGAGCCTGCGTGTCTGGAGCCTGTGCTCCGCAACTAGAGAAGCCGCCACAGTGAGAGGCCCACGCACCGTGATGAAGAGTGGCCCCCGCTTGCCACAACTAGAGAAAGCCCTCGCACAGAAACAAAGATGCAACACAGCAAAAATAAATAAATTAATTAATAAACTCCTACCCCCAACATCTTAAAAAAAAAAAAGAACTGTTGAGAGCACTATTTGAACGAATTAAGATAGAACCCAGTTATACCTGGCCTATATATACAGTACATGTATTGTACATATGCCACAAGTTCCCTAAAACAACAAATACATAAATAAAGAAAAAAAGGGCAGCAGACTGCAATAAACATTAAGTGTTGTCTCTAAAGCAGCAATAAAAAAGCATTTCAGGGCTTCCCTGGTGGCACAGTGGTTTAGAATCCGCCTGCCAATGCAGGGGACACGGGTTCGATCCCTGGCCCAGGAAGATCCCACATGCCGCAGAGCAACTAAGCCCATGCACCGCAACTACTGAGCCTGCGCTCTAGAGCCCCCGTGCCACAACTACTGAAGCCCGCGTGCCCAGAGCCCATGCTCTGCAGCAAGAGAAGCCATGACAATGAGAAGCCCGCGCACCGCAATAAAGAGTAGCCCCCGCTCGCTGCAACTAGAGAAAGCCCACGCACAGCAACGAAGACCCAACACAGCCAAAAAACAAACAAATACATAAATAAATTTATTTTTTAAAAAAGGCATTTCAACTGATTAATCTTTAATATTAAAACCTAGTCTAAAAAAACCCCTCAATCTAAAAATATAAGAACGCTCAGATTTCTAGCTGACGAAGCGAAAAAAAGTAATACTGAATTTACTCACTTGCTTGATACTTTATTTGGCTCCCAAAACCTGGACTTTTTGACACTGAACCATGGAAAAACACGTTCCATTTGCTAACAGAAAAACAAACAAACAAAATGTAAGCATGTGACCATTCATTTGGAAAGCACATAAAAATCAACAACTTCACACCAGCTTCTCTGTCAATATAAGGATGATTTCAGGCCACCAAGGGAAAGATCCATCCACTCTGGAACCTCACTAATCTCCTCCCAAAGAATCAGAGGAACGAATTAAACGAAAAATGATTTATACACATGACAAAGCAAAACATAGATGAGAACAAGTCTGTTCTGTTCATGTGGTAACAACCCACGGATTAAGCATCAAAGACACGAACTATTAATATCATTCACCCGAATAAAGAAGGACTTGACCATGCTGTTGGCTTTTTTAATCTCTGGCTGCCCTCCATCTGAGTTAATGGCTGCTTGAATGATCTTCACGATATCATCACTGAACTCCAACTGTATACAAAAAGAAAGCATTAATTATTCATAGAACAGTGTGCTCTCAAAACCACTTCCTCTTCCCTCCTAAATCATCCAGCACAGAGATCCAATAGAAAACGGACACCCCATTTTAATACGGTGTAATTTCTCTTTAGTGGAGACCTTTGGGATTCAGTTTATAACTAACTTGTGGCAGTCAAGACATGCCAGGCTAATAAGGTAAGAATGCAGATAAATTAGCTGTATCCTGGTAAGTTACCAAACAGGGCCACGATTTTTTACTTAGACTAAAATGAATAAACAACTGAATAGCAAACACGGACCATGAGATAACAGATGATCATTTCCTACACTTCCTTAAAATCATAAAATTAAAAGGCATCTATCTAGAAATGAACATCCATTATAAAAAGACATATTACTCGGATGTGATCTCAAAAGGGGCAAACCAATTAATTGCACATTAGTAATTTTCCATAAATAGTTTTAATATAAAAATAATTTTAATATAAAAATAATTTTTGAAGAACTCAGGTGAAAGCCAAATAAAAAGACACTACCTTCCCTATCATAACCATCTTCCAAAACACAGAACTAAAATAACTCACATATTTTTAGGTATTTAAAACCACATGACATTTCTAAATACAATACAAACCATCTTTTAATGCTAACACCCAGCCTCATCGCCCAAAAGACCCAAGGAAGCTAAACTGGAGCTGGAAATTTAGGTAGTTTGCTGTAGAGACATACCACAGATGTGTAGTTCCCTTGGTCCATTTTCCTCTTGACTCCTTCCAGATCTAAAGGCTGTTGATCTTCCTGTTTGCTGACCTCAGTAAGCACTGGTGGATCAGGCCCTTCTGGGGAGCTGCGGGAAGGTATACTCTCCTCTGTCTCAGGATTTAAGTCCGGAGGCTTGGCAGCCTGTCGTCAGGAAAGATATGTTTCTTTTATCTAACACTGAAAATGAGGCACCTATGCAGATTCTACTAAAATGAATAAAGATGGTACTGAATGATGCGTATTATAAAACCTAAAGAACGTGAAAATAATCACAGATTTCTCAAATACTAGAAAAGGAAAGTTAAAACGAGCTGGCTATCTAATAGCTTGGCTAGGTTCACTGAGGAGCTTTGCTTGACAACTCCCAACGTAGTATGAAGAAACAGAAACTGTCCAATTCCTTTTGAGTAAGACACAGATACTGCTAATTTTCCTATTCAAAAAACAGACTCTATTAAAAGATAAAGCAGCAGCCTAGCTCTGAGTTAAAGTTATCCATGTGGTTCTTCCAACATTATACCTGTGTTCCCAAAGACTACTTTATGTATATAGCTCATGACTTAAACGGACAAGAAGCAGTGATTTTCAAATCGTGTCCTGAGGAGCCCTGGAACTTTCCTGGAGCCGAAGGGTCTCTGGCCCCACTACCACCCTCGCAGATCAGGCCACCATCCTGCTCCCTCTTGCCTAGAGCACCACCACTGACTCCTAACCACGGCTCCTGCCTGTAGGCTCAGGCTTCTCCAATCCTTCCTCTCACTCCAGTCGGAATCATTTTTTTGTTTTTTAATTTTTTTCTAAGAAGCAACTCTGATCAGGTTACTCTTTTGGGTGAAGTCCTTCATTGGGCTCCCCATGGCCTTCAGAATACAAAGTCCAAATTTCATATTACAACAGCAAGACCTTTGAAAGAGATATGGCCCCTTCCTTCTTCTTACCCCAGAGAAGGGTTTTACTCTTGGTGCTAAAAATTTTCTTAATAGCCTAAGGCCAAAGCAAGGAACTCTACAAAACTAAATGAAGAGTGAGGCAAAAGAAAATAAAACTGAAAGGCGCACACACACAAAAACGCACACATTCCACGACTGGGCAAAAACCACCATTCGGAATACAAAATGAGACGTGGGCCTACCTGTCGGTAGCGTAGCAAGTGGCTGGTGGTCCGAGAGTTCAACAAGGCTGTCAGTACTTGCTTCAGAGAGATCTGGAGCTCTTTTTCAAGGGCCAGTCGCCACTCTGCCGGGTGCCGCTCAGTACAGTTCACACAAGTGTAGGCCACACTTTCCGGAAGATTAGACAGAATCTCATACATCTCATCTGGGAAAACAAAAACCTACAATGATGAGGTGCTCTGAAGAGTGGGAGACAGGGAAAAGAGAAAGCTATTCCACTGAACTTAATATCAAGCTGCAGGTTAGAACAGTATTAAGACTCTCATACCCCTGAAGAACTCATATGCATTGATCTCTGAAGGGACGTTATTAACACTAACTCAGGATTTAGTCACTGGAGAATCAATAGGTTATGGTATCCACAAAGGACAGCAAATAAGTATCTTAAAGGATGTGTTCAAGATAAATGAGCACAAATTTAACACAATGTTCTTATTTTAGAGACTAAAAAATAAATTTAAAAAGACTTCAAGTAACAACACTACCCTAATTTTATGTTTATAGTACTTTGGGGGCTGTAAATGCAGCTGTACCAAGAAAGAAGGAAACTGTAATAAAAAGACTCCAACCTTCTGTACCTGAAAGATTCTCACATTTGGAATGGACCCATCGATCACATTTCCCACACTGCATCATCTTACTCTCGTAGTCATCATCATCATAACACTTATCACAGAGAGGGCAGAAGTTTCCTGAAAGCAAAGCGAAGTTTTCAGCAGAGCTTTGGTTCACATACCAATGCCTCTAAAGCCCTTGACTCACCTATGCCAATGTGATGTAAAATGCCAGCCACCATATTCTGCTTCTGAAACTACTTACAAATGCCAGCATGCATCTACCATGGAATGTTTACACATCTGTAAAGTGTCAAGATTATTCTGAGCTCTCAGAATATGCCACTAGTTCTCTTCTTTAAGACCCATTTTTAAAGGTCATGAGGTAGATTTTATAGATAACGTAATAGAAAAAGAATGGAAGAGAGAACTTTCTCTCTTAAACATTCCAAAGAAATGTTTAAATTTTTAAAAAAGAGGAGAGGGTAATGGGAGTAAAAAAACACAGTTAATTTACACTTTTCCCTTATTCCTAGTGCTTTTACCTTAGAGCTTAGAGCAGTGCTTCCTAAAATTCAGAAAAATATACACCCTTCATCAATTTGTTTTATCCATGTATCATCTCTTATTATTTTTTACCTAATAGACTTAATATTGATTTGCTTAAATAACTTCAATAGTGAACTTTATATCATTATTATCCTAAGTCAGTTTAATGTATTGGCTATAATTTTTTTCTAGCACAATTATTAAGATAAAATCCTTGACTCAGTACCACCTAAAATCATTTCTGAAACAATCAAATGGATATATACCTCACTTTGGGAAATACTGGTTTAGAGCATTTCTTTGTGGTGAGTTACTATCAAAAGTCTTCCTTGATTCATCCCCCCAAAGATAACAAAACCTTTCTAGTTGCTCTAAGTCTCTGTGTAAGGAAAAGAGCAAGACCAGAAACTTAGGAAATTTGTCTAAATGGCGTCCTTGACAAGAATGGTAAGACCTTTCCATTCCACTGCAGTGTCCAGTTCACCTCCCAAACACTAAGTACAACCTCTGAAAGTTGACAAAACTGGCTTTTCTGAGGTACCTTTAGCAAAGAGTTTGGCACAATCATGGCAGAGGGAGAAATCGTGAGACCACTGTGCATCCCACCCTTTGCCGGGAGTCGTGGATCCACAGCTCTTGCAGCGAACACACTTGGTACAGATCTGGAAGAGACAAAAGAAATTCAATAGGAACTTCTTGTTTTTTAATATCTCTTCTTATTTAAGAAGGTCTCAAACGCAATCCATTTCTAGAGTTGACTTCTCTACTGGGACGGCTTTTCTTCCTCAAGCAGGGTAGTCCTCTTACAATTTGTGCATGCCTAACAGTCCCATGACAATTCTCTCTGAAACTGCCCATTGTGTGAGAAACTCACCCAAACTTTCTTTTTCTTTGTGGGTTTGGTGGGGTAATTTGGTCCCAGGCACTCAGGGTGATAGCTGTTTCGGCACTTATTACACTCCAGCAGCTGCTGTAAGAAAACAAGAAGGCAAAAAGGTGGGCATCACCTCACCTTCACTGGACACCTGTCACTTAGTACCCCATTTCATACTTTTCTTCAAGTAAATACAGCACATCACTGTGACAGCTTCAATTTCCTCATAAATTATTTACTCTCAAGGCATAGGGATTTATGTCCTGCCAAAGGTACTCAGGGTTGAACATTCTGATAAAGGAGATTTGATTTATTTTGAGGATTTTATCCAATGCCACGTTTTCTGCTATACTCCCAAAATTAAATTAAAACACCACAATAGGCAATTGATTACACCCAGTTAAACAGTAAAAACAGGCTAAGCCAACAGGAAAAATGTGCGTACGAAATCCTAGATTAAAAGGCAGAAATGGAGATACAGAGTAATACTGTAAGTGGCCCCATTACTCAGCATCGTACCTTGGTGGCCTGGTGCTGCCTTCCACAAACATGACAGAACTTGCAGCGCCGACAACACCAGTTTTCCAGCTGGTCCTCCAGAGGGCGCTCGTGCTCCTCCAAACAAAACTTGTGGAAGGGCTCACAACAGACTTGGCAATACACAAACTAGGGTAAGACGGGAACACAGAGGCGGTCAAATAGCACATAGAAATATCAACCAAATCCTACCTGCTTACTTTTTGAGCTTTAGGAGTAGTGGTATACATACTGTATTCAACATGTTCACTAAGCAATGACTATGTTAAAAAAGCAGAATACTGGGGAGTTTCAGGGGACTAAAGCAGTAATAATAGTAGAATTATAAAATAACTAAATAGATACAATCTAAGATTTAATAGAATGTGCTAAGTGCCGTAAAAGAGGTATCAACAAAGAGCTAAGGTGATGTAAAAGAGTGGGGTAAGGGGAAACAGGGATGGTTTTAAAGGCTCTCTATAATCTACTAAATGACTGTAAGTTCTGGTTTGTCCTTCCCATCTCTAATTTTAGAAAGTAAGTTATTTTCATACTGATAAAGAGATTTTCAGAAACCCAAGTGAGCGTGACTCATAATTTTCTTCTGCCATAAAAGAATCAGTGGGACAACTGGTCAAAACTAAATAAAGTCTACTTAAATAATTGTAAAATACCAACGTTAATTTCCTGATTTTGATAATTATATTGTGGTTATATAAGAGGATGTCCCTGGTTTTAGGAAATACACAGTATAAAATTTAGAGGTAAAAGGGCATATGTCTGCAACTTGCTCTCAAATTTTAAGAAAAAAAATGTCTACATATAAAATGTGTGTACATATTTTATTTATTTTGTACAATACATATACAAAGAGAAAAGGATAAAGCAAATTAAAAATATTAATGCTGGGCTTCCCTGGTGGCGCAGTGGTTGAGAATCTGCCTGCTAATGCAGGGGACACGGGTTCGAGCCCTGGCCTGGGAGGATCCCACATGCCGCGGAGCAACTAGGCCCGTGAGCCACAACTACTGAGGCTGCGCATCTGGAGCCTGTGCTCCGCAACAAGAGAGGCCGCAATAGTGAGAGGCCCGCGCAGCGCGATGAAGAGTGGCCCCCGCTTGCCACAACTAGGGAAAGCCCTCACACAGAAATGAAGATGCAACACAGCAAAAAATAAATTAATTAATATACTCTTAAAAAAATTATTAATGCTAAAGCAATTTTACTCCAATAAAAAAAATATTAATGCTTGGGAAATCCAGGTAAAGGGTGTTATGTGGGAATTCTTTGTACCACTCTTGTAGCTTTTCTGTAAATCTGAAATCATGTCAACATAAAAAGTTTTTAAAAATTTGAATGGAGGGAAAATTCATCAAGCACTGGTTATGCTTTAGGAGTGCAATGTAGGCAGTGGGCTATTCATTTTCTAATTTCAGTTTTTAGGAATCCTGTGGGATTGCTGTGCACAGCTACACAATTTAAATTAGAGCAATTATACTCTGGAAAAAAAAAAAACTTTTAACACAGAAGTTGAAGTACTGGTGTTACGAAAATAAGTTATTCCTGTGGGTAACATGTGTATGGATGTAACGAGAGTTAAAATTATGTAGGAAAAGAGGTACAGTAGACCCCTGGCACTTACATAGACTGAACAGTCTCAGTTTCAATGCTATCTAAAGCAACTCCAGCACTTAGAACAATATATTGTTCGTAACAGGCACTAAAAAAATATTTCCTTAATGAATGAATACCAGGCAATAATTCTGCTAATGTGTAATTTATTTTTTTAATGCCTTTATTTCATTAAATGTCTGAATCACTAAATTTTTAAAAAAAATATTGCTGAACGTTTACAATGACAATTTTGCATTTCTCCATATACTTTATCATATAATGATGTCATATATTCTTAATTTCTTAAATCTACATTTAAGATACAACCATATAATAAGAACCCCAAGGAAAACAAAACTTACACCTCAAAATTATTGTTCATCCCATTACTATTTAAGCTGCTAATTTTTGCCCATTAAAACTACTTTTTTCTTTGCATATTTAAAAATCCACATACTGGTATCATTTTCATTTAAAAAGTCACTCTTTAATATATAACTTTCAGCATACAGTTATTTGTGAATATAATTTTGCAGAAAAATTACTTTATGTCTGATAGTTTATTTTTGAAATTATTTAGAAAGCTTAAAGATGTAGAAGAAAAATAGCATATCGGATTATATAATCTGCATACATAAAGGATCTGCATTAAACTAAATCACAGAGGCAGTTTTGGTGAATTCTTATTCAATATTGTCCGCACTTGCTAATGTGTAATTTAAAATAGCAAGTGGGCAGGACTGAATGTCTTAGCTAGTGAGTCTCAATGACTGCTCAACATCTGGATTACAACTTGGCTTTGGGTTTTCTTTATGACCTTAGAATACATATGTGACAAATAATAACCTAAGGAGGTATTCAGGAATTGAGAACTACATGAATGACAAATTACTGCTTCCTAGTTAAAATTGTGCTACCTTTTCCCCCCCTTATGATAAAGGTGGCACATACTCACTGCAAACAAACTCAAAAAGATAAAGAAAAAACAAAAGTCAACCACAATCCAACTACACTCTTAAGATTTTGGTGTAAATCCTTCAGAATTCTTTCTACATATATATTTCAAAAACATTTTTCCAAACCAAAATGGGATAATGCTTTTTACATACTATTTTGTGACCTGCTCTGTTAACTCAGTGATGTGTCATGGACATCTTTCCATGTCAATATGAATCTATATTATCATCTTTAGGACTTCCTATGTGCCATTATATGCATGTCCTATAATTATTTTAACCAAAGTACCAGCCCCTTATTGATGACTTTTTGGGTTGTCTCCAATTTTTTATTATCATAAATACTGAAATAAACCCTTCTATTTATTATATATATACAAATATTTATACATATAGAAGGGTTTATTATATACATACATGTATACAAACATACATACACATATAATTTATCTAATTATATCCTCAAGATAAATGCCTGGAGTGCATTGCTGGGTTAGAGGGTATACCCATTTTAAAGATAAATACATGTTTCCAAACAATCTTCTCAGAAAGACTGTAACTAATTTAAATTTCCAGAAACAGAAAGTCTCCATTTCCACTTGATCCTTTTTATCAAGCTTTAATTTACAGTGTTTGATAATCGGAAGGCTTAACGCTCCCCTCCCACCATCTTTTTACTTCTCGTTTTGTGAATTATATACTCCTGCCCTTAGACTATTTTTTTTACTGGGTGTTTTCCTTTTTCTTATTAATTGCTAAGAGCTCTTTATAGACAAGGAAGTTTTGCTATTCAACATAAAGCAACTATCAACAGCATCTCTTTTTCTAGAAAAACATTTATCATTTCTTCCATGTTTGGACATCTAGCAAAAAATCAGAACTCTAATAATGAGTGAATTTAAGAGATGAAACTATTAAACTTTTCACACTCAATAAACTGCTACTCTAAAAAAAAAAAAAACCTGCTACTCTAATAAAAAGCAGACTCCTTCCTGAAATTTCTAAAAAACTTCAAAGCATTTCATTTGCAGGTTTCAACAGGATATAGTGCCTGCTATATACCAACAAAACAGAATATAATGATTTCTTTCATCACAGCAAAATAATCTATCATTATACTGTCTGGGGTACCAAGAAGCAGGATATCTTACCTCTACATGCCCACTACTGGCACAGAGAAAGCAAACCACCCTGGGTGTTATAGGAACAGAGGTCAAGATTCCTAAGCCTCCCATCTCCCACACATTTTCTGCTTCACAATCCTCCTGCGGAGAGAGAGAAAAAGATACTTTTGACAGTTTTACGACACAACGCTGCAATGAAAAAACGCTGCATTGAAAATAAGGACGAAAAGCATAAAATTAGAGTGACACCAGAATGTCGAGAATATTTCATCTCAATGAGTTCAAAATAACTGCTGCTTTGAAAATTTTAAATCTCAGACACAAACTCTTAAAAGGCTCACCTGTTAACTACAATGCAAAGATTTACTGGGATTGAATTTCCCTTAGAGTTTTGCTGATTCAAGCGATCATCATGGTTTGATTATACCTATGTGAAAGAAGCACTTCCTCAGATACTGTTCTCAGCTAAAAGCACTTTACAGCTCAGGATGGGCAGGACTGGCTCCGTGCCTCTGTACTTCAGTCAGTTCACAGACTGACCTGGTAACAATGACCGGAGTTCTCACACACCTGAACCCATCTATTAATGGCAGATCTTCATTCCTCCGCCCCACCCCCCAAACGAATTTCCTCTCTTTCAACACCTTTGGTAACATCATTTTCTTGATTTAAAGTCCACAACACTCAATATACTCCGTGGTCACTGAACACTTTTACCTTAAAGTCCACTCTGATCCTGTGGACTCCATCTGCTGGGACTTTTTGCTTTGAACTATTGCCATTGGAGAGAGTGCTGAGGATGTTCAAAGTGCCTGCATTCTCCTGCTTATTGACTGGAGGTGGTTTTTCCTATGGGGATAGAAGATGGATAAAGAACAAATCCAAACCCTGCCTGCCTTCACTCTTGCAACAGATAATAATGCAAATGACAAATCTTAATAGATCTGGAAAACATGTTTCCAATATAAGTATCCTACAGAAACAGACAAGTAATCTTCAGGAGATTTTTTTTTCCATTGAAGCATTTTATTGGCACGTATGTATTTATACCCTAGAAAACACATCCCAGGCTTTTCCCTCCTGCGTGTCTTCATCTTGCTTCCTCGTGGTCCACGATGCCAGCTGAGGTTGTCAGTACAATGAAACCACACTGACCAGATGGGAGCAGGTTATTCTGCCATTTTTCTAGATCTTGGAGTTGCACACATCAAATCTGGGGCTGATCACTCCACACTTGAGTAACCTGCCTATGAGATTCAAAACAATTTTCCCCGCTCTGTGATCATCAATGATTTCAGGTTTGCCAATGTAACCATGCTTCATCATCACAGTTTGAAACTGGACAGTAACTCTGGAACATGACTTAATAAGAACCTGGCATGTGCCTCCCTTTTCAGCATTGCTGATGCTCTCGAGAGCATCAGCCTGGACGTGCATGCACACCACTATGGGGGCACAGAAAGAACTGGAAAAGTCTTAAAGACCTCTCTCTCCACATAATAAAAATAGTGAGTGACTGTTAAAGACAAATACTGCTAGTGGATGTTGAGGGGGAAAAAAAAACTTATACTCATCAGCCTGCAGCATAAGCATAAGCGTGTGGGACTACAAAGAAGGGGAAAACAACAACGGGAAAAAAAAAGAGAAAAAAAGCAAGTGAGCTAAAGCCTAAACCTGAAGTTTGCTAATTTTAAGAAATTCCACTGCCATCTACACAGAGGCAGAAATGCAGTTTCACTCAATTTCGTAAATGTCAAGGATAAGGCTATTTCCCTACAGAATAGAACACATCTTTGACAAATGGCAGGGAAACACATCTTTCCTCACCTTTTCTTTAGGCTTTTGTTTTACAGGAATACTGGGGCGAGGAGCCACTTTTTTCTGCTTGCTTTGCTCTGGACCTAAAGAATTCAAAATAAACTGCAGTCAGATGCCACTAAATTTACAGTTAATGCTAAATAGCAACGATGACTCTAGCACTGATTGGCCTGCAAAGAAAAGGGCATTAGAAAAAACAAACTATTTAAACTCTAGGCTTTAAACAGGAAATTAAGACAGTATCTCCAACTTAACTGGTTTTTGCTTCTATTTCTTTATTATTATATAACAGTTAAAAGAGAGCTAATTGGGACTTCCCTGGTGGTCCAGTGGTTAATACTCCACACTCCCAATGCAGAGGGCCCGGGTTTGATCCGTAGTCAGGGAACTAGATCCCGCATGCATGCCGCAACTAAAAGATCCCTTGTGCCACAACTAAGACCCGACGCAGCCAAACAAAAAAATTAAATATTTAAAAGAGAGCTAATTTTCTTGTACCAAAGACTTAAAAATATACATTTCAGATTTCCAAATGCTGTTTAAGATGTCAGTGTCCTGTGCTGGTACTTCTGGTTCGGCAGTTCTTCCTGCTGTCCTCACTCACCTGACTCTGGAGGTGGAGGCTGCTTTTTCTTGGGCTCACTAGGAGTGGTCTTGGGGGCTTCTTTTCTCGGTGGTGCTGTGCTGGGGGGCTGTAGGGGGATGGCTGGTGCCGGCTGGGAGACCTGCTTGCTGGACTTCCTGGAAGAGGGCGTGGCCACTTGTTTGGCCTCAGGTCCTGGGGTGGAGGCATTCCCTTCCTCACTCTTGTCTTCCGGGGGCTTGCGCAGAGGTGGCTCACTGTTGTTTTTCTTGGGGGCGGGATCCTCTCTTGCTGATGGGGTAGACTTCTGACTAGAGTCCGCCAAGCTCTTCACAACACTGCTCTCTTTGCTCTCTTTCTTTTCACTGGTCTTAGACTTTTTCTCTTTCTTCTTCACAGCTGGGGGTGGGGGGGGAAAGCAAGATTATTTTTCTGTAAGTGAGAAAATTTTATTTAAAATATAAGTATAGGAATGTAACAATCTTAGTCTCAGTTTCCTACAGCTAAAGTTGACACCGGAAGACTCAAGGAAGTTAATGCCAAGTTGGCAAGTGAAACAGGTATACTTTTATTACTCTAGGAAATGAAATATAATGTAATTTTTTGTATGAATTTAAAAAAATTTTTCTTATGGAAATATTCAAACATACTCCAAGGTGAAGGGAAGAGTAAAATGAACACTCATGTACCTATCACCCAGCTTCAACAACCAACTTGAAAAAAGGCTAGTATTCTCTTTACACTAGATGTACACAACTATATGACATTAAAGCAGGAAGCATTTGGGGGAAGATCTTTTGACAACACTACCTTTTGCTTGCTTCTGAAGGTAGGCTTTGGAAGGCATCCATTGTAGATTCTGACATTTTCTCATCCTAGAATAATAAGGGATACCATAAAGTAAACTTCATGTAGGAGAGAAGCAACTGAAGCAAGTATTAATTCGTCTGCAAGAATCCGTGAACCCTGGGCTTCCCTGGTGGTGCAGTGGTTAAGAACCCACCTGCCAATGCAGCAGACACACGTTTGAGTCCTTGTCCGGGAATATCCCACATGCCACGGAGCAACTAAGCCCGTGCACCACAACTACTGAGCCTGCGCTCTAGAGCCCACGAGCCACAACTACTGAAGCCAGCGCACCTAGAGCCCGTGCTCCTCAACAAGAGAAGCCACTGCAATGAGAAGCCTGTGCACCGCGACAGAGTAGCCCCCGCTCGCCACAACTAGAGAAAGCCCGCGCATGGCAACGAAGACCCAACACAGCCAAAAATTAATTAATTAATTAATTAATTAAAAAAAAAAAAAAAAAAGAATCCATGAACCTTTATTCAGGTTCATTTAGAGAGTTGAAAAAAAGGACTGCTCATTATTTAAATTGAAGCCTTTAAATCCTTTGATCAGCAATTTCACCTATCTTGAGGATCTAAAAGGAGCAAATATCAAATTATTTTTGAAATGGGACTCAAATGTCTTGCAACCCAGTACTGACTAGCGCCACCCACAAAAGGATCAGTCATTATTTCTTGCAGTCAAATCAGTTCTGCCCCCTTATGAGATTATTATTCATATAGTAATCTGAATACAAAATGGACTAAAATTACCCGAGTCCTTTGTCTGCCACTACAATGCTACAGGTCTATCTCAGGGCTTTGATAGATATTTCAATCCTCAGTTTACTGTAACTCAAAACTTAATTTGAAGTTTAATATTGGACGGAATCCACTGCAACCCCTAAATTTAGTGCAATTTTATCTTGCTATCATGTACCTTTTTTTGTTGTTCTGTGAATTGTCTCACTTCTTTCCACTAATGGGACTGAGACAAGATTCTTGCTTAAGGCCAGACTAAACCAAAGCACAGAACTTCTCAGTGTCTCCTAGAAACTGTCTCCCCTTAAGTAAGTAATGCAGCATTTCTCCCAATTATGTTTTATATAAATCACTTTCATGTTATTCGTTCATTCAGCAAATATCTATAGATAATATCTATTCCTGGTGCCAGGCACTTGATGAGATACTCAACCACCAAAATTTATTTATGCAATTCTCTTGATCCACTGTAAACAAATTATCCCAGAGAGCAGAAAGTGCATCCACAAACTGACTAGAAAAAGGGAAAAAAGGTAGAGTAATCAAAACTTCCAGGGAATTCCCTGGCAGTCCAGTGGTTAGGACTCGGCGCTTTCACTGCCGTGGCCCGGGTTCGATCCCTGGCTGGGGAACTAAGATTCCGCAAGTAGCGTGCGGGGCAGGGGAAGACTTCCATAGGCATGAAAATATTCTGAGAGTTAGAGAGTGGAGAGACTTATATCACCACTATTTCCTGAATGCCATAAAGATAAAGGTAATTTCAGTTGACCTGATAAATAGTAGGCCTAAACTCGTTGGTGATTAAGTAGAAACCCTCCAGAGTTGCACTGATATGGCAGCTCTAGACACATGTGGCTATGGGAATTTAAAATTACATGGAAATTTTAAATGTCGTTCCTCAGTCACACCAACCATGTTTCAGGTGCTAAATAGCCATATGGCTAAGGGCTACCACACTGACCTGAGCAGATACAGAACGTTCACAGCACCGCGCCTGAGGGTTTCTGATTTAAGCACAGCCCAAACCCAGCACAGCACAAAATCCAAGCGTGCAACTCATCTTGCAACTTGAGGTGACTTGGTACAACCACACTGGGCGTTCGGGTGCATTTTCTCTGTGACAAGCGGGACAGTGGCTGAGACCAGCCCCCCAGAGAGATGCGCACTCACTTGCAGCACTGCTTCTTTATGTTGCGGCCACCAAACTTGGGCTTGTCCAAGCAGTTAGTGCACACACCACAGTCCTCAGGCACCTGGCAGCCGGGACACTGTCCACACCGCCTTGACCGCCGTCCCTTCTTTACTGGAGGTTCCTGCGGCGCCTTGTTTCTGGTGACGGGTTTAATTGGTTTGATGGGCGGAGCAAGAGGTTCGGCGTCTTCTGAGCCAGCAATCGATGACTTGTCTGTTAAAGAAACGTGGCATTAGCTCTGACAGAGTATCTGGTTCCTTCCTGGGAGCAGAGGGGAGATTCTCAAAATCTACTGATGTTAGTATACACATTCAAACCTTGTTTTAATTGGGACTCCAAAAATCAAATTCATTACAATAAAAATATTCATATGCAGAACACAGAGCCTGCTTTAAATAATTACTTAAATGTTTAAAAATGCCTATAACTTGCAGCTTGATGAAAGCAGAAATCCAAACAATGAAAACAAAATACAGTGTAACCTAAAGTCAAGAATATGAATTGAGGGAGTTCCCTGGTGACCTAGTTCTTAGGGTTTGGCACTTTCACTGCAGGGGCCCGGGTTCGATCCCTGGTTGGGGAACATCCTGAAAGCCACGCAGCGTGGCCAAAATACAAAAAATAATTAATTAATTTTTTTAAAAAAAGAAAATATGATTAAAAAAAAGAAAGTAAAGAAAGCATTAAAAAAAAAAAAGAATATGAATTGAATGCTTCTGAAGACTCTCTAAACCTCTAAATTTCATCTGAGACCCATGAGAATGTGCCTCACAGACCTGAAACCACAGGGCCCCAGCTGCTGTGCTCTAAAATCCAGGGGTACAGAGGCCACAATTACCACAGAGGTTGCTCTCAGGCAGTGACAAGTGTGGCAGGGATACTAGGGTAGGCCTGTTCCTGGGAGACACGAGACTCCTCTGACAGTCAATGCTTGCTCAAGGGCTCCCTGACAGCCTTGCCGAGCTTTCTCACACTGCATGGCATCCAGGAGGATTCTGGCCAGCCTTCCTTCCCGCTCTCCTTCACTAGGGTCAGACTTACAGAGCAGCAGTCTGACAGCTCTCCCGGCCTTTCCTGACTCCCTCCCCATTTTCTCTCTCAGGCATTTCCTCTAATAACACCCTTACACATTTAATCCCCCTGCCCTCCGCCATCTGGTTTTTGGAGGACCCAGCCTAACATATAATGCTATGAAGAGCCTACTGGGCACTCCCAGGATGATCAGCAAACGAACCCAGTGTCTGTTTAGACCTCAAGGTTGACACCCCCGACCTACCATCATTTCCCATGGAAGACAAAATCTTTTCTCGTTCTTCCCAAGGTAAGGCACTCAGGGTGGGCATGTCATCAGGAAACACAGCTCGTTTTCGGCCAAGGGCAACAGCAGCTCTTCTGCAGACGTGTTTAATCCGGGGTCCTCGCACAGAGGTCTCCGATGAGTCACTTTCTTGACCCTGAGTAGGAGGCAAGCCAAAAACAAACAATAACAACCATATGCGTTGAAAATATAATTGAATGAAGCCAAGGTATAGTTGATTAACTTATAATCTAGATTCAACACATACAACTCTAGTTATTCCCAGCTGATATGCCATATCAACATATAGAAATCACCTACTTCTAAAACTGGCAGAAAAGGATTCTAATCAAAAAACAGGAATCAACTAAGCTTCTATTCCCAATTATACTACTTCTTTAAAATTTCCCTCAAAAAAAAATCAAGCTGCCAGTCTGCATTATCAAGAAGCTCATTCTCGTGTAAATAGGGCTTATCTAACCACAGACTATTTCTTATATTTCCCTGATCAACAGAGAAGTAGGGGGAAATAACCTATAAATGGAAGTATAAAAGGCCACGGCTCCAAACAGAAATGTCTCACATTTTAAAGAGCCACGGCTCCTACCACTAGGAGGTTAACCAAAAACATCCAAAATGGTGTCAGAAACAAGTCTCTTCATTTTCCTGCTAGACCTCTCAACTGGCAGAATTACTAAATGTAAATGTGGCCCTACGTTGAATAACGTTAAAACCTAAGTTTGTGGTCATCTTAACCTAACTTGATATGTTGGTATAAACATGCATCTACTACATGACAGTGTTTAAAAACAATCTAAAGATTGGCAGGTTTTCTCAGAAAAGACCAGTGCCTAGCTCGCCTTGTTAATTTAAAAAAAAAAAAAAAAAAAAAAAAAAAAGCTCTTCTTTACAAAAATCTGTTTGTCATCATCTTAACTAACTGAATTGTACAGCTTTTCTGTACCACAACTTGAGGCTAAGTGTTTCTCATATGTATTCTGCAAATACCTATTTTCTATTGGTCTGATCACTCACAACTCAGAGGAAGAGATTCCCCCCGCCCTGTTTCCTATAGTAAACAACAGTAAAACAATCTGACTGCAAAAATGCATCTTCAAAATGAAGTCACAGATTCCATCACACCAATCCCATTAAGTACAAACAACTCAGCATTCAGGGTAATGTGGCCCCACGTACCTTTCAGTCTTGGTTCACCGCCTTCCTACACGTACCAGTCCAGCTATTCCCGTTCCTCAAGTACGTTTTATACTTTTCTATCTCTACCCTACACTGTTTCCTCTCCTTAAAACTTTCTCCCCTATCATTTTCTACCTATCAAAATCCTACCCGTCCGTAAAGGACCACTGCGAATGCCACCATCTTTTCCTGATTCCCATACGTGGATCTAACTGAAACACTCAGCCTAAAACTTGCTCCTAGATGGGGCTCGAGAAACTGCTGATTTTAATGGGCAAGATGGAAAAGAGTACCTGTGCTTTGGGCTGGTCAGTTTGTTTAAGACTCTTACTCTTCTCAATCTTGCAGAGCTGGGCTTTGGCCTTTTTTAGGAGGCTGGCAACCCTCTTGTCAGTCATTGGAAGCTTGTCTGCCTGAGCCAACATGGAGCCTATGGAGGAAGTGGAATGTTTAACAGTGCTAGATGAAGGAGTGGAAAGGCAGAGGGTTTTCTCCTTCTCCAGGGATGGGGCAGTTGGGCCGAGGTCCAAGTTGGTTTTTTCCAGATTTCCTCTCCCTTTCTTTATAAGTATTTTGGTTTTGACAGCTGTTGTATCCCCAAGAGTCACAGAAGCAATATCAGTCCCAGAATCAAGTGATGAAGACTTCTTCCGCCCGGTTGCTTTTTTGGCAGAAGATGAAGTGGCCACATCTTCACCAACAACCTTCTCTTTGGAAACCCTACCCACAGGATACAAAGCAGAGCTACTCTGAATTTCTGATCCCTTTTTCCTTTTCTCTTTCCTGGACTCCCGCTTATTCTCTTTTTCTCTCTCCCGGTCTCTCTCTCTACTCTTGTCCTTCTCCACGCTCTTGTCAGCATCTCGCTCTTTGGACAGCTCCTCAGGGGCCTTGTCTTTATTTCTCCCTCTCTCAGTCTGAGAGCCTGGGGTGAACCAAGGGAAGAGAGGAGTGGGACTACTGGACGAAAATGGCTCTGCCGGAGCACTAGTCTGCTTCCTTGGTCTCTGGTTTTTCTCTGCAGATTCCCCAGACTGAGTCAGGGAGTGAGAAGGAAAAGTAAAAGTTGGGTTTAAGGCACTAGTGGCAAGAGGACTAACAGAAATGCTTAACGAGGAAGAGACAGAAGACGGTGGGGTGAGAGGTGACAGCTCAGAAGTGCTAAGCCTTCCACTTCTTGTCCTCATGGAGTGAGAAGGAGATCTTGGTTCAGATCGAATAGGGCTAAACACTTTTCTTTTCCTTTTCCTGTTAGATACTCCTGAAGAAGATGTCCCAGCAGAAGTTCGATTACTAGGCAAGGTTACAGACTCAAATATCCTAGAGTGAGCCTCACTTGGAGTAAATCGCGGAGCTCTCAGAAGAGGGCTCCTTTTGTGCATATCAAACCTTGTTCCAGAATGGAGTGGCGAAAACAATCGGGCTGAAGCAGCAGTACCAGATGTAGAAAACCCGGACGCGAAGCCGACATCTTCAGGAGTCAGTGGAGGGGGGCGGAAATTATCAAATATTGGTTTGCGAATAAGACCTTCTTTGGCATACTTTGCTGAGGAAAAGTACTGTGGCTCTGACCTAGAGTGCTTTAAAGAAGTCCACCTAAATGTCGGTTCTCGCAAAATAGATTTTCGCTTCCCTTGCATGGGAGCGGCAGAAGTAGGCAAAAATGGTGATGCTAGAGGGATGGTTGGAGGCATGAGCCAAGGTGTGTGGTCAGAGATACTGGAGGCTGGCTGCAGCGGGGGCGGTGGAGTAAGCAGGGGTGGAGGTGGCGAGGAAGAGGTCTGCTGCTGGGGGGCACTCTGTAGGGTGGACAACTTTTTCGTCGTTCTAGATCCAAAACTTCTCTCTGACACTGAATACCTTCTGCTTCTCCTGTCATTACTATCGTTTTCTGGGGACTGGGAAATAGGCAGTGGAGTGTGAACTTCGGGGGTAGCGCTCCGCTCTTCAGGAAGTACCTGAATCTCCTCAGAGGCCTGAGAATCTGTGGAGGTATCAACACTGGGGCTACTGGACCGGGAGGAGTCTGAAGACATTTGAGAGGAGTGCTGAGAAGCTGCACTTGATTTTTCGGAAGATCCACAGGACGTGGCACTGAATCTACTATTCGGTGTAGACTCTAGTCGGGCAATTTTAATTGGAGGGTCATAATCCTCATCCTCTATGAACCGCCGAGGGGTTTTAATGATCCTCGAGGAGATGGCACTGACAACAGGCATGATGAACTGTCGGATGTTTTTGACCTGTGTCTTCACCTTTCTTCCTTGCAGCTGAGCTGCTTCTTTCTCAATTTTCTTTTGAGCCCCCTTTTTTGCCCTCTGCAAGAGCTGCTTAGCAATTGTTGCATCTGTCCTTTTAGAAGAAGGAATAATCCTAACCGGCTTAATCCTTCGAGGGCTTTGTCTGACTACTGTCTTATCTTCTTTTGTGAGTGGAGGTGTTCCTTCCTTGTCTTTCCGGACCTTCTGGGGCTTTTCCAGTTCAGAGTTAATGAGGAGACCTGAAGGGGTCTTTATCCTTTCTGTTGATGGAGGCCTTCCTCGCCGGCGTACAATCTGTACCCCCTTCCTTCCTATTTGAAGCTTCCCTGTCTTAAACTTTGACTTGAGAGGAGAGAGTTTACCTGCTCTTAATTTTTTAATCTTTGTGGCTTGCTGAAATGTAGCAGAAGGTGTGCGTTTCATTTTCTTCAGGCTATCTTCTTTGTTTCCCTTTGGTAACTCTGAAATGTCCTTTCCATGTGTTATTTTGAGTTTTACTCCAGGGAAGGTGGGAGGTCTTCCTCTCTTCTTTTCTATACTTTTAGAATCTTTCTTCTTGATCTTATATCCAGATTTGGTCTCTGATTTATTTAGAGGGGAGAACACAGATGGGTCTGAGAGGAGAGCTGAATTTCGGTCAGAGCCACTTCTAGGTCTCCCGCGAGGTTTTCGAGGACTAGTTTTAACTGTGTATAGAAATTAAACAATGAAGAGCATATATTTAGCTTTGTAGTTTAGGTCTTAACTAAGCTGAATATAATTTAGCACAAGCCATTCTGTACTGAACTCTACCTGGGTCTAATCAGTCAATAAAACATCCTAATTGTGTTTAGTTTCTTTTCACCAAAAACCTGCCTCAAAGAAATCAAGTAAATAACATCCTACCTAAAAGAACACTTAACTACCTTTTTGATAGAAAAACTAAGATAATAAGAGGTTTTCAACTGAGCAATTAATATATAAAACTAATTTTCCTACAACTTTGGGTGAACAAGAAGGTTTTTTCTGAATTAAAAAAAAAGGTGTGTTTTAAAAAAATCTGTATGACCTTTTCCATGTCGTAGCCACCAAGAGTTAATATCTGAGAAAACATTTATAGTAAGTCATCCCATTTTTTCAACTCAGAATTTTGGCTTTAATAAATCTGAACAAGATGCTCTTCAGTCAACAACATACCAACTTCTATAGGCTACAATAATATACCAACTTCTATAGGCAGCTCAGCTTCCTATATTTTCAATCTGCTTTGCCAGAGTAAGTTAAGAAAGTTTCATTGAAAAGAAAAACATTCATTCATGAGACATCAGAATAAGATCACTGAACTCAGTGGTAGGTGAACTAATCAGTGAAATGACATGAGATGTCCATTAATCTATTCTCCTACCTACAGGTTCTTGAACTAGTTAGTCTCAAATTACAAAAAAGATTTAACCATAATTGATGTCAAGAGCAAACTGACAATTTAAATCAGATTTCTTCTATTCTAAATAAAAGGAATTTGCCAACTTATAAATCAGCTCAATTTGCTGCTTATCAAGAGACTTCAGAAAACCACTGTTTTCTAAAATTATCTTTTTTTGTTTTTGTTTTTGTTTTTGGCCATGCTGCACAGCTTGTGGGATCTCAGTTCCCTGACCAGAGATTGAACCCAGGCCCCAGCACTGAAAGCAGTGAAAGCCTGGAATCCTAACCACTAGGCCACCTGGGAACTCCCTAAAATTCTTTGTATAGTCTGTACTTTCTTTTCTTTTTAAAGATGCATTCTTTTTTTATTGAAGTATAATTGACATACAATATATATTACTTCCAGGTGTACAACATAGTGATTTGATTTATATACACCACAGATTGATCACCACATATAGTCTGTACTTTCTAAATGTATTAAGAGTTGCCTCCTCTATCATATCATCTCTTCTCTCGTGACTTTTCAATGTTTTATATGACTCAACATTCTTCTGAGATTAAAACCTCCCCTAAGAGGCACCAGAAGAGATTTATGCCATTATGATGAACATTTTAGACTATGGAACCAGCTTTCTAACAGAAAAGAAATCAACAAAGGTCTTATTGTTGAGCTTTCTAAATATAAATGCTTTCCTCACCAATTAACTTGAAACTTCTTAATAGATTAAGATTCACAAATTTGTTCCCAATATATACTAAATTACAATGAAAGTAATGGACTAGAAGACAGCAGAGAAACAGTTCTTAATAAAGTATATACAGATGGTTTAAAAAAACAAACAAAAAACAAACAACATTTAAGGTACACTGACAGCCAAGAAAAAAACTTAAGAGGAAACCGACAAGAAAGGGTTGTGAATTAACAAAATAAACTCCTACCCAGAAGTACATCACAAGATTCCTTATAATCTTGGTAGACTTGAACCTGGCTACTCATACGCCTTTATTAATTCTGAAAACCTCTTCTATCCATCTTTTAAAAAAAGCTTTTGGTGGACAGGTAGAAAAAGCAGAATAGAGAAGAGTCCTGCTCTGCTAACTTCCATAATCCACAACACATTCAAAGAACTGACAAATCAGTCAGAAGTAACTGCTCATCATGTCTTTTCTGGGCCTCATTTTATTATCTATAAATGAAGGGTTAGACCAGACAATCTCTATCATCACCTGATACGAAGTTTTAAGATATCATCACATCTTAAAGAGAATATTGCTACTGTCTGAATGGCACAGATACTGGAATACTACTGGCTAAGTCCTCTCAACTAGAATGGCAATACCACCCCACTTGGGAAAGGAAGAATTGTCAACTTATGTGTTTGAGTTAGATTACTATATAATATATGATGACTCAAATGAAATGCAAATGCTAACAAACATCACAAACTATGTCAACATCAAGGACCAAAAGCACAGCTAACAACATCATATTTAACTAGACTGTCTATGCACATACAATCAAAGACAACCATGCAAGAAGTCAGAATGGCAGCACAGATGGGGAATGTTTTTTTCATCAAAAGATCTATAGCCCTCTCCTATACAGAACAGAATTCTGCAAGCCATTAAATGTTATTTCCACTGAGGATCATCTTGCAGGAAACTGCTGTTAAGTCTAGAATTTCAAGACATTCTAGATATATTCTTATTGAGAACAATGACAAATATTGCTAATAAATGGAAATACCCATGTCGTTTTTATTTTCTTTATTTTAACACAGTTTTTCAAGGATGAGATAAAATAGTTTCATACAGTGCCAACATTTTGTTTTTAGTTCTTTGACAATAGTAGACCAAATTTCATCTGTAAAAAACAATGGCCAAATTATTTCCAAAGTCATATTTACTGCCATACAATTCAAAATGTGTATATCTGAGGATGCTGCTCTCAGTAGGTAACCTTCAATTTGCCTACCAGGTTTTGCAAGCATTCCATGGAAATCTAGCCCTCATGCCTCTGGTGGTTCCCACAGAGAAGCATAATCAAGGATAAACCAAAAGCGGCCTGACAGAGAAGTCCCTTAAAGAGGTCTAGCTCATAAGCCATTTCCTACTTAGTGTGAGGGAAAGGGAAGGATGCACCCAAAAAACCCCAGTATTTAAGACCACCCTTTACATGCAAAGAAGGCAAGGGGAAGTCACAGTCTCTTAACAAACAAAACGTAAAGATGCCATGCATTTAACTGGCCATACCTGAAGGAGACCTTGTGGGACTTCGTACTCTGACTTCTTCATCTGAGCCAAAACCTAAGAACTGCTCATCCTATAACAAAGGAAAATTATTTTAAAATCAGGAAAAAAAAAAAAAAAAAAAACATGAATCTGAACATATCCCAAAGAAATGCCCAGAGGAGACACAAATGAATTTGGAAAATTTAGCCTCTATGTATTACTCATCATCATTCATATGGATATTATTATAAAATAACTTAATACTGAAATAAATGGACCCAGCCATATGGCTTCATTACAGACAAATAGGAGCTGTGTAGTAATTGAACAATGCATTGATAAGTCATCTTTGGTGCACAGTACATAGGGGACAGTCCTAAATTTCAAACTATAGATACAGCCCAAAACAATTAAAGAATGACTTTAATTCAAGTAAGCAAATCAGTACAATGGCAGAAATATACAGCCCCAATAAAACAAATATATCTTTTCAACAAGTAGTTAAGTCTACAGACACATAAGGAATAATCTACAATATCATAATCTCTTGTCTACTAAATATTAATAGAGACTGAAATTGCCATTATCGTCAGTTCCTTAACTCAGGAATTGACATTTAGATGTGATTTCTATACATTTGAGATCCAAAGATTCTCAACATGCATTTTATGGCATCATTTTTAAATGCCCTGTGATAAGAGACTTAATGGTGGGCAGCAGCATTTGTGAAAGGGATGAAGAATTGACCACATCAATTCAAGAATGCATCCAAGAATAACTGAAGGAAGCATCTTATTTTCAGTCATACTGAGAAAAGGCAAAAACTTCTCTTTACCTCTAACTTTTAACCTGCCTTTTAAAAAAATACTAAGGATTTAACCGATTTTGAACAAATTGTCAAGAAATATGGTCTATTTAAACAACCTGATTAATAGAAATTCACCGACTCAGAAACTAAGAGTTTTCTACAAAGAGATAAGAATTTCAGATGCCAGAAACAAAATCCACATAAAATAAGAACAAAATAAGGAATTATAGACAGACTTTCTTGTACCTCCAATTTATACTGATAATCCCCAAACTAAGTTCCAACAGTTAAAGCCCCCCAACTGTAAAGGGGGCCACTTCATCCTCTCGTTTGTCGGCACATGCTACCACTGAAGAGAGGGAAGGGCTTGTCTGAGGTCTCAATTTTTTAATTTATTGGAGCGTTCTAAGGAATAAATGAAATAATTTATGTAAGTTATATAATTTATGTAAAATCATTCATAAAACTATAATGTGGTGTCCATATTGTAGTTCTTATTATTGATGTGGTTTTAGAAACTGAAGTTCTGAAGGGCCAAATGACTTGCCCAAGATCATACAGTTATTTACAAATAACTTCCTACCATAATGGCTACAATCTTAAACTATAAATATGTAAAGGAATCCAATAAATTACCTACAGTACAAAATACCCTATTCTTTCAGCTACTATTAAAGTAAGATGACACCCATTTTCAAATCCTTAAAGTTTCTGATTTAATTCATTCTTTCCCTGCATTATCCTTATGGAACAACTGCTAATCTATGCATTTCACAAAGACATCTGAGGATTTCCTAACGCTTGCCAGGGGACTACATTGCTAAATGCGTAAGTTCTATGCTCCAAGTGTTGCAATGAGAGAGTTCTAGCAACTATACATACAACAGCCAACAGGTAAAGTAACCAACAGCTGAAGTAATGAAAAATGTTTAATCTTTAAAAGAAACATAAGAGATCCACATTGCTATGTTTATTATCAGCAACCTTAGTGAGTCACTTGTCTATATTTCTAACTTTCACAATATGTAACTGTACAACCCTAATTCAGTGTGCTCCAGAAGAGTACTACTGAGCTGTCAAGCAGTAATTTAACTAACTCTGCCAATGTTTAAAGTTTCCAAGTACTTTCCAAAATGACAGAAAGCATTAACTCTTTCTTTGTGGTCTTATAGTTGGAATAAGAAAAGAATGACTTGACTTCCACCCAAGAGCTTTCTTTTCACTTCAAATATAGACTGACTTCTTGAAGCATGCTTTAAAAAATAAGCACCCATTGTTTAAATAATCCAGACAGTTTAGCCAAAAACAAAAGCCACCATTGTTATGTTAAAGACCTCTGGTCGGCTAACTGAACTTCCAATTCCACGTAAGAGTCCCCCAAAATCTAAGGAAAAACAAGCTGAGAAAGCACTGGGGAAAAAAATGCTGCAAGAAGGCGCTACAAATGAAGTCCTTTTTGCCTCTCCTGTCGCTCCCATCATCCCCTTTAAACACATGGGGCTCCTGGAAGATGCAGTAAACAAGGTAACAGTGCTAGCTTCCCAGGGATTTAGGCTTGCCTAGAAATCAAAAGACTAAGTCAAAATGTCTACAAAAAAGGTAACAAGAGAAGCTGCAATTAAATCCATGTTTGGCACTATGGCATCATAAGCCTGGACACTCGTTAAGAGAGGAAACAGGAGACCCCACGCTACACAGGATGAAGTATTCCTGGAATCTGGGCCCAAACAGCCACCCATACTTTTCCCTTCACTCTGGCTTCCTCTGATGAGCACAGCACTCCAAGACAAAGTATAGGCAAGAAGCAACAAACCTATTCCTTCTGGATAATGGTGTCACGAGATCGTCAAGATTTTACCCTTTTCTTACCTCCAAAGACAGAAAAATATCCTTGCCAAGTTGAGCACCATAAAATACTGTTGGATCGTATTTAGCTTCCAGAGATTAGGAATGCAATGAAGCTAATGTCGTTTCCCAAGTGAAAGCTAATTCTAAAATAATAAATGTGTGGAATTTCTTTATTATCCCTACCCCTATCTCTAGGGGTTATTTGAGAACTTCCAAACATATGTTTACTAGCAAATTCTACGTTACCCATAAATGTCTTAACGTTTGATGATTTTTATTTTAATGGCAGAATTTTAATCCTTTAGTGGCTATTATATTTGTGATGAAGCAATAGGAATATGTTTTCCACAAGAGAATCTAAGTGAACCCAAAGTATTACAATGATGTTTACAGATAAATGTAATGATGAAGGTATTTTAGAAAACTACATGAAGTTCTGTATTTCAAGGAATTATGTACTACTAGGACAACTCTGCAAACAAAACACTATTTCTTTTACTTGTCCATTCATTCAAAAACCATTTATATGCTATCTGTTCCCAATGCAAAGATAAGTAGTAAGACATGATCCTGCTTCCAAGAAGTATCTAAAGCAGACAGGCAGGTGCACAATCTCAGCCTTCCTTTAGAAAGCCAAAATCCCTTAAAATGCCGGTGAAGGATAAATTACTATGTAATTCATATTCTGGAATAAAAAACTGGCTTAAATCTTGGAATAGTTCATTCTTCCACTTGTATTAGTATTAGGTTCATGGAGAAATATTCAACAAATTTCAAAATTCTTCCAAAGGATGGCAATGTGTATCTCCATGCCTCAGTATTGTACTAGGCACCACTCCAGCATTAGAAATCTGAGAGAGTTTAAGTAATCGAGACCTAAATCATCTGCAGTGATTAGATGCGACACAGTTCCTAGTAATACCAGTGATCTGATAAACTTGCAACTGATAGACGTCAAGGCCTTTTCCTTCCTACCCCCAACTAAAATAGATTTTAGCTCCTCCTGTAAGTTCTTCCCAATTTAGTCAGAGCAGAAATCACTCACCTGGAGTTCTTCACCTCCTAATCTAATGTGGAGGTTCCAAAGCTATTTTGAAAACTCTTCTATTAAACAAGCTTGGCCACAACTGGCCTTTGATGAATAAGGCCTAGGATGACCGCTCATAACCTTCTTTCTTTTCTAGCAAGAGACTCAGCACTTCAAAGCACTGAATTAGGTGGTAAGTACCTTAGCGTTCTTCTGTCTCCCAAATGGTTAGTCTTTAGAGTTTAAAAAAAAATCAAATTTCTTCACCTACAGAGGTTTACTGATGTATCAACTGAAAATAACATCAAAAACCATAGACAGGGGCTTCCCTGGTGGCGCAGTGGTTGAGAGTCCGCCTGCCGATGCAGGGGACACGGGTTCGTGCCCCGGTCCGGGAAGATCCCACATGCCGCGGAGCGGCTGGGCCCGTGAGCCATGGCCGCTGAGCCTGCACGTCTGGAGCCTGTGCTCCGCAACGGGAGAGGCCGCAAGAGTGAGAGGCCCGCGTACCGCAAAAAAAAAAAAAAAAAAAAAAATAGACAGTATCAAAAGCGCCCGATACGTAATTGTTTGAAATTCTTTGTTTTGAAGGCTTATAATTTTTGGTATCATCATATATGGTTCCATCATATGAGGAGGCCACAGAACTAAGAAAATTACTAAGAACACCTAAAGAAGACAAAGAAACGTCAAGGAGGCATATTGTGTGTCTCAGTAGCTCTAGTTAAAGAAGAGTAACACTTCTCCTTTGGGAATTTATTCCAGTTGGCTACCACTGCTGCTGGCACATTTCTCTGAGTGTCTATCGCTACAAGCTCTAAAGTAACAAGAGCTTGGGAATTCCCTGGTGGTCCAGTGGTTAGGACTCTGTGCTTTCACTGCTAAGGGCCTGCATTTGATCTCTGGTTGGGGAACTAAGATCCCACAAGCTGGGCAGTGTGGCCAAAAAGATAAATAAATTAAAAAAGTAAAATACCAAGGTCTTAGTGCTGTATTTTAAAGACATATATAATCACCAGTGCTTAATTAGCATAATGGATAAAGAATGTGTTTACAAGTTTGTCTCCTTTTCTAGAGCATTCACTCTTTAAAGACAGGGAAAGTTTACTTATTCATTGTTGTATTTTAGTATCTGGCACAAATTTAGAGTAATAAATGTTTGTAAAATGAAAATAAAGGAAATGCAGTACACTAACTGTTTAAAAAACATTATGTGGTAATAGCACAGTAGCAGAAAATACTGGTGGACTCAAAAGAAATAGACAATAAGATTCTTCTTTTAAGAATTCATAGAGAGGGGTCTTCCCTGGTGGCACAGTGGTTAAGAATCCGCCTGCCAGTGCAGGGGACATGGATTCGAGCCCTGGTCCAGGAAGATCCCATGTGCCACGGAGCAACTAAGCCTGTGCACCACAACTACTGAGCCCACATGCCACAACTACTGAAGCCCTTGTGCCTAGAACCCGTGCTCCGCAACAAGAGAAGCCCGGCAATGAAAAGCCCACACACTGCAACAAAGAGTAGCCTCTGCTCGCCGCAACTAGAGAAAGCCCTGGCACAGCAACGAAGACCCAACACAGCCAAAAATTAATTAATTAATTTTTAAAAACACGAAAACGAATGGAATGCAGTGTGTTTCCTGCTATGCCAGAGGAATACACATGCCAGAAAAATGAATATGGAAGCACAGCAGAAAGGTGACTAACCTAGTCAAGGAGAAAGAGTCAGGAAAGCCACTGCAGAGAGGGTGAAAGCTTACTCAAACTTCTGAAGGATGGTAAATTAGGGTTGAAGGGAGATATTTCAGGCAGAGAGAATAACACATACAAAGGCACAGAGATACAAAAGAGCATGGCATGGAGTGAAATTACAGACAGTTCAGTAGGGCTGAGGCCCTAGCTGATGTGGGAAAGGAGCATAAGATATTGAGGAGGAAAAAAGGCAGAGGCAGATCATGAAAGGTCTTAAATGCCTTTCTGAGTTTGAAGTTTATCTTCAAGGAAGTGTGGGCCTCATCCTGAGGGCTACAGCTCATCAGTAACACTTTCGGGCAGGAGAGAAGCATGATTAGATTTATATTTTCAAAAGATCACTATGACAGCAGTGGGGAAGTAGAGACTGCCTTTAAAACCAGAGGCAGTAAGAACAGCTATAAAATGACTGCAGTGGCAATGGGGATTAAGGAAAAGGGCAGATTCCATAGACAGTTAGGAGGCAAAATGAACAAGGTTTCAATATAAAAGGTTCAGGGGATGGAAAGAATCAGTAAAGACTTGCAGGTGTTGGGCTTCGGTTGATTAGGTTTATGGTGATATATTTATAAGATTGGGAAAAAAGAAAGAAGAGAGGTTTCTAGGAGCAGGAGGGAAATCAGTTTAGACGCTTGAATTTGAAATGTCTGTCCAAGTTGTAAGATATAATGATCTGGAGAAAACGCATCTGATTCAATGAATTTATGAATGCTGAAACTGTATGTATAAACAGTCACCCAGGGAGAGAATACAGAGAGAAAAAGAGGATACATGGCAGATCCCCAGGGAATAGCCACACTTCACGTACAGGGGAAAGGGACGCTAAGGAGGAAGACAGAGATGGAATGGCCAAGGAGAAAGATCATGAACAGTCAAGGGAAGAATACACATCAAGAGATGGCCAAGTTGGGGAGGGATACAAAAGGATTTTGTACAGAGGATATCAAAATTGGGAAGTCACCTATGACCTTACCAAGGTCAACTTCAAGGCAGTGTTAGAGGCAGGAGGCACCAAAGCGCAGTGGGTCAAGGTGTGATTAGAAAGTGACAAAAAACGGCAGTATAGACCACTCTTCTGAAAAAACTCAATTACATGGGAAAGGAGACAATGGGCACAACGTAGGGAAAGATTTGCCTGGGGGGATTACTTATTTGTTTGTTTGTTTACTGGCTGCACCACACAGCATGTGGGATCTTAGTTTCCCCACAGCGTGGAGTCTTAACCACTGGACCGCCAGGGAAGTCCAGGACTACTTTTTGAGTTGAATGTGTTTACATGCTGAAAGAGAACACAGCAGCCAGGAAGAGACTGAAAATTCTCAACAGCAAATCGCTAATAAATTGAAAAGGGGTGGGGAGGAGGGGTTGGCACTGATTGAGAATGAAGACAAAGTGCAACGGAAGGGAGCTCTCTCCTATCAGAAAAGGGGCTAAGCATGCATTTAGTTGCAGACAAGTTGATAGGCAGGAGTAAGCTTAGAGAGTTTGCTGAAATCACAGGCAAAACTCTGTTTATATGCGCATCTGCCAGACGAGAGACACAGATTTCTTCAGATCCTCAAAGAAAAAAAGAGGCTCACAACCTACAAAAGTTTTTTAGACCGTAGCTCTAAAGGAAATAAATCATGGACAATGGCTGATTAAGAATAAATGGGAGGGCTTCCCTGGTGGTGCAGTGGTTAAGAATCCGCCTGCCAATGCAGGGGTCACAGGTTCGATCCCTGGTCTGGGAAGATCCCACATGCCGCGGAGCAACTAAGCCCATGCGCCACAACTACTGAGCCTGTGCTCTAGAGCCCGTGAGCCATAACTACTGAGCCCACATGCCACAACTACTGAAGCCCATGTGCCTAGAGCCCATGCTCCGCCACTAGAGAAGCCACCACAATGAGAAGCCCACGCGCCGCAACAAAGAGTAGCCCCGCTCGCCGCAACTAGAGAAAACCCGCGCTCAGCAACAAAGACCCAACGCAGCCAAAATAAATAAATAAATTTATTTATTTAAAAAAAAAAAAACAGAATTAAAAAAAAAAAAGGAAGAATAAATGGGAGGGAGGGGACCTCCCTTGTGGTCCAGTGGTTAAGACTCCACGCTCCCAACGTAGGGGGCCCGGGTTTGATCCCTGGCCAGGGAACTAGATCCCACATGCCACAACTAAAGATCCCCACATAGATCCCGCATGCTGCAACAAAGATCCCCAGTGCCACAACTAAGACCCGGTGCAGCCAAATCAATCAATCAATATTTTTTAAAAAAAGAATAAGTGGGAGGGGGTAATGGGGAGAAGTGGGAAATCAGATGCAAAAATTGATAAAAATTGATTTGGTTGGAAAGGGGTAGCCACAGCAGGGCCAAGATCAAAGACAAATAAAGTATCAGAACCTTGTCAATTCTAGGATGGTATGGTCAAAGCTCATCCAATAAACAGCAGGAGCTACCTTTGGGTCTCAAATGTGGACAAGGCATAACTTTGAAGTTTGAAGTCTATTCTAGATACATACATATGAAATTAGGGTAGGAAAGAGACTGAATAACTGGAGACCAGATAGCAGTCTACAGCCAAAATTCAAATGTGACTGTCATTCAATCACTCCAGCAAGTATCTACTGAGTGTTGCCAGGCACTGCCAGACTCTACACAGGTGAAGAACTGACAGAATTCCTGCCCTATGAGTAAATAACCATGTAACAAATAAAGAACGCAACGAGGGCGCGAAGGATTGATGGGGGTTACCTGTGAGGGCTGTTTTCACTAGGGTGGTCAGGAAAGGCTTCTGACCTTGGCAAACTGTGGGCCACAGGCCAAATCCGGCCTGCCACCTGGTTTGTTCAATCCATGAACTAAGAATGGTTTTTAACATTTTTAAGTGGTTAAAAAAATCCAAAGAAGAATATTTCATGCACATGAAAGTTATAAGAAATTCAAATTTCAGTGTGCATAAATAAAGTTTTATCGGCACACAGCCCCGTGTGTCATCATTTCTGTATTGTCTATGGCTGCTCCTGGACCACAACAGCAGGGGGGAGTCGTTGCGACAGAAACCATCTGGCCCTTTGCAGAAAAAAGTGGCTGAACCCAGATTTAGACCGAAATGATGAGAAAAAGACAGACATATAAAGATCTAGGTGGCACAGTATTCTAGCTAGATAGTAAGTGCAAAGGCCCAGAGACAGCAACGAGCATAGCATGTGTGACAGACCAAAAGGCCAGTGTGGCCGTGCAGCAGAATGAGTGAGGTGAGAAGAGGTGGTGCTGGAAGAGGCAGACCTGACCGGAGGCCAGATCATGTACGGCTTTGCCAGACAGGGTAAGAAATCTGGATTTATCCAAGCACTGGGGAGAAGGGAGATGGGGGAGAGATACCAACATGTTTAAAGTGAGGGAATAGTTAAGATCTGACTGATTCACACATGGAATCTACAGTTGCTGTGTGAAGAACAAACTTCACTGAGGTAAGAACACAAGCAGGGAGATAAGAGAATAGTCCAGCCAAAAGATTATAATGGGGCTTCCCTGGTGGCGCAGTGGTTGAGAGTCCGCCTGCCGATGCAGGGGATGCGGGTTCGTGCCCCGGTCCAGGAAGATCCCACATGCCGCGGAGCCGCTGGGCCCGTGAGCCATGGCCACTGAGCCTGCACGTCCGGAGCCTGTGCTCCGCAACGGGAGAGGCCACAAGAGTGAGAGGCCCGCGTACCGCAAAAAAAAAAAAAAAAAAAAGATTATAATGGGTAAGTGTGGGGTTTTGGTAGGAGAATTAATAAGAGGAAGTTGGATTTAAGGTATTTGGAGGTAGTACAGACAGAATTTGCTGATGGGTTATTTAGAATGTGAATATAGAGAGAAATCAAGGATAACTCTCAAATTTTAGGCCTGAGCTATTGGGTAAAGGGCAGAGTCATTCTGAAACAAGGAGAAAGGAGAAAATGAAGACTTCCTGGACATGGGAAGTGTAAGATACCTACTAAATATCCAAGTGCTTCAATGCATATCTGTTTCCTTGTCTGGGAATAGCAGTGGCTACCTCAGCAGGTGGGCAAGATTAGGTGAGATAATACATGTGAAGCACTGAGAATACTGCCTGGCCCACAACACTCAATAAACGCTCATCATGCTTATTCTTATTATTATGCAAATGGAATGTCAAATAGGCAGCTGGAAATACAAGCCTGGGACTCAAAGTAGTAGTCAAGGTTTAGAGACAAAGATTTAGGAGTCCTCAGCATACAGATGAGGCCTGGATGAGGTCACTGAGGACAAGTGCACAGATAGAGAAGGTGGCCAAAGGCAGACTCTTAGGTGAAGCCAGCATTCAGGGGAGTTAAGCAGAGGAAGGAAGCCATACAGAATACTGAAAATTAATAACCAATGAGTTAAGAAAAAATCAGATGAGTGTAGTGTTACAGAATCCAAGAAAAGAGTGTTTCAAGAAGGGAGTGGTCACCTGGTTCAAATGCTGCCCAAAGGTTGAACAGGAGGAGGACTGAGAATTATCTATTCAATCTGGCAAGAGAGAGGCCCTTGAGGATTTTGATAAGAGCAATTTCCTAGAGTCATGGGGATAAAAGCCCAATTGCAGGGGTTGAGGAGTGGCTGAGAGGTGAGAAAGTGGCACCTGCAATTACATACTGCACTTTCAAGGAGTTCTGTTGTGAAAGGGAGTAGAAAATTGGGCAGTAGCGGGGGGAGGACCTGGGGTCAAGGGTTTTTTAATACACGGATATTAAGACAGTTAGACAGTTTTATATGTTGATGAGAGAGAAACTGGTGATGCAGGAGAGAGGGGGAATAACTGTGGGAATGAACCCGAGTAGATGAGAGGGGATGGAATCCAGAGCACAAGTGGAGAGTGGCACTTTTTCAGTTGTAGAAGGCAGTAAAGGATGTGCTAGTGCGTAAGTTCCCTTTTAACAGGAAGGGGAAAGCTATTAAATACCCTGGGAGTACTTTAAATATCTTGATTCATATATTACACTTGGTATAACCGACTCTCAAGAATCAGTAACTCGGGCGCAGTGGTTGAGAGTCCGCCTGCCAATGCAGGGGACATGGGTTCGTGCCCCGGTCTGGGAAGATCCCACATGCCGCAGAGCAGCTGGGTCCGTGAGCCATGGCCACTGAGCCTGCGCTCCACAACGGGAGAGGCCACAACAGTGAGAGGCCCGCGTACCGCAAAAAAAAAAAAAAAAGAATCAGTAACTGAAGACTACTACTTGAATTGCTCCCAAGAACAGTTCTGTTAATACTAGTTTTGAGAGCTTTGGCCTTCAAATTACCAACTTCCAAAGTATCTTGCAAGGTATTATAATTTTAGTATTTATATTCATGCTATATTTTAAGCCGAGCTCAGTAAAGAGAAATTAGACAGTAAGTTCCATGAGGGAAGCGGGGAAGGGACTTGTTCAATGCTAATGCCCCAACACTTGGTCATCTGCCTGGTACATAAAAGATGTTCTTTGAAGAATAGATTAGATTTCCAGTCACCATTTCTTACACTGTGGAGTGCTATGTTTATGAATGCCATTTAGGGGGAAGATGAGCCTCTTTGCAAGCAGTTTTTCACCATTTGTAAAAGAAAAAAGATAGTGACACCTGTAAATCATTTCCAAAAAGTGAATTTAACAATGATGTTGTTGAATTTATAAGAAGGGAAAGGAATAAAATACAAGCATAGTCAAATACACAGATATCAGGAGACAAACTTCTTAAGCCAAGATGGTCTCTGAAATCCAAGCAGTCTAGAAATGTACACAGTTACTGAACTGACATCATAGTCTATTGTCAACAAAATGGCAGGGACAGGGCCAAGGCCAGATTCTCTCTGGCTATTGGTGCCTCAAAGAGAACTGTGGCTGTTTGAATGCATAACAGATAGGAAGAGATTTACACTGTTTTAAATATGATCTCTGCCTGATACTGAGAAATGTTAACCCCAAAAGTCACGTAGGATTAAAGAGTGCAAAGACAGTAATACAATGTTCTTCAATAACAACAGTTGGTAAAATTTCACCCACACAAGAATGAAATTGTTTTCAAATATTTAATTCAATTCTACCTACCAACTCTCACCTAAGAAATACAAATGATACCACTTCATAATTAAAGAAAGAAGTATCTCCTCATCCTCACTCCATTATCAACAAGAGCAAGAAGCAAAGATGCTCAAAACAGCTAAACAAATGAGACAGGTGAACTCCACCCATCCTGCTCCGGAAAAAGAGGTAGACAAAAAGAAGCTCATTGTCTTAAAAAAAAAAAAAAAAAGGCAAAATGAATGCACTACATCAGATAGTAAGCTATACAGATTCTTGGCAATGCCCCAAATTACTTCACAGGACCTTAAAAAACAAACAAACAAACAAACAAAAAATCAGGACTTCCAAACTCCTAGGTTCCAAGTCTGAACTGGTTTATCTACTTGCTGAAGCAGAAGAAATAAGCCCACTTAACTGATATACTGTAGAAATTAAATTAATCAGCACAATGACAGGGTTTATTCTTCTCTGTTTCACAGGAAAGTACCACAAAATGACTAGATCCACTTGAATAGGCTGGAAAAATTAAACAAACACCAACACTGTTTTCAGAGATGGTTCTTTTTATTACAAGAGGTTTGGGTGTCCTCCATATGCCAACTTTCAGCAGTTAACTTCATTTTGAGCTATATGTTCATTCAACTACAAGTTTGTACTATAAAATTTGTAGTTTTTTCTTCCAGCTTGTTCTGATCTTGCTGCAAAAGTCAGGTTGCATCTTTCCTTCTGGGCTGTCGAATGATCAACAGCAACTAAAGTAACATTGAGAAATTCACAACTTTCTTTCCTCTAAAGGTAAAAAGAGTTATCTGTCCAAAAAGCTAGTTTTCTGAAGGAGCAAAGTGAAGTTACATGACAAAAGTAAACATTACCTTTGGCAAAACAACAAAGCTACTTTGTCAGCCAACACAATTTTGACGAATTAATGTTCAATATATGAGTTGGGAAGTTTTGTGTTCTTACTAGCTTAAAAAACCAACTGACTCTTCTGACTACTACATCATATTTGGAAGTTCATCATCACATTCTGAGAAGCACACATTATGTGGCATTAACTTACTTTAAAAAAAAGTCCCTGGTATTTTATTAGTCTAACTAACACTGGAATCTCTCAAGTAGAATAAAGAATCATGAGAATTATTCTTAGCTGTTTATAATCTTTTGCTTTCTGAATTTATACTTGTATGATTAGCAATTAAAAGTTACGGGAAGGGGGCTTCCCTGGTGGCGCAGTGGTTGAGAGTCTGCCTGCCGATGCAGGGGACACGGGTTCGTGCCCCGGTCCAGGAAGACCCCACATGCCGCGGAGCGGCTGGGCCCGTGAGCCATGGCCGTTGAGCCTGCGCATCCGGAGCCTGTGCTCCGCAACGGGAGAGGCCACAACAGTGAGAGGCCCGTGTACCGCAAAAAAAAAAAAAAAAAATTGCAGGAAAAGGGGCTTCCCTGGTGGCGCAGTGGTTAAGAATCTGCCTGCCAAAGCAAGGGAAACGGGTTCGAGCCCTGGTCCAGGAAGATCCCACATGCCGCGGAGCAACTAAGCCCGTGCGCCACAACTACTGAGCCTGCGCTCTAGAGCCCGCGAGCCACAACTACTGAAGCCCACGCGCCTAGAGCCTGTGCTCTGCAACAAGAGAAGCCACTGCAAGGAGAAGCCCGCTGCACCGCAATGAAGAGCAGCCCCAGCTCACCGCAACTAGAGAAAGCCCGCGCACAGCAACAAAGACCCAATGCAGCCAAAAATAAATAAATAAAATACATAAAAAATTTTTTTAAAAAGTTACGGGAAAAGTATGACTCCCTTATATTTCCAATTCCCAGTTTCTCAAATGACACAATTTTACAATTAGGGAATCAAGCCGCCCTTCACTGTGCCACCACTTGCAGTATCCCTGCAACAATCCAGCTTCACCTTTGAACTCCAGTCATTTTATGAGATGGTCTGGTTAACAGTAGACAGCATTCACTATATGAAACTTAGAAAATATTCATTATATTTTTAATATTTAAAGCCAAATAACCTTAAATAAGCCTAGTATCCATTTATCTACAAGAAGGAAATTATACACAATTCCAGTACTAAATTCCAAAGTCCTAAAGCTTCAATAACCCACTCAAGGATTTGGAACTAAGAGCTAGTAGGAGAATGAGCTGGTGTGAGTATCAGCTCTGCCCAGACTTTTGGTAATCTATATGAATAATCCCAATTCACAGTTTTCATTCTGACTGTACCGGAAATGCTTTTTGCAACCCAACATATCTAAAAAGGTTTCATTCTAAGTAATGTAAGCCCTCCTCATGGCCTCAAAAGCCAAGGGTCAGAGGCCTTTATAATCCTCATTCACATGAAGCCAACTTATTAGACTGGAAAGGATTTACAAAGCACTTGTTATAATGCATCCACAAGCAGTGATACCCTTAACAAGGGATATTCTGAAGCACAGCTCTTTAGACTACAACTGAAAATGGACATAAAAGCTATAAATATTTATTTGTTTCCTATATTGAGACCACGCCTTCTACTTTACCTGGTTTCTCTTGATGTTTAAGGTTTCCCTCTTAGCTCCATTTACTAAGTTTTTATTCTCCTATAAAACCACTATAAGATAATTTCATGGGGCTTCCCTGGTGGCGCAGTGGTTGAGAGTCCGCCTGCTGATGCAGGGGACAGGGGTTCGTGCCTCGGTCCGGGAAGATCCCACATGTCGCGGAGCGGCTAGGCCCGTGAGCCATGGCCGCTGAGCCTGCGCGTCCGGAGCCTGTGCTCCGCAATGGGAGAGGCCACAACAGTGAGAGGCCCTCGTACGGCAAAAAATAATAATAATAATAATAATAATTTCATAAAGACATTTCTTTGGAGCTTACTACTGAAAGTTAATTATTGCCATAAATTGACAATTCAAATACTTCTTAGGGAGCCAGTGAGACCCTAGGACCCCTTGGGGAATATTAAAAAGTATAAAACATGATCCATGCCCTCTAGGATCTAAATAGAAATATACTTATTGATTCAGAGAATGAGAAGGTAGCTTGAGAAGTCATTTTACACATACATAGGCAGGACTCTTGTCCTTTAAAATTAACCTCCAGAGAAGATCATAAAATTATTTCAGTAATCTTTTCGCCATCACTATAATGAAAACCATCATTAGCAACAAGTTCCTTACACAACTACCCTTTGCTTCAATTTAAACCTGTTTTTCTCTTATTTTAGCATCAGTAGAGCTGGAAAACAGCTGGTTACCATTCCCAATAATGGATCCATTCATGTTTTTTGAAGAGTTATTAAGTTGCCTCTTAACTTTTCATTCTCCCAACCTTTCCTCATAGGACTGACTTCCAATCATATAATCATCTTTTGAGTCTCCTCAGAAACCTCTCCAAGGTATCCTCATCCCCTCTAAGTTGAGGAACCTAGAAGTGGAAACAACACTCAAGTAAGTGGGTGATCAGTGCCAGCATTATCTATATAAAAGATGATGCCATCCCATCAGGATTCCTCAACATCACTTTTTTTTTAACATCTTTATTGGAGTATAATTACTTTACAGTGGTGTGTTGGTTTCTGCTTTATAACACTCAACATCACTTTTAAAGCCCCAATCGGTACTTTTACAAAAATGTCCTTTGATGGCTCTTAAGACTTTCCTCTGCTGTGCTTAAGTTAGCTTACTATTTTTCAAAATTACTCAAAACTATCCTGCTAATAGTCTTGAACAACATAATAGCTTATGCGATATGTCCTTGCAAAGTGTTCCTAGAAGTTGTATGTATACCAAATTTTCAGTTCAACAAACATTCACTGATCACCTTCTATATGAAAAGTCACCACTGTAAACAATATAAAACATAAATGATGACTCAGAAATGGTCTGTGTCTTAAGGAAATCATAATCTAAAGGGGGAAAGACAGACACAATCAAAAGTATTTACAACGTAAAGTATTCTGGAGTAAATTCTTTAAGGGTAGGTATAAAGTGCAGTAAGAAAACAGGAAAGAAGTTGAATTTCAGCTAGTTGTGGTATCTTGAAAGCTTCACGGAAGAGCTGGGATCTGGGGATCTGAACTGAGCCATGAAAGATGAATAAGTCAGAGGCAGGTCAAGATGGGAAACATTTTAAGGCAAAGGAAAGGCATTAGCAAAGGTATAAAGGCAGGTACACACAGACTGTGAAGAATATCTAATAGACTGGTAGTTCAATATGGTTGAAGCACTTTAAGTGAAAATGTGTGTTCAGGAGATAATGTTCAAAATGTAGAAATGTAGGCCAGCTAGATTATAAAGGGCTGGGAATTTTAAATCTTATTTTACATTCAGTGAGTAGTCAAAGGGTTTTAGGAATAAAGTGACAGAATCAGATCTGTATTTAAGAAAACCACTGGCACCACTATACAGTGAAAAGGGAGGCAGAGAGACCGGTTAGGAGCTTATGGTTTTAATCCATGCAAAGGTAATGGAAATTTAAAGTAGGATGGTAAAAACAGAAAAACAGGGACAGATTAAAGAAACAATACAATAGTATCACAGACAAGCCTTAGAAATTTATTGGATGGGGTGAGAAGAGAAAGGGACTGAAGGTACCACAGTGCAGAGAGCACGAACAAGCCTTCACATAGTTACAGAGCTGGATTTGAATTCTAGCTCTGCCACTTACTAGCCATATGACTTAGGAAATCTATTTAACATGTCTGTACCTTGGTTTCTTCATCTGTAAAAGACAGTGTATTAAGTATTTCAGCACATCGTTTTTTAGGTGAGATAAAACAGAACTATATTTTTCCTCCTTAAGCATACTATCCTCTACTAGGTGAAGTTTAACTTGGTTTTGACTACTCTACTTGTGGTTATTTTTATTTCTCAAGTTAAGTTACAACTTAGCATTTCTTCTGTAATTAAATTGTTAGCTGCATTGATCTCCACAGACCTACACTTACTCTCCCTAAGCTAAAACTTGAGAACAAATGTCAAAGAGTTACCAAGTACAGACTAATGAATCTGAACTTGGGGGACAAGAACCCTGAAGAACCTCAGAGTTGTTTTAGGAAATCACCAAGTACTCATACTCAAAAAGATAAGGAATACTAGTTACAGGGACCAAGGGTAGCAACCCCAGTATAGCTGCCTTGGCTTGACAGTTATGTAACTCATGAAGGCACTGCCTTCCTTGGTTACCTACCTGCCTATTTACTGTCCTGTTCTTTTTATTCCCTTTTGTGCCTTATCGCTAATTACATTCTAGTTGGATACCAACGGTACCCACTGTTACCAAGATGTGTGACTGGCTTCAGTTTGGTTCCACCTAGCTTACTGATGAACTTGACACCCTTACCAAAATCAAGAACATTCTAAAGTCAAGATTATAGCACTCGAATAGGTATATATGTGTACACATATATATGTATACCTCCAAGTAAAAAAAACCTGCTACCTTGGAGGGAAAAAAAAAAAAAAAGATTAAGCACTCCTGTCCTTTCAATCTGAGTCCTAATAATAATTAGGGATTCCTCTGTACCAGGCAAAGTGCTAAGTACTTTGCATGCATAATTTCAATTAAGCCTCACAATAATCTTATGAAGCACAATTACCATTGATTTACAAATGAAGAAACTGAAGCAGAGAGGTTAAGAGAGTTTTTCAAGGTCATTCAGCTAATAAATAGTGGAGCCAAGATTTGAACCCAGGCAGTCTGAACCCAGAGCCCATGGTCTTAATAGCTCTTAATTACCGTGCTGTACTATCTCACACTATTACAGATTACATAATGAGATTCTGTCCTTCCTTTATAAAGGTATTTATATATGCACAAATAAAAAATCCTTGCTGGAGAGATTACAAAAGGATTTCCTCATTAACTAAGCTTTAAGAGATGTTATCCACATGGTTTTACTGCTTATAATTAAAGGCAATAATCTAGGGACAATGTTGTATGCTTGTGTTTGATCTAAAAATCAGTCAATACTCATGGATGGACAGAAGTTGAATAGAAGCACGTGTAAATATTTATTCCTTTAGGTGTAGATATTTATTACAGATACGTGTGATTAACTACTCCCCAGTTTTTAGAACTGAGATAGTACAAAGGAGAGCTCAGTGAAAAAAAATTTCTCCAAAAACACTCCTCACAAGTAATATTACTCCCTTAATTCAAGACAGAAAGCCACAATTACTTTGATGCTGTAAAATGAGAATGAAACAATGATGCTTCAGCAAAGCGTGGACCATAAGGGTTGGATCTCTCTAAAACAATTCGAATGTTAGAAAGGTTCGTAGCTCTTACTGATGAGGGACATCAAAACATCTACACCCAAACATTCCAACCAAACCCAAAACACAAAAATGCAAGAAAACAGATAAAATATATGGAAAAAACTCCAACTCCAGAAATAAATGGCAGTTGAATAGATCCTACCCACTGGTGCCCCACAAGGCATTGCTGAAGCGATAATTAAAGGTAAAACAGCTGGGGAAATCCCTTTAGTCTATTTGTCCAACAGAAAAACAACTACTCATTTCAAAGAAAGGGGAATTTTCATACACAGCACAGAAAACTGCCAACTAACTCTTACATTTATATCTTTAACAGTTTCCTTAAGACTAAAACTCATTAGAATAGTTGCATTCAAAATCTAAAAAGTTAAACCAAGTTTGGCCTCTAAGAAGTTTCATACGAATCCTACAAGGGGATTTATATCATCCAAAACAACTACAAGTCACACGACAACATTCTTCTTTCAAATGTCTTAGTCTTTAAAAGCAAACGCCTAGCAGCACCTCCAGCCTCCTGGTTGGCTTCCCCTGGTGTGTAACCTGACAAGGTACAAAGCTCATTGAAATATTTAACAGTGGTGGTATGGATTTCTTTGGATAGATCAAGAAAAGCAGCTCATCCTTTTTCAAAACATAAAGAACCATTTTATGGGATGCCATTCCCTCAGTCCAAGTGTCTCTGTATTTCCTCAGGGCTTTCTCAGAGAACTTATTGAGGGGGAAAATGAAAAGGCTAACAAAAGGACCCCTTTTCTCTCCCTATTCCCAACATAATCCACCTCAGCCACAGGGCCAGTTGCATCCACACTGTCATAAATGCCAGCAATTAGAGAATTAGGCCATAAAACCACCCACTCAGGTATAAGAGCGCAGGCCTCCAGCTTTATTTCATGCATGCCATAAACTTCCTTCTTTCAGGCCTTCTTCACAACCAAGGAAATGACAATAACAACAAAAAAGTAGCCCTTTGTCCGCCTCATATTGATGTGTTCAATGAAACCATCTGGGTCCAGGTGAAGGATTCAAGATTCCTTCTTCTTAATAAAGACTGCATTTCCTCTAGCATGGCACATATAGATCCGTTAAAAGGACATGCTGTATTCTGAGCACTGTCATAATGGGAACTAGAGTGAAACTACATTTTCCAGAAAAATTACTTTCCCTTATTCTGAAACTGCTCTAGAAACCTAGCCAATTCCTGATCTTCTCAAGAAATACTGGAGGCTACAAGAGTATTCTTAATTAACTCAATAATTTCTAGATCCTCCTGCAGTCTTTTCTAATCAAAAAAGTTAATTCAAATATCAAAGTTAACTCTATGCTTTAAAATCTGATACAATTTAGGAACAATCAGTAATTTCATTTGATTGACTGTCTTCGCAACCACAAAACCCCCAAGTCTGTGATTTACTCCATAAGCTTTTATTTATCAAGCTTTAAATCAATCTAGATAAGACCCAAACAAACACTTTTTAATAGTAAACTCTTGAGCTTCCTTCTTCCTACTAGTGCCTATAGGGTTAAGAATCTGACTAAAATGTGGGTACCTCATGTCAGACTCATTAGTAATTTAACTTTTCTTAATTCCTGAAAATAACATATACAAACAAAAGAAGGTCCCATCCCAGCAATTCTAGAATAAATTCCTCCCAAAGTAGTGACAGTCACAAAGCTTCCCCCTTTCTCATAGGTCTATGCCACTGGGCTCTCCACCTTGGCAGAGGAAGAATGGAAAGAGACAAGATATTCACAAAAGGCCGGATTGAAGGCCTTCAGTTAAGTGCTAGAAGGAAGCTGAAGTTCTGTGCCAACACTAGTGGAATGTGGGCAGGCACAAAGAGATCTTAATTAGGAGACCTACAATTAAAACAGTGAGTCTCCAAAGGAGAGAGAGGCACTGCAGTCTGTTATGCCTCAGAGCAAGCGAAACAAGTGTCGCCACCCCCCACCCAGCCACAGGGCAAGGAAGGCAACGGGTATTAAGCCTGCACAGCTGCTCTATGGAAGGCCAGCTCCCAGGTGAGCAGAGATGGGAGGGGAGTCAAGAGGGGAGTATTTTCTCTTCTCAACTTCCAATCAAAAGATCAGTCACTATTTTGTGAACGATGATTTCCTACAAGAGCATGTGCCTTAAGATAATTAGATGGAAGGTAAAGATGGGGACAAGTGATATGCCTTTCAGTGAAAGATGAAGAAAAGTTCTAAAGACTGCATTTGTGATGCTCAGTACAAACCAAACTACGTTTTAGAGCGTATTAACAACTACTCCCTGCAATGTTGGTACCACCACTTTGGATCTGTAAATACATTAGTGTATTGGATTTTTTTCATTTAAAAGCTCACACACCTAAAGGAATATACCACCTAGACTGAAAATAACTTCCCTTTTGGAGAGTCAGGAATCTACAATATTGAAAACATGAAAACAAATTTAGCCAAACAAGAGGGCCTCTCAACACCAGATAATGAGTTATACTTAAAATTTTATCTTTACTTTTCTTATAAATGAAATTGGTCGACTTCAGCAAAGAACTTTTTCCATAAAATCCTTACATTTTGTCCATACAATGAAAACTTTCCCACCAAGTTCAAATTTCTCTTCCCAATAATAATGGCAGTTTAATGGCAAATATACACTCTGATATTAAAAATTACCAAACAGGGCTTCCCTGGTGGCACAGTGGTTGAGAATCCGCCTCCCAATGCAGGGGACACGGGTTCCATCCCTGGTCCGGGAAGATCCCACATGCCGTGGAGCAACTAAGCCTGTGCGCCACAACGACTGAGCCTGCGCTCTTAGAGCCCGCGAGCCACAACTACTGAGCTCGCGTGCTACAACTACTGAAGCCCGCGCACCTAGAGCCTGTGCTCCGCAAGAAGAGAAGCCACCACAATGAGAAGGCTGCGCACCGCAACGAAGAGTAGCCCCCGTTCGCCACAACTAGAGAAAGCCCGCGCACAGCAACAAAGACCCAATGCAGCCAAAAAAGAAAAAAGAAAAAAAAAAATTACCAAACAGGCTCACTCACTCTGACTTTTTAAATAAATTCAGAATAAGAAGTTCTGACCTGAGCAAACAATTAATAAAACAGAGAGGAATCAGAACACTGGAGCAGAAAAGATTCCTGAGCTGACATTTAGCCCAATCTTTTCATTTTACTGAAGTTTCAAGTTAGAAGTGAAACCCTCCAGACTGGTGAGTGACAGAGATGAGAGATGAGTGCGAGGAGAGCCCATGCCCATCGACTTTCTCGCGGAGGGGCTTCTTCTAGTCCACTTGTGTTCTCTGCTTCACTTTCCTTCTGCCCAGCTCAGGATTAGCTGTGAAGGCAATGAAGGAGCAACTCCCACTCTTGGCACATATGCCCAATGAAAATCAAAAAAAAAAAAAAAAAATCACTTTCCCACTCCAGGACCACCATCTTTTCTAAGCCCAACCCAAGAGCCCACCTTAGTCCAGCCAAACTAAACTGCCATTTCAAATACAAATACATACCAATGTTGTGATTCGGTTTCCATTTATATCTAATCAAAGTTCACCATGTTATGATCAGGGTGGAAATTCTGCTTTTAACATTTTGTGAGGTGGTAGGAATGGCAATTGGATTATGAAAGTAATAAACAAAGATTACTTGCTGATAAATAGACCATTTCTGGGGTTCACATTAAAATAGCCCAAATTCTAGTCAACAGAGAGGATGCTGTACTATGTTTAATTAGATGGCAAAGTAGAGTCACATATATACCACCTGAGACAATCCTCAGAAAAGTGGGGCCCTGATACCATGCAGGGGAAAGGGAAGGCGAAAAAGCAGACCTCTGTGATTTCTCACAGTGCTCAATCAAATAAAACTCTAATTCTACTTCATAACTGTCACACAGAAAGCCCAAATAGGAGATCAGCAACACCTATATACTTTTTAAGATAATCCCATTCTGACAGACCTTGGTCATGAAGAACTCTTACATGTAGTTATTTCTCAGAGAGATATCAATCCCGAGGGAAGTTCAGAACCTGTGGCAGTAAAGGACAAATCTTCTACAGCTAAAGGAGTTTAAACAGGGAACTGATCTGGAAGTTCTGTCACCTTTCAACCACCTTAACTTAGTATTCAATAAGTATTAACTTATGTGTTGTTATGAAGTTATAGTCATTATTCACTTAAAGCGAACCAGAATTTAAAGAGGCTAGAATCCTTTTGGATCACAAACCATGTCTTCATGAATCCAGACAAGCCTTGATACAGATCCGTGAGCAACTTCTGAGAAACAATCTTTAGAACTCTATGTCAGCCCGTGGGAACCCTAAACCTCCTTGTTGGAACTTTATCATTGATTTGTAAGACTCTGTAACAAAATGCTTGGTTTCCACCTTGAAAACAACCAGGTCAAAGGATATAATCACATGGTTTAGTACTAAGCCATACCATGGGTTAGCACTCATGAATGCATACCATTAACCCATCCTAGATTAACTCAAACTACCATATAAAAGGCTTACCAATGGAACAACAGCTCATTCAAGCCTAATTCAGAAAAAATACTTCAGTTTAATGTAAGGAGTCAACCACTTTCCTCATAATGAAGTAGCAACTACTGTTCAGGCAAAAGTTTTAAAGAAAAAAAGTATTAATATGATCTTATTTGAAATTACTGCATTTCCTTGACAGGCCTTATACTACACACTACTGCTAAGCAAAATAATGCCAGTGGATAAGAAAATGTTAGCACCTGATTAAAACTTTAGAGGTGATTTGTCAAAGACCAACAGATAAAATATTCTGGTGCCCAGACATTAGGTCCCTGAATCCAGGTGGCTCTCTTTCTAACCAGTCTCTTGAAAAGCTATGATTGGAAGCTGTCAGCATAAAACTTTGCTTTTGAATATGTGATAACAACATTTGGAATGTGAACACTTGGTCCTTCAGTATAAAATAAATAAGCATGCTAGACAAAAAGAAAATGCTTCTCAGGATCCCCTTAAAAATAGACTAACTTCTCCTAATAGAGACTTTCTTATTATACTCAAATATACATGGGGCTAAAATTCTACATATAACCAGGCAAGTCTCAATTTTGAAAACAAGCAGGTAAATGAAATGTCAGTAAGTCTATTTTTTTTTTTTTTTGCTGCTGTATCTTTTAAAAAAGCAAAATCAACTCACATTTAAGCACCAACTCCATGCAAGTAACCTGAACGGTTCAGTCTTTTTGTCATGTATGAGGCCTTTGGTTCTCCAACTACATGGGATCTGTGTTGTTAGCTTAAAAAATACAGAATTGGCCTTTCAAAAAAAAAATAATAATCTACAGCAACCAATAAATAGTCTCAAACAACCCTGCTGACTGCAGCTGCCTTCTGAAGGCTGGGAAAAGGAGGTGGAGAGAGAGCAGAGAGAGGCAGGGAAAAGGGACGCTGCAGCTAGCTACATCGCAAGGAACACGCCCCCATCATGTCCTCCTTGCTCTGTCAGAAGGCGGGTTGTTGTCAGTCTCCTGATCAGGATGCCTTAGAAACGATTTAAAAAAGGAGGCAGGAAGACTAACAACTAAAAAATGCCAGCTCCTTGAAAGGAGGGGCCAGGGTCCCTGGGATCTCCTCCCTCCCCTTCTGCCCAGGATCTTTCTGTAAATCTAAAGGGGTGCGGGGCACAATAGGGGACGAGGGGTTTGCCCAGGATATTTTGTGTGCACCAACGGCAGAGCACGCAGGAAACGGCTGGTTGTTATCTTTCCCTTTCTGTTTCAATCAAGAGCACTCCAAAGCAGCAACCCCCTACCCGCCTCCGCTTCAGCCCCTAGCAGCTGCTCTTCCTCCTAGCATCCCCCATCCCATTCTCCCCCTTCCCCTACGATTCAAACTCCCCCTTCTGCATCCAATGTAAAACAAATGCGCAACGCCACTGGCTGAACCTGAACTCAACTTCCCTTCCCAGGGCAACTTTCCTTTTGGCTGAAGGGGGCAGAATAATGCCTATCAAAGCATCCCCATTCCCGCCCCAGTACTAAATGGGGAAGGGGTAAAGCTGGAGATCCTTCATCCACCTTGGGTCCCCCTCAAACAAATCAGAGAGAGAACGCTAACTCCTTCTAAGGAATAACTTTGCTTCATAACCTCTTCATAACCCTCTTTCTCTCAATCAGAAGCAGCCACCACCACCTCACTACAGTAAAACTGTCCCTTATCTACTCTCCTCACCCCAACCCTGCTTCCCCCACCCCTTCCAAGCCCCAGGATTGGCCTAGGAAAAGGTGGATCAATAATGAAATGACGGAGAAAAGGAGAAGGGCGGGAGGGAGCTAGGTTTGAAGACTGCGTGCTCTCAGGCGCAGTGGGTGGGGTAGGAGAGCAGCTGCTTCCCCTGGGAGGATGCTGCCCAAGTACCCCACAAACACCGCCCCTCACGGGGGCCCCCTTCCCCAGAGCTGGAGGGAAAACCTGCCTCCTCTCCAGGGGGAATGGTGGAAAGCTGCTCTTCTCTGAGCCTAGGGGACAGTGGACAATTTTCCCCTCGAAGATGCCACTAATCCTTCATTCTAAAGGAGGGAAAGGGTGGAGTGAAGGTAGAGTAATCCCCTGCTACCAATAGGCTAGAAACTGCAGCTCTGTAAAATGGGAGAAACAGACTGCTGTAGGAGGAGATCGCCGTTATCTTCAGAGGGAAAGAAGGCGAAGGGAGGCAAGGTGGAGAGGCAAGTAGCTTTTTCCTGGTGGGGAAGGGCGGGATGAGGGGAGGACCTCTCCTCTGGGGGCGGGGGGGGGGGGGTGCGGGTGGAGGTGAAGGAAGGGGGAGTGGCTGGTAGTGTAGGGACCGGGCCCGGGGACGGAGCGAGGGTTCATCAGGTTTTCGAAAGCAAGGTGCTAGAAGGGACATCGGTCCCCAAGGGTGGGAGAAGAACGTGGCTTTGGATGAGGCCATCCCCCGAGAGATGCCCAAGAGGAAAACTGCCCCAGGAGTAAAACATCTGCCCAGAGAGGGAGGCGGGGATGTGGCGGGATCAAGTCTCTAGGAGGAAGGGAGGGAGGAATCTCGCTCGGATGAGGTAATCTGTGAAAGGGAGGAGGGGTTCAGTCCCGGGATGGGAAACCCGGGCGAGGGGTCTGTGCCAGAGGATGTGGGGAAGGGTCAGGGGAAGGAGGGTGGGGGGTCAAACGCCCTCGGCCAGATGGGTCCGAACCCCGGGGTGGGGACGCCTGGGGGTCTGCACCCCTGGATGGGGGTCCCGAGATGGGAGGGCCATCTGCCCCGGGTCAGGGACCCCAGGATGGTCCCCGAATTGGGATGCTCCACAATCCCGGATGGGGGAGGGGAGGGGGCTCCGCAGAGGGTCGAGACCCCGGACCTGGGGGTTCCTCGCCCCCTTACCTCTCCGCTGCCGCCTCCCCCGCCGCTCTCCCCAAACACGGCCCGGAACCGGCGCAGGTTGGTGCCGATGGCGGCCGAGACCTGCAGCGCCGCGTCGAAACCCGGGCCCACCCGGAGCAGGGCCGGCCCAGAGGAGGCTGAGGACGATGACGAAGACGAAGACGAGGCGGACGACGAGGAGGCTGCTGAGGCGGCGGCCGCTCCCCCTGGAACCCCAACCCCGCCGCTTCCCGCCGCCGCCGCCGCCGCCGCGGCCGCCACAGCCGGGGGGGAGGGGGGCGCCCCGGGGCCGCCGCCGCCGACCAGGGGCCCGGGGGGAAGCAGCAGGGCCGGGACGCGTTGCCGCGGGGCGCCCCCTAGGCCCCGGCGCCCCCCGCCGCCGCCGCCCCCGGTGGTCCCGGGTCGGGCGGGGAAGCGCCACCGACAGCTGTGCGCCATGTTCGCCCCGTGAAGTGAAGCAGCGAGAGGGAGAGGCGACAACACAGGGGGGCGGGGAGGCGGAGGGGGGGGCCGCGGGCCCCGGAACCTGCCTGGCCCGCTCGGCGCCGCCCGGCCGCCTGCACCCCGCGGCCTCTATGCCGAGGGCCGGGCCGCGCCAGCCGGCCCAGCAAGCTGTATAGCGGGCTCGGGCCCGCGCTGCCGACGCCGGGCCGCGGCTACGCCATCCCGAGGCCCGGGCCGCAGCCTGCCGCCCGCCCGCCCGCCCCGCAACCTGGATAACTGCGTGCCCCGCCCTCCGGGAGCGGCATTACTCGGGAAAAGGAGGGGGGAAGGAAGCCCAGGAGCCCGACGCGGAGCGCGGGTTCCGGGGAGAGGGGGAGGGGTGAGGGCTACGGAGAGGATGGAGGCGGAGGGAGGCCGGCCGCCTGCAGCCTCTAGAGCCGAGAGGCCGATTACACACGTTCCCGGGATGCGCTGGGAATCGAACCGCCCGGGAGAGCAGCTTCCAGTCTAACGCGGCTGCCGGGCCGGGGACGAGTGCGCCTTCTCCGCCTCGAGGCACGGATACGGGAGGGGTTAGCCCGGATTTAACACTTCTAGAATAAAAGAGCCCTTATTGTGCTACAGGCAAGACGGAATTGTTGCCCAGTTTACAATATGCAAAATAGAAAGGGCCTCAATGAATGCGCTTTAAAAAATAATTAAAAAAAAAGAGCCCCTCCCATTTTCAGGCTGGAGCTCTCTCCAAAATGCACACACCGAGTGGTCGGCCTCTCGCCACCCCCTCGCCCTACTGTGCGCTCGGGGCTAAGAAACCTCTGGCTTTGGTGCCCTTCTGCAGAGAGTTGGGTTGTGTTTCTCCAGCCCGGGCACTGGGGCCGCGGCGTGCTCCGCTAACGAGGCGGCGTTACAACGAAGCTGAAACTGGGTGGCTAACGGGGCCTGGAGGGAAGAGGCGGGCAAAAGCGCCCCCGCCCCTTCTTCCTCAGTTCTCTGCCTGCCGCTGCATGCAAAGCAGACCCTAATGTATGCACGCAGGGGTGGGGGGGGGGGCTCGCGACCACGTTTCTGATTAAGAGAGGGGGAGGAGAAGAGCGTTGGGCATTATGATACACTGGGTGGAAGGGGCCCGCCGGCAGCGAGCTCTGTGCGCGGGGTTAGTAGGCAGAGGGGGGAAGGGGAAGGGGAGGGTTAGGGCGGGGGATGCATACCCACCCGGTTCACTTTATTGCGGGAAAGATAGGAGGGCGCCTCAAGCTAGGCGTTAGAAGCCTGCAAGGCTGGGAAAGCACAGAAGGGAGGGAGGGGTTTGTACCGGGAGAACTTGTGTTGGCTGAGGCTGGGGGATCGATACACAGCCAGCAGGCCCCGGGGCAGCCTCCATCCCTCCCACCCCTGGCCGAGGTGGAGTTCGCTGGAAGGTCACGCAGCCTTCCTGGACTCCCGCACCGGTACAGCGCCCCGCCTGTAATATAACAGCCTGGGGCAGCGAATTTGGGGAGGAGGGGGAGGGTCGTGGTGAGCAGGTTGCAATCAGCTCTGGCCCTCTGGATGCACTGCAGCCTCCAGAGAAGGTCCACGGCCTCCTGGTGCTGAAAACCTACGTCCCTCCACCCGCGAAACGTTTGTGCAGAGCGAACGATGGGGTGGGGGCTAGAGAGGAGCAGGGAGAGGAAGGAGACACAGGCAAGCTCCAACTCCCCCAACTCGTCCTGGATCGATCGTGGTTCCAACCGCGCAGGATGGAGCCCAGATGGTTTGCAAAGCTCACACTCCCACAGCGCACACACAGAACCAGATTCCGTTGTTACATCGCGTGGTTTACTAGGTGCAAAAAGGGTGGGAGTACGGGGAGAGTCTCTTAAACGGCAGCCCCAGGACTCTGCTAAGGACATAGACACCCCATTGTGGACGGTTTCTCCATTGCAATATATTTAGCGTTAGGCGCTGAGGGTTTTGCTTCAGTGTCGCTGCTCTGATCAGTTACAGATTGGCGACCACGTGGATTCCCTCAAGCATCCTGATTTGTTCCCTCTCTCACTCACTCTCGCTTATTTTTCTTTTGTATTTGCCGCCCCCCCTTCTTTAATATGCATAACGGTCTGCAAAGGTAATAGGCAGGGGACTGAGTGACAGGCTTTACAAAACTGTGTCAACAGGATTTCTTCCCAACCTCCACCCCTGAGAAAACATAAACCGGCTGGGTTCTGAGTAACCTCTTCCTTTCAAGCACTCTTCTTTGGGCACAGGTGGGAGGTCTGCAGGCTGAGTGGGGACAGCAGGAAGGAAGAATGTCTGTGAAGATTGTGTGAAGTCCTCAGACTCAAGCCTCTAAGTAGAAAACTCCTTGATAAAATCATCTAGTTTGTCTCTTTGCCTCCTGACTCGTCCAGAAGGAGCCAGAGCAAGTCGGAATTTGGTTTATTATTGGAGCTTTTAAGGTGGAAAGAATAATAACTTATATTTCTTGAGTGCTTTCTGTGAGCCTGAGTGCTTCATGCGCATTCAATTCTCACCAACCCTCCGAGATAATTCTGATTTTACCAATGGGGAAACTGGCGTAATGTCCAAAGTCACACAGCTAGTAAGTGGCAAGACCAAGTCTCATTGGGGTCTGACACCACTATCAACTAACCATATTGCTGATTCCCCAAAAGACATACTATGCCACCTCACTACCATTAGGAAAACAACAAGTGTTGGTGAAGATGTGGAGAAATTGGAACCTTTGTGCACAGTTGGCAGGAATATAAAACGGTGCAGCCATTGTGGAAAACAGTATGGTGGTTCCTTGAGGAAAAAAAAAAATTACTATATGATCCAGCAGTTCCACTTCTGGGTATATACCCAAAAGAACTGAAAGCAGGATCTTGAGGAGATATTTGTATACCCATGTTCATGGCAGCATTATTCACAATAGCCAAAACATGGAAGCAAACCAAGTGTCCATCAACCAATGAACGGATTACCAAAATGTGGCATACTCATACAATAGAATATTATTCAGCCTTAAAAAAAGGAACGAAATTCTGTAATATGTTACAACATGGATGAATCTTGAGGACATTATGCTAAGTGAAATAAGCCAGACACAAAAAGACAAATACTGTATGATTCCACTTATCTGAGGTCCTCAGAGTAGTCAAAATTGTAAAGACAGAAAGTATAATGGTGGGTGCCAGCGGACAGAGTGAGGGGAGAATGGGGCGTTATTGTTTAATAGGTAGAGAGTTTCAGATCTATAAGATGAAGAGTTATGGGGATGGATGTGGAAATAACTTCACAGCAATGTGAATGTACTTTTGAAAAAAGGCATTCTATGCCTTACTCATAAGTTACCTTAAACTGCATGTGCTTTATTTAATTTTTTATTTTAAATTTTAATTCAGCTTATTTTTCCTGACTACCTAGTATATTAATATGGTTAAAAATTTAAAGAAATAAAGTTTTCACTCCACTCTTACTTTAACTACCCTCTCCTCCTGCAGTCATACCTTATCCTTTCTTAGGGGCAACTAAGGTTATCTGTCTCTTGTATATTCTTCCAGAGGTAGTCTGTACCTATACAAGCAAATACATATAGAAGTTTTTCCTCAAATGAAAAAATACCAAACCCATTTCCTGGATTTTGCTTAGAAATCTATATCTTGGAAATCATTCTGGTCAGTAGACAGCATTTCCTCATTCTTGGGGCTGCACGGAATAGATGTAGCATACTTTATTTAACCAGTTCTCTGTTAGTGGGCACTTATTTCCAAACTTTTGCTGTTTCAAACAATGCTGCAGTGCATAACCTTGAACGTATGTTACTTTGCAAGCATGCAAATGTATCTGTAGTATACATTTCTAGAAGTGGAATTTGCTAAGTCAAAAGGTATGTGCACCTATAATTTTGATAAATGTATGCCATGTTGTCCGCTGTAAAGATTGAGTTGCTGCCCCGTAAAGATTGTACTAATCATACTCCACCAGCAATGTTTGAGTGCTTTCTCCACACCCTTCCGAAAAGGATTTTTTAACTTCTTGATTTTTGCCAACTTAATAGACACGCACATATTTAAATTTTTTTTCCAAATGATGTAAGGAAATTTTTAAGAAGGGCACCCCAAATTTTGCCCCTTCCTGCAAACTCATGAATTGCTTCTGGTTTGAAGGGACCTCTAGATGTTCATTCCCTTTTCTCCTGTCTGGAAAGATTTCTAGTTGCAAACCAGTATTGTGGTGAAACTAACATGGACTCAGATCCAGTCATTGTAACTATGTGATCTTGAACCAGGCACCTAGGCTCATGATGCCTCAGTTTCCTAATCTGCAAAAATAAGGATATTAAGAGCAACTTCACAGGATTATTATGAAGACTGAATGACCTAATCCAAGTAAAGTGCATTCTCTCGCATTCAGATAGAAACACTTCCTTAGTCATTGGTGAAGATACCCCCTCTCAAATAAGCAATTTCCTTTTTCCAAACAGGCCCCCAGTGGGAAACATTGCATTAGTAGTCCCCAAAGTCCTGGAACTAAGAAAAGAATGGTGGCTGAGTCATTTAAGCTTGCCCATAGGAAGGCTTGATCATCACTGAACAGAGAGGACTGTTCAGAATCCTTAGATGCTGCTTTCTCCTGGGGAAGGAAGAGCCAAGTCCATTACTCTTCTATGAAGGCGCCCTTCCATTAAGAAAGCAATGGTTGCATTTTCCTACTGCCCCTTCCATGAGTTTCTATTCCTAAAGAATTAGGTATAGCTATATCTGTGACTAAAAGGACTTTAAATAATCACCCCAGCATGAACAGCTGGCTTTCTGTAAAGGATTAGGTGTAGTCCTGGCCGAAGGCAAAGACTAGATAATTTGGGGGCCGTGAGCTCCTTGAGAACAGGAGCTGTGTATTGCTTTTCTTTGTATCCCCTGTGCCAAGCAGCATCTGTATCAGCTAAATTAACATTTGTGGAATAAATGACTCTTCCCAGCTGCACGGTTGGACCTTGAGATTTATACCCAAGGGGTCTTATTTTGTCAGAGGCAGTCGTGTGTGCTGGCTTTTTAAAAAATACATTTTATTTAAAATCAGTTAAGTTGTCTCCATTTGAAATTGTACCGATGATCAAAGTTTATATCTCTCAAAGAGAGAAAAATAATAGGAATAATTATTATTTGATTATTACTGCTTCACCTTGTAGAAGCTTGAAGGAAATGTTGAACGAAAGCATTTCCTTTCCCTCTCTTCCAGGTTACCTGCAAATTGTACTCTTTTTTGTTTTTTTAAATAGTTATGGGACTTCCCTGGTGGCGCAGTGGTTAAGAATCCGCCTGCCAATGCAGGGGACATAGGTTCGATCCCTGGTCCAGGAAGATCCCACATGCCCCGGAGCAACTAAGCCCGTGTGCCATAACTACGGAGCCCGTGCACTCTAGGCCCCGCGAGCCGCAACTACTGAAGCCCGTGCGCCTGGAGCCTGTGCTCTGCAACAAGAGAAGCCACCGCAATGAGAAGCTCGCTCACCGCAGCGAAGAGTAGCCCCCGCTCGCCGCAACTAGAGAAAGCCCACGCGCAGCAACAAAGACGCAACACAGCCAAAAAATAAATAAAATGTAAAAAATATATATTTATTCGGTTGCGCCAGCTCCTCATTGCGGCAGGCGGGCTCCTTAGTTGCGGCTCCAGGGCACCTTAGCTGTGGTGGCATGCAAACTCTTAGTTGTGGCATGCATGTGGGATCTAGTTCCCTGACCAGGGATTGAACCCGGGTCCCCTGCATTGGGAGTGCAGAGTCTTATCCACTGCACCACCAGGGAAGTCCCTAAATTGCACTCTTATAGTAAGTCTTCTGATTGGTGTTCTTACCTTCAACCTCTGTGCTTTCTGATTTTCTGTTCTTTCATTTATTCAACTAGCATTTATTGAACATCTACTTTGTACCAGGTATTATGTTAGATCTGGAGATACAATGACGTTATGTCACAAAACTTCCACAGAAACATGAAAAGGAAAGAGGTCTTTGAAAAACAAAGAGTACTTCAGTGTTGCTCAAACACTAGGTACACGAGGGAAAGTGTCAAAAAATGACTGGCCAGGGGATTCCCTGGTGGTCCAGTGGTTAGGACTCCATGCTTTCACTGCTGAGGGCCAGGGTTCAATCCCTAGTCAGGGAACTAAGATCCCACAAGCTGTGTGGCAGGGGAAAAAAAAAAAAAAAAAGACTGGCCAGATCATATTAAGGAGTTTGGGATTTATTCTGGAAAGTTTAGGGGGAAAGGGCAGATTTCAAACAGAGACTGACATGAGGGAATTTGTGCCACATCGCTGTAGCAACTGGGTGTAAGGAAGCAGGCTGATGGTGAGCCTAGAGGCAGAAAATGCAGTGAGGGTATTTCTGACCTCTTCCCACGCCTTCAGACTCATATGTCTGAAGTACGCTGAAATACTACTACATGCAGTAGTCCAGATGATGGGAGCAGTGGCAATGAAGATGTAGGAATGAGGACAGATTCCAGGGGTATTTAGCAGATAGAATGACTTTTGGTGTCCATTTAGATCTGGGGGATGAAAAAGAGGGGCTTGTCTCAGGTTGCCAGCTGCAGTCGATCAAGCAGACGGCAATACCACCAACTAAGATAAGGACAACAGGAGAAGGAAGGTGTTTTTGCTTGGAGATGATGAGCTTGGTTTTAGAACACTGGAGTTTGAGATCCTGTGAGATCTGCAGGTGGAGCTGTTTAATAGGCAGTTGGATATCCTGGACTAGAGCTCAGGAGAAAAGGCTAAAAATACAGATCTGGGACTTGAAGCATGAAGATGGTCACTGAAACTATGGGCAGGGATGAGACCACACAGAAAGAGTGTGTGTGGCACACAGAAGCAAATGTGTCAAGAATAGAACCAGAAGAAACTTATCTTTCTATCTAGTAGGCTAACAAAAAGTAGCCAGTGGAAGGAGACTGAGAAAGAACGCTCAGTGTGGGATTTCCCTGGCGGTCCAGTGGTTAAGACTCCGAGCTTCCACTGCAGGACGCACGGGATCCCTGGACGGGGAACTAAGATCCCGCGTGCCACGTGGCATGGCCAAAAAAATTTTTGTAATGAATTATTTTTTAAAAATGCTCAGTGAGATAAAAGGGGGCAAGAGGGAAGCCAAAGGAAAAAGAGTTTCAACCAGAGGAGCTGTAAACAATGTCAAATGTAGCAGAGAGTTCCAGAAGCAAAAAGGACTGAAGAGTGTTCCCCGTAGTCCCAGGGAAGTCACAGGTGAGCCCTGTAAGTGCGGTGGCAGGGGAGACGTGAAGTCTGGAGTCGGACTGTATTTGGTTGAGGAGGACAGGGAGAGGGCAAGAGGACAGGGAGAGAGCAAGGAGCCAGTGGACGCAACTTTGGAGAGGCTCAGCCATAAAGGGAAAGAGGACTTTAGCTTGGGCCCCTTAACACGTGGTTAAGAGTTTTAGCTATTTTTTGGTTATTATAAAAGTCACATATGCGAGGTAAAATTTTCCAAATAGTAGGGAAGAATATAAAATAAAAAGTCTAAATATCCCTTCCTTCCCTCAAAAGATAATCACTATTAAGTTTCTTGGCTATTATTTCAGAATATAAACACATTTATATCTATCTATCTATCTATCTATCTATCATCTATCTATATGGATGTACACACAGACACGCACATACTTCTTTACTCAATGTGATTATACCATACAAACTACTATCCCTTATCCCTTAATCTTTTTCACTTAACAGTATGTCCTGGAAGCCTTTCTGTACCTTTCCGACCTTATCTCCCGCCTCTCTCTCCCTAGTTCATTGTGCTCCTACTGCTTTGACCTCCTTGCAGTTCCTGGAACACACCTGCACACTCACACTTTAAGGCTTCTGCACTCGCTGTTCCCTCTGCCTGGAATGTTCTTCCCCCAGATATCCTCTTGGCTCACTCTCTCACTTCCTCCAGATCTCTACTTCAATGTCACCTCCTCAGAGAGGCCACCTCTGTCATTCGTGATACCTTACCCTGCTTCGTTTTTCTTCATAGCACTTGTATCTGCATCTACGGACTTGTTTCATGTCAATCACCCCCACAAGGATATGCACTCCATGAAGGGAGGTACTTGGTCCACTTCACTGCTCTGTATCCAGAGGCTAGAACAGTACCTGACCTTAATAGCTACTCAATAGAATAGGAAAATGCATATAGAGCTGGCACAGTATTGTATTAAGGATAACAACATAGTGTTTAAGAGTGCAAAGCTCAAACTGTTTGGGTTCTAATCTTTATTTCTCAGTAGGTGGGTGCACTTGGGTAAGTGAATCCATTTCCTCTCTGTAAAATGGGGCCATACTAGTGCCTAACTTCCTGTGTCATTGTGAGGTTTAATGTGTGAACATATGGAACATGCTTAGAACGGTAACAGCACGTAGCCAACTGTTAATAAATGTTTTCATTGCAATGACTAGTAGTAATATTCTAGAAAGACAATATAGTAGCTTCAACCTCAGTGAGCTTCTGTCTTGTCTTTCTTCCATTCTTCCAGCCCTTCTTCACCTCTGATTCTTCTTCTTGGCTGCTTTCTCTGTCCTTCACCCCTTAGACACTGATGCCTCCTGAGTGCTTTTCGTTTCTCACATTCTCTTAGAGTGAACTCATGGTTGTAACTCCTACCCAGGTGGAAGAGTGCCCAAACTGCTGCCCCAAACCACACTGTTCCCCGGGGCCTGACTCTTGCATCCAGACAGCTTTGAGCATTTCCATTCTAATTACTTGTTAGGTTGTATGACTCACTGAAGTGCGGGTTCCTCAAGGGCAGGAATAGTTCCTCAGTTATCTTTGTCTCTGCTTCTCCAAGGGAGGTGCTCTTGGTAGGGACACTTTGTAGGTGCTCAGAGTCTAGTGAAGGGAAACAGACAACAAATAAGTTACTATCATAAGTCAGCTGGTGACAAGTGCTATGTCGGTACGATGAAGAGGGTAGAGAGCTGGGAGAGGCTAAGGTGCAATTGTTTTTGAAGGCTGGCCAGGGGAGACCTTTGGGTTAAGGGGCTATATGAACAGAGTGCTGAGGAAGTGAGAGAGTAAACCAAATGCAGATGGGCTGAGGTGGAGTGTGTTTAGGGGACAACAAAGAGGCCAGTGTGGCTGCAGTCAGGTCAATGGCGGGAACAGTGGTAGAAATGTGTTGAGCCAAGCAATGGGGGAGGGGGTGCTTCAGCTCATACAGAGACTTAAAATGAGATGAAGAGCCACTGGAGGTTCTGAATAGAAGACTGACAAAATACTTAATACTTGAAAGGATCACTCTGGCTGCTAGTATAAGAATAGATAATAGAGAGGCAAGGGTGAAGGTGGGGAGATCTGTTGGCAGGTGACTGCTGTGGTCCAGGTGAGAGATGAGGGTGTCCTGGCCTTGGGTGGTAATGTGGAGGTGATGAGAAATGGACAGATTCAGGATATATTTTGAAGATAGAGTAAGGATTTGTTGATGTACTAAATGTAGGGAGAGAAAGAGGCAAGGATGAATGGGTAAGTAAATGAACAAGTTAATTATATACATATAGTCATTACAGAGTGATACATTACAAAGGCTGCCTCGGTCAGAAAATAAATGAAAGGGAGAGTTAACAGAAGAAAGAGGATTCAAGATACACTCACATACTTCCATTCGCTTGAGAAGAAGGGTAATGAAAGATAGGTCAATAGCTTGAGAATGAATTAAAGGGAAGGTGGTGTTTTTGTTTGTTTTTAAGAGAGGGAGACTTGAGCCTATCTGTAGCTTCAGGGAAAGTATCAATGAAAAAGGAAAGAAAAAATTGCTTCATGAAGATGCAGCCAAGTTTCTGAAAAGAATCATCTACCTTCAGAGCCTCCACTTCCTTCCCATTCTCCACATACTCTGCAAACACTATCATCTGGCCACCCACTACCCCCGTTGAAACTGTTGCCACCAAAAACCTCCCATGACTTTCTAGTTGCTAAAACTAATGGAGACTTTTTAGTTCTTGTTGTACCTGGTCTTTCTGCAGCATGGTTGAACTTCTGGAAGCTCTCTTCCCTTGGTTTCCATGACCCCACTCTCTCCTTCTTGCTTTTCCACCTACCTTTCTAATCTTTCTATCTCAGATCCCTTCAGTGGCTTCTTTTCTGTGTCCATCCCTAAATGTTGATGTTTCTCAGAGTTATGTTCTTAATCCTCTTTTCTTTTCATTATTTCATTCATGTATTCAAATACTTACTGAGTGCTGCCTACATACCAGGCACAGCTGTAGGTGCTGGGGATACAGCAATAAACAAAACCTACAGAAACACCTACCGGCCCCTCCTGAAGCTTTCCCATTCTTCCTAAGCAATCTCATCTCAGAAGCCAGGCCCCAGTCCCTGCAGTGTGTTTGTTACTTCCAAATTTACATCTTCAGCACTAACCGCTCTTTCTAATTTCAGACACACAGAACCAACACTGTTGGGCATCTTCACTTGTATGTCCTTAAACTAAATTCCTGTTTACACCGAAGTTTGCCTCTTTCTGTACAGCCTCCTCTAATTACACCACTGTGCACTTCCAATTGCTCATTTCTTTTCAGGATAACTGCTATAGTTCCCAGTCTAATCATCCTCTGATTGAAGACTGATCTTCCTAAAATGCAAATCTGACCATATTACTTCCATCCTTAAAATACTTTAATAATTCCTTATCATCTTGAAGATCCTGTGTCATTTGGTCTAATTCTCCCTCACCCCTTCCTCCAACACACATCTATTCCTTGTGTTCCTGCCTTATTAAATTTGAATTCTCTCCTACGGTCCTGCTTTGGTGCATGCTATTCCCTCTGTCTAAAAAGTCCTTCTTTCCCCTTTTGTTCTCTTGGCTAACTTCTAGACCCATCTCAGGTGCCAGCCCCTTTACCCCAGCATTCTTCAACCTCTCCTGTGTATACAACCATAGCAGAATGTGCAGACTTCTCTTGTTGATCTTTACATGATGTATCATAATTGTGTGATTTGTAATTGTTTATTTTGCTACCTCTTCCCTTTGAGCCCTTTGAAGGTAGGATATGTGGCTTTTATTTTCAGTATCCCAAGCACTTAATATGCCCTATAACAATAGTGTAATATATGTTTGTTGAACAAATAAATAAATGAACAAAGGAAAATGGGGAATGAGTAGGTCTTTTCAGATCACTGAAGAGTGGAAAGGCAGAGAAGCAAGAGCAAATGTAGAAGGATAATTTCGGAAAGAATGTTCTAAATGTTTTCCTCTAGGACAGGAGAAAGGAGGGAAGAAATAGATCAGTTTGAGGTCAGGGGAGGAAATTGAAGGAGTCCTTGCTAGATAGTTTCTATTTTTCCTTAATGTAATAGGTAAGGCATTCCTATTTTCTCAAAGACTGTCATGAGAACGAAGGTGTATAACGGCTTCTTTGAATCTCAACTTCCATGCCTGCCAAACACTTGATTCTATATTCTTTATCCCATAAACCTTATCTCTTGTGAAATTTTAAGAGCCAAGGAGATCATATAAGGCTTTGGGATCTTTAGATAAGTCAATGGACCTACTGATTCTCACTTAAATATGACTTTAAATCCATGTCGCTGAAAGCTGCTGAATTCCAAAGCCCTTCCCATTTTAACACTCCTTTTAATTACTTCTGTGTATTGTCAATGCTGCAGTTCCTATAACTGGAAACATTTTGTTTGCCTCCAAATTACTTTGAAAAAATTCACTAGACCTAACATTACCAAATAAAAAAAAATTTTTTTAACTACAGACAGAAAAAGGGTAATACTGAGCAAAGTTATCCTCCCACTGATATGTCTAGATTTCTTTGAGTCATGCTTAAAGTCTAACTAAATGGTCTGAAATTGGTTTAGGATTCCTTTCAGCCACCAATGCTAACTCACCTTAGGCTAACAAGACTAGAGTTCAGTTGGCCTAAATTAGAACAAATTTTTATCCGTAGATGAGGTGGAAACTCTAGGTGAGGATTAAGGTCATGGCCAAGGTACAAGAGGAGGAGGAAGTCTGAGTTAATTATAACCTAGGTTCTTCCGTCTTAATTCCAGGAAGCTGTCCCTTAGCTAGGTGGACAACTTGTTGATTGAGGAATATTCTCAGAGGAACTGGAAGCTACCAATTCCTGATTCTGAGATGAATTTCCACAAGTGAGGATGTTAGCATTGAAAGACTAGACTTTATGGTCACTTGAAGAAGCCTTTTGAGTAATAAGCATTTGGTTATTTTCTCTCCCAAGTTCTCTCCTAAGTTTTCCCAAAGGTTATCTTTTTCAAGGCTAGATGAATAAGCTTGTTTCGACATGTTTTTGAAACATACATAATACAACGCATGCATTGTGTTTAGTTTATTCCTAGACTGAAAAGAAAAATACTCACTGTATATCTTTTGGAAGATAACTGAAGTAAAAAACCAAACAAACAAAACCATGAGAGCATGGCCATCATTGCACAAGGCAAAGACCTCATAATTTGATACAAAAATGTAAGCCTGCTTTAAAAGCTACACTTATTAATGTCTCTAACAGGTGAAGTTACATGAGCTTCTGATACCAAGTTTAAAAACTGAGAATTTATTTTGAAACATTATGGGTAGAGACTAGGTAGTTAAAGGATCACTGGTTAATTTGACTTTTAAGATAATTAGGATTAGGGTTTAGCCTTTTCTCTTTAGCCACATTCTCTTCTCTGTTCTGAGTCCTCTCTATTAACATCTAGACAATCCTACTGCTTAAGACCCAGGAAAAATCATGGGACTCTGACACAAAGAATATGTTATGAATCATCACTTGCTCCTGCTAGAGTTGAAATGAAGTGTCTTACATGTGGGTTAGAGCTCAGATGTAAGTTTCTGAATAAACACATAAAAAGCAAACCATCCCCCTTCCCCATTCCTGCCCCTCACGGTGCAATGACCAGGTTAAATATCCAAGCATAGAGAGGATGTAGTTAGAGTTAGGAAACCAGGAATCAAGTCCTGCATTCCAGTCCTTCAACCCTGACTCACTCACCTCACCGCGAATGGTTCCACATCATTTCACTCTGCACTGAACAGTGAGGAGAGTAACATTTTGTTTCCAAACATCTAATCGGAGTGGCTTCTGCTAACCTGCACCAGGCCTTTGCCTTAGCTGAGACGGGCAATAAGGAAAACACGCAGCTACGGATACCATTTTAAGAGAGAAAAGAAAAAGGGTTCCGTTGCTGATGTGTTCTTTAGGTGGGCCTTTCCACAGACAACTTTGAGATGCTTGCTATTCAGTGTTTAGAGGCAGCTTTCTTCTGGGATGGGTGGCTCGCGGTGGCAGGCGGTGGAGGGGGTGGTGTCAGACGGTGAAGGTAGAGCAAACAAACTCAAGGGTCTCAAATCCAGGGCCATTTGGCTTCAGTGTTTACCCTTAGTGCAGTGGGGGTGAAATTTGGAGCCTGCACAGAAGTGGAAATCAGTTTCCCTAATGTAGCAGTAACGTGGGTATCACATAATAAAGCATTCTTCTGCTCGCAATATTCAAGGCAGATGAAACCATAACAGGATTCAAAGTAAAGCAGGGACTTCCCTGGTGGCGCAGTGGATAAGACTCAACACTCCCAATGCAGAGGGCCCGGGTTCAATCCCTGGTCGGGGAACTAGATCCCACATGTATGCCACGACTAAGAGTTTGCATGCCACAACTAAGAAGCCCACGTGCTGCAGCTAAGACCCAGTGCAACTAACTAAATAAATATTAAAAAACAAACAAAGTAATGACGATCAAAATATCACTCCTGACAATATTTATTTGGCTCACATTACTTTAAAAAAACTCCCAGGGCTTCCCTGGTGGCGCAGTGGTTGAGAATCCGCCTGCTGATGCAGGGAACTTGGGATCTTGCCCCGGTCCGGGAAGATCCCACATGCCGCGGAGCAGCTAGGACCGTGAGCCATGGCCGCTGAGCCTGCGCATCCAGAGCCTGTGCTCCGCAACGGGAGAGGCCACAACAGTGAGAGGCCCGTGTACCGCCAAAAAAAAAAAAAAAAAAAAAAAAAAAACTCCCAAAACAACAATCCTGGGCTTACATGGTTTTCTTTCCATTACTCCACCTGAAGGTCATCAAAAGTGGTAATCACTTTTCTACCATCATGTTAGAATTCACCGTTATCTCAGAACTATAGTTATTCACTTGTTCTATTAACTTCCCTACCCTCTTGAGACCCAAAGTGAGATGACATCAACGTAAAAATGCAGGCAATCCTTAGGGGAAACAATAGCTATTTTAACAAGTAGTCTATAGTTCAAAACCACACAACAGTGTTTGAATTGCTTTTGGATTTGACAACACTGGAATGCATTAAAACTTCGAGGCTCTAAAGATAACCTTTTTTACTTTGTGCAAGAAGTCCAACATATGATTCTTATAAAAATCCACCCATACCTATTTACAATAGCCAGGACATGGAAGCAACCTAAGTGTCCATCGACAGATGAATGGATAAAGAAGATGTGGCACATATATACAATGGAATATTACTCAGCCATAAAAAGAAACGAAACTGAGTTATTTGTAGTGAGGTGGATGGACCTAGAGTCTGTCATACAAAGTGAAGTAAGTCAGAAGGAGAAAAACAAATACCGTATGCTAACACATATACATGGAATCTTAAAAAAAAAAAAAAGGTTCTGAAGAACCTAGGGGCAGGACAGGAATAAAGACGCAGACGTAGAGAAGGGACTTGAGGACATGGGGAGGGGGAAGGGTAAGCTGGGACGAAGTGAGAGAGTGACATGGACATATATACACTACCAAATGTAAAACAGCTAGTGGGAAGCAGCCGCGTAGCATAGGGTGATCAGGTCGGTGCTTTGTGACCACCTAGAGGGGTGGGATAGGGAGGGTGGGAGGGAGACAGAAGAGGGAGGACATATGGGGATATATGTATATGTATAACTGATTCACTTTGTTATAAAGCAGAAACTAATACACCATTGTAAAGCAATTATACTCCAATAAAAATGTTAAAAAAAAAATCCACCCATAGGCTGCATGTGTAAATCCTATGAGAATAGTGTGGTGCTATAAACTTATATATGATGTGCTTCTTTCAGCTCTCCGAAGGGTATAATTCCTGAAAGGCAGGTGTGGCAAAGAAAGAGGGAGTTAAGGGCTTCCCTGGTGGCGCAGTGGTTAAGAGTCCGCCTGCCGATGCAGGGGACGCGGGTTCGTGCCCCGCTCCGGGAAGATCCCACGTGCCGCTGAGCGGCTGGGCCCGTGAGCCATGGCCGCTGAGCCTGCGCGTCCGGAGCCTGTGCTCTGCAACGGGAGAGGCCACAACAGTGAGAGGCCCGCGTACCGCAAAAAAAAAAAAAAAAAAAAACGAAAGAGGGAGTTAAGATGATCAGTTCCTGAGGAATTTCTGGGATTTTCAGATTTCAGGCTCGGTCTTCTGTAAAGGATCTTCTGCTGCCCACCCTCTCGTTCTTCCCTCCTAGGTCTTATGTGAAGGCAGCACTGCACTAAGCTTGCTGAGTAGAGAAGGGCTGATAATCAGGGATCCAAATCTCCGAGTTTCAGAGTTGAGGTTGAGATGCAGGAGTGACTCAGCTGGCATCAGCTTTGTAGCAGTCTCAGCCTGCAGGCCTTGAGGAAATGAGTCCCCTAGGCCTGCGTCTCCCTCTGTGGCAAACTGCCACTAAACTCTGTTTTATCAACCTAGCACCAAACACGGTAAGCTAGAGTTGGCTGTTTTACTGTTTGAAAACCTACTATAGACAAGTCAGATAGATAATGGGATAGGCTAGGATTACAAAGGTGAATTAGATACTGTACCTTCCTTAAAAAGCTTAGCAAGGGGAATAAACAAATGTAAATGTGTCATTAGGGTACAGTGATGTGTGCTATAAGAGGCCCAACAGGAGGGGAAAGGGAAGCAGTTTGGGAAAATCAGAAAAGACTTCTCAAAGTGGAACAGAGATGTACAGGTAGAAACAGACAGGGTAAAGGCCAAGAGAACAGCATTTATAAAGGTATAGATTCATTAATGGATAAATTAATTTATTCATCATATCTGTATTGAGTGATTATGTGCTTAGAGCTTGGGATAATATCAGTGAACAAAATAGATTTTTAGACATTTCTGCCTTTGTGGGGCTTGCATTTATTTTAGCAAGGTAAAACAATAAACATAATAATCCAGTAAATCATGTGGAATATTAGAAGTTGAAATTTTGGGGGAAAAAAGCAGGAAAGGAGAAAAAGAGTATTTGGAGGGAGGTTTCTTGCAATTATAATTAGGATGCCTGGGGAAGCCCACACTGAAAATATTGAATGAGGTGAGGGAACCAGCCCTGGGAAGATCTTGGGGTAGAGTATTCCAAACTGAGGAACCAGTCAGTGCTAAGGCAGGAGTTGCCTGGTGAGTTTGAGAAACAGCAAGGGGGCCAGTGGGGCAGGGTGAGAAAGGAGAAGGGTAGAGGGGGTTGAAGTCAGAGATATAATGGAAAGCCAGGTCTTGTTGGGCCTTGTGGCCCACAGTAAGGACTTTAGCTTCAAATCTGAGTGAGGCGGGAGCCATTGAGGGTTCTGAGCAGAGGAGTGACATGGTATGACTTACACTTTGATACACTCTGACTGATGTAAATAGACTGTAGACAGACAAGCTTGGCAGCAGGCCATTTAAGAGGGCATTTCAGCAATCCCAGTGAGAGATGATAGCACCTTGGTGTTAGTGATGGAGGTGGTAAGAAAGACCTATTTTGAAGGTAGAACCAATAGGACTTCTTGAAGGATCAATATAGAACATGAAAGACAGGAGTCAAGGATGACTCCAAAGGTTTTCAGCCTGAGCAACTGGAAGGATAGAGTTGCCATCAGCTGAGAGAGAGAAAACTACGGAACAGGTTTGGGATGGGGATGGGGAAGGAAATCAGGAGTTCACTTTGGATATACTAAGTTTGAGATGTCTACTAAACACCCAAGTGGAGGTGTAGTGGCATATAAGCCTAGAGCTCAGAGGAGAGGTAGGGACTAGAGCTATAAATTTGAGAGTCATCAGTTAAGCGGCATCATTTAAACCAGGAGACTGGATGAGATCTCCAGTGGAATGATGAGAGAGAGAGAGAGCGAGAGAGAGAGAGAGAGAGAGAGAGAGAGAGAGAGAGAGAGAAAGAGAGCGAGAGAGCTGAGCCTTATGTTTGGGATATTCCAAAGACAGGCTGCCAGGGAAAGGAGGAACCAGAAAAGGAAACTGAGACGTGAACAGAAAGTAAGGAAGAAGGAAGGCCAAAGGAAAGTTCTGGAAGTCAGGTCTATCAGAAAGTGCATCAAGCAGGAGGAAATAGCTGAGTCAAACATTGCTGAAAGAGCAAGTAAAATGAGGATTGAGAAGTGATCCATTTAAAGTGTCAGAAGAGCAGTTTCTGTGGAGGGGTAGGAATGAGTGCTGGATTGGAATGGATTGAAGGGAGAACAGGATTTGGAGACACTGAATATCGGTAACTTTCAAAAAAATATTTTATTTATTTAGGCTGCGCCGGGTCTTAGTTGCTGCACGCAGGATCTTCGCTGTGGCATGCGGGATCTTTAGTTGTAGCATGTGGGATCTAGTTCCCGACCAGGGATCAAACCCGGGTCCCCTGCATTGGGAGCGTGGAGTCTTATCCACTGGACCACCAGGGAAGGCCCTGAATATTGACAACTTTTGAGGTGTTTTGCTGCAAAAGGGGGCTAATTTTGTAAAAGATGGGATAATGTGTATACACTCATAGGAACAACAAACAACAGGAAAAGGGGAGAAATGATAGCACAAAGACATTGAATGGAGGGATTGGCTTTAAAAAGGAGCATGAATTGGGAGTTCCCTGGTGGTCTGACGGTTAGGACTCCACACTTTCACTGCCGAGGGGCTGGGTTCGATCCCTGGTAAGGGAACTAAGATCCCACAAGCTGCAGGGCCAAAACAAGAAGAAAGAAAGAGGAAAAAAAAAAAAAAAAGGCACATGAACTATCTAGTATAGGCAAGGCGGAGAATATTTATGGGTGCAGTTTGTGAGAATGACGCTGTGGGAGCCAATGGAAGTTCTTCAATTGCTTTAGTTTTCTTAGTTAAGTAGTAAGCAAGGTCATCTGCTGACAGAAATAATCGTGGCCCAAGGAAACGCAGTGTGGTTGTCAGGTAGTACTAGGTACCATCTGAAGATTCTGATCATGAATATAAACTGAGAGTAGCCACCTTGGCTATTTCCTCCAGCTACATTCAGCTACATGGGTGCAAGTACAGACTACACAGACTTAGCCGAGGATGTGGTTTTGGCAAATGAGGACAACAAAATGAGTGAGAGGTGAAGAAGTTCAGGGTTTATTCAAGGGAGTGATCCCAATTGACCATGGAATATAAATAAGCCGGGAGAAGAGAGGACAGCAAGGTGGTGAAGGAAATGGCAGCATCAATTTATTGATGGTCATGGTGACTCCAAATTAATATAGCTGGGATATTACAGGGAATGGGCTGGAAAGATTATAGGTGGTCAGAGAGAGGGATGCGTGAAACTGAAACTATGGAGTGGCTGAAATTCCTTGGTAAGGACAGGAATGAATGCCCAGGGAAGGTGAGACATTATCATTGGACTTTTTAAGGGAACTGAGCCCAGTTTGTTGGAAGGACAATTTATGTCAATAGTTCTCAAACTTTAGCATGCATCAGAATTAAACGGAGAGCCAGTTCAGAGATTGCCAGATCCCATCCCCCATTCCTAGGTAGAACCTGAGAATTTTCATTACCAAGTTTCCTTACTTTGAAAACTACTGACCCACGTGTATGTTGAAATGGCCAAGGATTAAGACAGAACTCGTTTTGTAGACTGACAGAAAGCCAGGAGAAAAAAATTTATCAATAAATAAAGAAGAGGGCTTCCCTGGTGGCGCAGTGGTTGAGAGTCCGCCTGCCGATGCAGGGAACACGGGTTCGTGCCCCGGTCTGGGAAGATCCCACATGCCGCAGAGCGGCTGGGCCCGTGAGCCATGGCTGCTGAGCCTGCGCATCCGGAGCCTGTGCTCCGCAACGGGAGAGGCCACAACAGTGAGAGGCCCGCGTACCGCAAAAAAAAAAAAAAAAAAAAAGAAAAAAAAATAAATAAAGAAGAGTGGCCTGGTGACTGGTAGAAAACTGCAACAATCAGGGGCAGTGGGTACATAATCTGAAAACTAGATTTAAAGCTTTGAGTTTTTATGGGGACTGGTTAGAAGCTGTGTGGCTGAAAGCCTGGTTGGTAGCAAAATGCGATTACACCAAGGCTGAAGGCATGTTGTCAAGGGCCTTGCATGCATTTATCAGTATTTTAATAGTATAGGGGCCTTTCATTTGGTAAGCAGGCCTAGTGTTAAGTTCCCTGGTAAGGGAATCTCTGGTGGAATTGCTACTGTATTTATCTCGAGTCATCCTGATCATACCAATTCGTATTCAGTAGAAATGAAAACCATATTAGGAAATACTACGTCTCACAAAGCTAGATATCACTTTATATAAGATTAGGTAGGCTGACATCTGATTTGCCAGAAAGCTTAAACAGCTTGACAGTAGGGCAAAGGACTGAGAACATACAGAAAGCACTGCAGAATGGAACCGTAAAAAACAACGTAAGGGAGTCTACAAGGAGTGAAGGCAGGGCAGAGGCTACACATGGGATCACCACCTGGGCCCAACTTGCGATTCTACGGATTACTCATGGGATCCTAGCCAAATCACTGAGTGTTTCGGCTGCTTAGTTCCTGACTTCTTAACACATTACTGACCAGCAGAAACTAACTCCTGTGGCTGTAGACTCCTGTCTCTGATAAAAAATGTCTTAAGTGGGTCTATCAGTTGTGCCTCATGCCTCAGAGGGAAGTTGAGGGCTAAATGATAGTGAAAATGTAAAGTGCTATACAAACATGAGATGTTAAAAAAGTAAATTATATTGAGCTATCCTTCGAAATCAGGGCAGAATATGTACTTAGGTATATAAAAGATAAGTGGAAAAGAAAAAAGAAGCTTATCCAAGGAGAGTAATGCTGAGGCATATAGAACAGAGGATTAAGTATGCAATGTGGACAGAATCACATTCAATGTGGTCTTGAAATGCAAGCCTCAGGAAGGCTTTGCTGTTTATTGACAATTTATGTTTAATAACTTTAAGACCACACGCACCCCATGCATACTTCTACCCTAGCTTTTGTTAATGGATTTGAAATTGCCCGCTGCTGCTAGACTATACAAAGTGAAGGCAGGGATTGTGCCTTGTCTAAGTCCTTCAATGGGTTTCCATTCACAAGCCGCACGGTACTCTAACTGCATGCTTAGTTACCTGTCTCACCAGATCAAGCTCTGTGAAATAGGTAACAGTCTTGTTCATGAATGTTTCTACCATTTAGCATACCTGGATTTAGGAGGTGCACCAAAAATATCCGACTTCAAACTTAAGTTACCAGTGGCAAACACTTGGCACGCAAAAATTCAGTGAAAGACAGTCTGAACAGTTCTCTGCTAGGAGGCAACACATTTGGGGTTTAGGAGGACAAAAAGTAACAGGCCTGCAGAAGTCAAGTGGCCGCTTCAGAGTCCACTGCTATTTTAACCCAAGAAAATTCTGTACATACACTATTAGCCACCCTACACCAGAGGTGTGCCATATGGCAAAGGAGGAGGAAGTAGCAGTGGAGTGAGTAGTAAACATTTATTTTGAGGACTTTCTGGTGTGGTGACCATGTAGTTAAAATAAAGTCACATCACATATCATGAATCAACTTGGCCTCTGTAGGTTCTTACTAATGCTAGCTGATCTCATACCTTTACATTTAAAAAAGATTAATTGCACTGCTCACTCACGTATGCAATAGAAAAATTCATGAAGATCACCATTATTGTAGTAGTGTCTTTTCTGTCTGTTGCTATGTATATTTTAAGTTACTGAATGCTTTCTGAAAAGAGGTAGTTTCAGTTTTGACCACCTGCAGTAAGTTAGGCATTACTTCACAGTTCAGAGAGTAGCAGTCTCTCCTTGGTGAGTTCTTGCCTATCACAAAGAAAAGCTGTGCCCTTTATTGGCTAAAGCAGCAGTGTTCAAAACCAGTTGGTAAATTTGGGATTGACTGGATAAAGGTTCAATACTATTAAAGGATTAATACTATATTGTGAGCCATGATGCTTTTCCAATATGCAATCATCTTTTGCTTATCATCAGCTGGTATTCCATGTTGTGCAGTGGCTGCAAAGAGAGTTACAACAGATTTAGAAACATACCAACGAGACATTCATAGATGGTAAGAACCCCAGGAAAGACCAATGAATGATTAAGTCGCTCCCAAATCCTCAATAAAGTGGCTCAAGATGACAGACTGATACCAATCACTTGTATTTATTTCAGGACATAATATACTATTTTGACCCATGGATGATACTAAACTATAATCCTGTTAAATATCTATAGGATATTTTATTTTTGTAAAGATAGGTCCTTAAAAAAAAAAGACATTAATAACATATCAAAATTAAATTGAAAACACAGGTCATTGCTTTCATTCTCTGTCCTAGTGCTAAAGATGTTACAAAGACACACAGAACATCACCCGGCTGGTCTCTTTCGGGGAAGCTATATTCAAACGGACAAAAAGTACCCCTACATTTACAGACACAGCTGTTGTCAAAGGGGTCTTTCTCTGATTTTAGCAAAGAAAAACAGTCCAAATTGTATTCTTTATACTAGGTAATTTAACTAGTATATACCATGTTTGGCACATGGTATTATTTTTCTCCTACTGGAACAAGTTCTTGTTTTCTCAAAGCCTTTCCCCAACTTTTCTAAAATTAAGCTTAAATATCATTTATTTCAAGCCTTCAAAGTAAAATGCTATCCTCATATATACATGTACCAGGTTGGTATATTCGTATCTATCCTTTCCAATTGCAGGCTAAGCAAAGGCATGCATTTAGAGCTGTATTAATGTATTAAAGCAAAAGACAAGGCAACTTAATATCAAGAGAAATTGTGACCTTCCATGTAGTGCTTGACAGAGAAAACACTGATTTTGACACATTGTCTTATTTTATTCAAATGGCAGTCTGCTCACACATGGTCCAAGAACACCCAAATAACAAAGCAAAGACTGGTCTTCAAACATTATAGCCAATGATGCCACGCTTGCCTATGATCTCGCCAACATAAAACCACATCCACACCTCAGTGGCCACCAAACCATTCAGTAGAGCTTCCTGAAAAAAGAAGCACAAATTTTAATGTACATTTTCTTCTTATATATTTAAAACTATTCTTTTCCAGGATTAAGTGACAGAGAATATAAGGATGCTATTCAAATTAAAGGGGAGTTTTAGTCAAAGTCAAGAATTACTGATGTTAACTTTAACTGCTGAGAACCCTTGAACTTTCAATTATGTAAGGTAAGTAGGCCAGGGCTTATAAATTCTTTCAAAGCATTCTTTAAAGACCTGAACTGACTTAACCCTTTCATTATTAGTTTATGAGACACTTTACGAGCCCTAAAACAACCCACATCCTGGAAATAGCTGCCACATTTAGACAGGGCATTCATATGAAAGGATGGCTATAGGAAGGCAAGTCTCTGAACAGACATTTCTGTCTGGCCAAAGAAAATCTGTTGAAAGATGAAGGGCTCTATCTTCCCCTTTAGACATAATTTTTATTCATTTATTATTTGGTTTAATTCTTTCCAAGTATTCAGTAATTAGTTTCACAGATCAATGTTTTATTGCCCTAAAGAGAACAAGTACACACACACAGTTCCAGAAGACAGCGGTTCACACAAGCACAAATATGGATCTTGAAACTCCAGTTGAAAAAAATACCTTTCCACAACAAAATTGGGCCTTTTCCTTTTAGCACCTGGAAGTCAATTTGTTCAAATTCTTTTTTTTTTTTTTTTTTTTTTGGCCGTGCTGAGTGGCATGTGGGATCTTAGTTCCCTGACCAGGGATAGAACCTGTGCCCCCTGCACTGGGAGCACAGAGGAGTCTTAACCACTGGACCACCAGGGAAGTCCTCAAGTTCCAATTCTTTAGAATTCTTAAGTCTTTAGATTTTATCTCCACCCTTCATGTCATATTATATGCTTCTAGGTTTTGGTATTTTTACCCTCCATGAGTGTTAGCTGCTTGACTGTGATATAGACCAAGAGATCTTTTGGCCAAATTGAGGATAGTTTTAGGACTACAGACAAAAAAAGTACAGAATCAGCAAAGCAAGCCATTCTATTTAGTACACTAAACAAATAGGAAAGGAAAAAAAAAAGCTGCCCAGTAAAAAGATCACTTCTTTGTTATAAGACTAATAGGAAACTAAGACATAAAATAGCTCAATTATTTCAACCCAGATGACAAAATTGCACAGTATCCTTCTCCAAAGTCAAAAAAGAGATTATCTCTCATTATGTTGGTTTCAGCCTCACTGAAAAATACATATATTAATCAAAAAATCAGAAAAATCCCAAGGGGAGACATTTTCTTTTATGCACATACGTTTTCATTTAGCCCATAGTTACCTTAACTGTAAGCTGTTTGAAGCTACCAGTTTGAGCACTATTGATAATTTTTTTCAAGCTCTGAATAGCTGTAGGGATCTCAGCAGGGGTTGGAGGAACCAGCTCAACCTTGGCATAGTGCCAAAATGTGGCCAATCGAGGCTTCGAGTAAGTCACAGCAGCTGGAAAACAAAACAAAACAAAAAACCAGGATGAACTCACTAGAGACCGAAAGAAGCAGATGTGTGGGCTGGACACAAATATTTATTCATGCATCACATTCATTCAATGCTTGTACCAAATGTGCACCCGGTGTGAAAAGTCAAAGCTGCTCCCTGGAAACCAGAGGCTTTTAAAGACGCAGAACACCTGTGCCACAGGGCAGTTCAATCAGGCAGGAAGCTATAAGCACATTCAATTATGCCAGGACTTCACTAGTGGCCAGTACCAGAGTACTAGTACTTCATTTATGAATGGCAAATCTAGTTAACTATAAAGTTACTAGAAATTGTGTTCAAAAACAAGAAAACAGCAGCAATGTAACCATATTGTCTTGTGGAGACCAAAAAATTTGGAGGGAAGAGGTGCAGAAGGGGAGGGAAGGAACTCTGTAGAATGGCATCCTTAAGAATAAGATTAAAACTTGTCACTATATTGGCCACAAATCCAGATGGAATTATACCAATTAGTACCCGTTTTTGGTATCCTCACCAATATGTTCTGGATTAACAAAAGCACAGCTGCTCCTCCTTCAAAATACCACAAATAATAAAAATACAGCCTACATGTATTGTTAAGAGCAGCCAAAACTTAACTCTGTTATTAAGCTGAAATTCCTCAAGGTATTTACTATTTCAGGAAAAAAAAATTTTAACCACCAGGGTAGATGTAAGACTATGGTAGTGATTTCAGCAAAAGAAAAGGTATTTTATATAAAAAATTACAAGAGAGCATGACAAAAACAGCACAAATACATGAACATCCATAAAGTGTCTATTGCTTAAAGATAGATAACCCAAAGCTCCTGGTACTTTCCCTATTATTAACTGCCTGTATTTAGGTATTTCACTACTCTTAAATTTACTATCTCCATCATCCTCTGGCTTAGGGCCATGGGCAAATCTTTAAGCGGACCCAAAGCTCTAACAGATAGTTCTAAATAGAACTGCCAACGCCTGTAAGATGGCGCCATCAAAGAGAACAAAGTCTTGTTTAACAGTCAACAGTCTTTAAAATTATCTTCAACATACAGATATATTATTCTTTATAAACAAACAAACAAATCAGTACAATGTACACAAACACTGTACTTTAGTTGGTAAATTTGTTTCTCAGGGAGTTTAGGTTAAAAAGTTTGAAACTGCTTTACATGTATACAAGGGATGAACAAAATATAAGTAAATGAATGGTGGATGATGGGAGCCAGGTTTCTCACTGTAAGAGAGGGAAGTTATAGATGTGGAAGAAAAGAACAAACCCTGTGGTACTGGATTAGAGTTGGAGACATTCATTATGAACCCATGTTTAGTTTTATATAGAGATTGATCAATAAGAAACAACTATAGTTGACCTTTGAACTGCACAGGTCCACTTATATGTGGATGTTTTTCAATAAATATGTACTACGGTACTTCACGATCTGAGGTTGGTTGAATGCATGGATGTGGAACTGTGGATATGGAGGGCCAACTGTAGTTATATTCAGATTTTCAACTGCATGGGGGTCTGCATCCTTAATCCCCACATTGTTCAATGGTCATATGTGTGTGTGTGTACACACACCCATGGGTGAATATACAGATGGTCCCCAATTTTTGATGGTTCAACTTATAATTTTTCAATTTACAGTGTGAAAGTGATATACATTCAGTAAAAATGATACTTTGAATTTTGATCTTTTCCCAGGCTAGCGATAGTGGGTACCATACTTTTTTGTAATGCTGGGCAGTGCCAGCAAGCTGCAGTTAGTCTCTATCATGTGATATGAGGGTAAACAACCAACACACAAGCATTCTATTTTTCACTTTCAATACAGTACTCAATACATTACGTGAGATATTCAACACTGTTTTCTAAAATAGGCTTTGTGGTAGGTGATTCTGCCCAACCTTAGTCTAATGTAAGTATTCTGAGCACGATTAAGGTAGGCTAGGCTAAGTTATGATGTTTGGTAGGTTAGGTGTAATAAATGCATTTTCGACTTACAATATTCTCAAGTTGTGATAGGTTTACTGGTACGTAATTCTATTCTAAGTAGAGGAATACCTATACGCACACACCTCCCTGTCCAGTGAGAGGGCCTAGAGGAATGATATTCTAGTACAACAGTCCCCCCATATCTGTGGTTTTGCTTTCCATAGTTTCACTTACCTGCAGTCAACCACTGTCTGAAAATATTAAATGGAAAATTCCAGAACTAAACAATCCATAAGTTTTAAATTGTGTGCCTTTCTGAGTAGTGTGATGAAATTTCGTGCTGTCCCTGTTCCATCCTAATGCTGTGTCACAATGCCTACATCATCTGCCCCACCTCATCCTATCATGTAGGCATTATAGCATCTCACTCATCAGAAGGGTGAGTACAGTACAATAAGATATTCTGAGACAGAGCCCCCCCTACGTAACTTTTATTGCAGTATTTTAATTGTTCTGTTTTATTAGTTATTGTTGTTAATCTTTTACTGTGCCTAATTTATAGATTAAACTTTATCATAGGTATGTATGTATAGGAAAAAACAGCATATATAGGATTCAGTACTATCTGTGGTTTCAGGCATCCACTGGAGGTTTTGGAACTTACGTTCCATGAATAAGGGGTGACTAGCATAGTCTAGTGGCAAGGAACATATCCAGTACCTAGATCTTAGTTTCAAAATACATTTGTCCAATAAAAGGAACTAGGGTTCCTTGGAGAAATGGCTAATTCTAAGGCTCGGGCAGGGGATACATAAGATGAATCGGGGGAATTCCCTGGCGGTCCAGTGGTTAGGACTCAGCGTTTTCGCTGCCGGGGCCCGGGTTCAATCCCTGGTCAGGGAACTAAGATCCTGCAAGCCATGTGGCATGGGAGGGGAAGAAAAAAAAAAAAGGCTGAAGCATCTTGTAATACCAGAAAGTAAAGGGGAATGTGGAAGGGAGAGAGGTGCCCAAGTGACAGTTCTCAATGACCAAAGCTGGAACAATGTGAGCAACAAAATAAATAACATACTGTGCTCCTGGAGGTACAAAGTTTGAAGTAAATGTATGTGAGTCCATACAATAAATGACTGAATAAAAAAATGGGGGAAGAAGAGACAAATCTGTCTCACAGAAGAATTCTATTTAAATATATGTAAATATTCCCTCTTACAGGAGATAGAATCCTGCCCCTGCCTCCCCCAATTTAGTTACTTGTTTCTAAAGAATACAGTATGGAAAGGAAAAAACAGTAACTTTCGGAGAAACCTAGTGAAACTACCTTAACCAAGTGATGAAAGCGAACTTCACTAGTGATGTTATATGGCTATCACTTACATCATGATATGTGATTAGGGGACTTCACTTTTGTGGTATTCTTTCTCAAAATCCATAGCTCCAGGGACTTCCCTGGCGGTCCAGCGGTTAAGACCCTACACTTGCGCATGCTGCGAGGTGCGGCCAAAGAAAAAAAAAAGAAAAAGAAAAAAACAACAACAGCCCCATAGCTCCAGACTAATCATGACAAAGACACCAGACAAATCCAAAATGGGGAACATCTTTAAAGGATACCTAGACAGACACCTACACAGACATCTTGAGACTGTCAAGGTCATGAAAGGTAAGGAAAGGTTGGGAAACTGTCACACAGGAGACTAGAGAGATAGACAACTCATTGCACTGTGGTACCCTGGATTGGTTCCTGGAACAGAAAGAGATTAACTGGAAAAGCTGGTGAAATCCAAATAAAGTCTCAAGTTTACTTAACAGGAAAAAAAACAAAAACCAAAAAAACCCCCAGACTCTATGACCTTTCCGGGGAAGTTTGATGAATTAAAATTACTTATTTCTGTAAGCTTCTTTGTCCTCCAGGAGAATTAACAGATACAGTTAGCAATATTTTAGATATTTAACATTAACATTTAATACACTGAGTTAAGTTACGAAGCAAAATACAGCTCCACTTTAACATTCTGGCCCCAGTTGAGTTCTCCTTTCTGAGTACTTCTGGAAGAATAACAACCTATATCTTTCAATTATTCATAGTAATAGAGGAAATGGTTGATATATTTCATAATTATTTTCATATTACTTTTCTTTTTGTAAATTATCATTAAAATTGGTTTGCAATTCCCCAAGATGCACCGCGGAAAAGATGTGAAAGCCCTGGTAGGAGGAAAAAAATCCACCTGAAATTTAAAAAAATTTGCCTCAAATCATCCACAAAGTCCAAATAATCAAGCCACTGTTCCTTCTTCTTGTATTATGTAAAAATGTAGAGCTTTATCTTAGTCAAGTTGTAAACTTAAGTTCTTTGGTAAAGTGTGTAAACTTGTAATAGTGGACTGTGGGGTTCTGTAGGAGAAGAGGATCAAGTATTTAAAGTATCTGACATTGTCAGGCATTCAATAACTCACTGTTCGACTGCTGATGGAGAAAAGGGAGGAGACAACGAAGAAAATTTGAGCGAAAGCCGTTCAGAGATCTGCGCTTCAACCACTTACTAGAATATAGCACATCTAGCAAAGAAGCTTCCGTCTACTTAACTGATCTCACTATGAGGATAAAATGAATAGCTTGCTACAGCAGACAAATGAAATATTTACTGACATGACTACTACCCTGGGCTGTGACTACTCAGAGTTGTTCTGAAATACAGCGTTCTACCAGTAAGGATACATCCAGCTTTTTCGAACAGAAAATCCCCACGAACGCTAACCTATGGTAATAAACATTGCTGCTTACAAATATCCCTTCCTATGCATACCGGGGCAGGAATATTCGTTCGAAAAGCTCAATTTCACCTAAAAATTCCCTTAGATTAAAGGCAAAGTATCTCAGAATCTGGCCAGGACAGAATACAAAGGCAACGTTCCAAAGGTCACCCATCCTTAAAAATTCTGCAGACTTCCACATACTCCACTGAGAAGCAGACAAGCTGATGCGGCCGTATTTCTGTGCTTTCATGTGTCTCTGCCTGTCGTCTCCCACGCTCTCCTAGCGGACCCATCCCCTCTCTATTCCTCCTCCTGGAGGTCGAAGGGCGTCATGGCGGCGGCTGCTGGGCAACCCCGGCTGCCTGCACTCTCCCTCCGCTCGCTGTTGCGGTCAGAATTCAGAATCTCTAGGTTGTAGACAGAACCCAAGCCGCAGGCCTGGCCAGCGGAAAGCTAGAGAAGAGCCGCCAATCCGCCTCCTGCCCCCCCACCCCCCACGTTCAGGCCGTGCCCGCCGCGGCTCTCGCCGGCCGCTCGGGTGACCGCCTCCCGCGTCCTCCCCTCGAGCCCTCGCAGGCCTCTCCGCCCGCCCGGGTACCCGCTTAGGCGGGCTGATGCCGCGCTCACCGCTGACCAGCGCCGGGGCCTTCTCCGCGAGGTTACGGACAAACTGGGCCATGTCTCTAGGACGGAAAGCCTGTCGCGCCGACTAGCCGGCTGAATGTCACTCTCCCGGAAGGACCTGCCGCAGGGCCCCGTTCCGCTTCCAAGGTCAGGCCGCCCCTTTCCGCGCCGGTCCAAGATATTTAGGTGTCCTAGTATTTTTCCGGAATTCAGTGGGCCAATTCATTTTCTTCAGTCACAAATGAGAAAGTGGGTACGAGAAGATGAGACCAGAGAGCACGTAAAAAACAACGGAATTCCGCAGAGAAACAGGCATTTCTTGGGGCAGCCGCTCAGGGAAGTCTGAAAGGCCGGCGCGAGGAGGGATGGCGCATGCGCCCTGCGGTGCCGCAGACCTCCACTTTTTTTTTTTTTTTTTTTTTGCGCTGGTTGCTTTTGCAGCTTTTCAGAGAGAACGAGGCAAGTTAGGGCTGGAAGGCACCGCTGCGATTTTTCTAGGCCAACATGATCGTCTTACAAAGGCAGAGAGGGTCCTAGGCCAAACACGTAAAGTTAGGTGTAATCCTGGTCTCCCCCGCATCCTGTATTAGGATTGGAATCCAATTCCCCTAATTCCCTAACCAGCTGCAAGGTACTATGGGGATATAAGGAACAAAATCACATTTACTGAGGGCCTCCAGTCTGTCAGGCATTTTGGAATTTAAAGAAAGCCTGTGTGTTAGGTAGTGTGCCCATTTAAGACTGGCATTGGTAAATGGCCACAGTAGCTAGTGAGTGGCAGAGTTGGGATCTGATGAGGTTGCAATGTAAACAGAGAAGAGGCATTAGTATCGGATTAGGCGTGGTGCTGATCTGGGAAGACTTCCTAGAGAAGGAGTTCCTTGGGTTGATGTATAACAGAACAGCTGTGTCCTACGGAGTTGAACTTTATAGTTAATATGACTGGAAGGAAAGATATACGTAGGGATGTGGCATTTGATGAGAAAAACAATAAGTAGTGGACCCGGGGAAGCCTGAGTAGAAGTAAAACTCTGATTGATGGAATGGTTAGAGGTGGAATGAAAAATTAGGAGTGATATCAAGGAGTCAATAACAGCGCTTCAGTGAAGGAGTGATTCAGTTGCCTGATACTCCAGAGAAGTAAAATTAAGGATGAGGAAGTTAATGTAGCATTATAAAAACATTAGCTAGGGCAGTTTCAATTAGGATAGAAGCCAGAGTGAAGATATGGCTATAAAGGAATACCAGCCAGAAAACCAAATATGAGATATGAAACTCAAGGGAGAGATTGAAGATCGAGAAGCGGGATTGACAAGATTCCTGATGAGGCTGGAAATAAGGTTGGAGGGATTAGCCTTGAAACTGTGGGGCCTTTTCCACAGATGCGATGATGGAAGTGAAGTTTGAAAGTGGAAATTCTGGAATCTATGAAGTAGAAGACAAAGTCATCTGAGTGTGAGGGTTAAGTGGGAGGGTGGGAGAAAATCTAAGGAAAGAAGTTAAAGTTTGGAATAATTGTTGAACTTAAGGACACACAGAAGGGTTGTTGGTCACACCACTCTAAAGTTTGTGTCCTTTTTCTCCAACAGTAGCCTGTAGCTGGGATGTTGGAGCAGAGGGAAATGGTTGGGTTAATCTGGGCTGAGGTTTTGCATAGCAGAGGTGCAGAAACAAGGGGCAAGAAAGGGGAACTTGATAGCGAATGATTAAAATGAAAGACTTGGGGTTTAGGCCAGATGAAGAAAAGTGAAGCCAGAAGTGAACTGCTTAGGAAGAAACATGCCCTGAGACTCATCTGAAGATAACTCCAGGGTCCAAAAGCCTGGTAAGGCAGGTTAGGTCACCCAGGCCACACATTTGATACGACCTTTAAAAAAAAGTAAAGTTCAGAGCCCTCTTAGTTTTCAGAGGGATTTCTGGAATTGCCACTAGCTTTTTTTTTTTTTTTTTTTTTTTTTGCGGTACGCGGGCCTCTCACTGTTGTGGCCTCTCCCGTTGCGGAGCACAGGCTCCGGATGCGCAGGCTCAGCGGCCATGACTCACGGGCCCAGCCGCTCCGCGGCATGCGGGATCCTCCCGGACTGGGGCACGAACCTGCGTCCCCTGCATTGGCAGGCGGACTCCCAAACACTGCGCCACCAGGGAAGCCCTGCCACTAGCTTTTGATACTGTAATAAAGCAGTGATAACAAAGGTTGTTAAGTCAGATGTTCATTTATTAAATACAAGCTTTGAACAAACACCCCCAGGCAAGTATGACAAGAAGTAACCTTCCTGGAATGTTCCAAAATACAGTTACGTTGATCAAGTTTTATTTCAATCAAACTTCCTGTCGTTTTGTTCTTCACTTTCTTTGTTTCTAGGTTTTCTTTTCCAAGCAGTTAGAGAATGTGCATTATTTCCTCACATGATATCAACAGTGCAGCATCAGCCTCTGGCTTGTAAAGGCACCCAGTAGACTTATGCTCTGTGCAATAGGTGCTTAGTAACCAGCATGAAATAAAGTAATGAAGCTTTTGTAGAGTGTGATACCAAATAGCAACTGGCACCTTCACCTGCACCATTAAAAAACCTTTGACATTTCTTTCAGTTTTCACATATCTATGAAAAACTATATTAAAAACAAACCAACCCAGATTGCTTGATAAAACCTACTTAATTTTCCAAGTTTAGTATTACCCTCTTAGTAAGCAATACTAGAGCTGATTAAAGAGTCTTCACTTTCCTATCATATGCTAGCAAAGCCAACACATAAAACTAGGTATGTCAGAAAGTCTGCTCTAATAGATTTAGAGCTTGCTTCCAAGTTCCAGAAAACACAAGCCCTCTTTAAGCTTCCGAGTGCACATATGCACCATGTTGTACCACGATCATAATTTTTTAGTCTCATTTTTGGGATGTCTTAAATTACTTCAAGGAAAGGAAAAAGGCACAGAGGACACTTGGTTTCCTTACCAACAGTGGCCTTAAGCTATGCACTTGCCTTTGTGATGAGTTTATAGATATTCAGCAGCATTAATGGTGCCACAGCCATTCATAAAAAGTTTCAGGAAAAGAGATTTAAAACAAAAAACAAAAAACAAAAAACCTTGCCAGAAAAGGCTTACAATCTGAAGACTTAACTTAATACAGAAGTAGAATACAGACACAGATACAAGAGGCAGCATAGAGGTTGTTAACTAGAAAGCTGCTGGGAACAGCTGCCTTCTGAGGTTTTGTGCCCGTTTTTTCCTCCAATTTTCTCCTATAAAACTCTGGTCTTTTCCCCCACTTCTTTTAAAAATGAAAATATCCTACTACATTGGGTTTGGAAGATAAATGCAAGTAAATTGAAGCTTATTTTATATAGTTCATTCTCAGAGAAGTAAAGGAGGATAATAAATATGAAATGAAGCTCATTTTAAGAAAATAAACAAATCCTGTCAACCCATGCCTTAAAGGCCCAGGGAGCATACTGAATTACTATCTTACATTCTGGCATTTGCAAGAGTCCTAGACTGCCTTTTTCATTTATAAGCACAGCAATAGGCAACATCTACTTTATATCTAGTGTGGGATGCCCTCGACTTGAGGGTTTCCAGCTGATACCATCAAGAACACATCAAGGACTGCTTATAACAACTTGTGTTGGATTACCGTAAAACTACCATCTTATTTGAAAGAGGCCGTGGTTAACAATAATATCCTCTAAATGAAGCAATGACCCGTTTCTAGATCATACCACTTTTCTTGTTAGTTATATTTTCGGGCTTAGAGGGATAGTGATATAGACAGTCCACAGGGGAATGTGCCTCACTCAGCATGTTAAGCTGCACAACTGAGTAGGGAACTCAAGCTCAACTTGTAAAAGTGGGGCCCATCCATCTACTAACTACATAGGGCTAAGTGGGTATTTAAAATGGTTTGTGGACAAGGTTGTGCTCAAATTCCTGCTCTGTTAATTGATGACCTAAGGCTGAGTTGGAAGCAGCTCTTAGAAGTCAGGTCATAAGCCCAAACATTAACTATATACATTTTACAGTCTCAGAATTTTGTCTAGAATAAGTGTTAGTAAACATGGCCACACACTGCAGACATCTTACCATGGAAGAGACAATATAAAGTGGTACTCTCTTTACACTAGACCAATATAAAAATGTACATGGTGTGTGTACATAGGTGTGTGTGTATATATATATATATATATATATATATATATATATACTGAGATATACTGCTGATATTAGTGTCTTAAAATGACATTTTTCATAGTTACAATATTTGTTGCCTAACTTTTCTACTCAAGCCTAGTCCTTGATTTTCAGTAGATGAAAAGGGCCCAATAGCCTTCTTTTCTCACCTCGGAATTTTCTGAATAAAGTGTCAAAACTGCAAATTTGTTCTACCAATCCTCCTAAAAATATTATAGGGCTAAATTTTCTGTGGTAATGACAACTCCATGAGGGAGTGTTTGGCCTCCAAGGTATCTTTGAGTTACAAGATAACACAAAACTAAGAGCTACCAACTGAAGTTGCATAAGATTCCTTTTTTCATGTCATCTTTCATCTTATTCAAAAATCTACTCAAACATCAAGGTATCTGCTTTTATACAAAATGTTATTCTGTAACATTGCAGAGCTGTAACAAGGAAAAGGGCTGAAGTCTGGGTCATAGTTTAGTAAATACCTTGATAACGCAGGACTTTCTGATATCAGCTGTCACTGAAATACGTGACATCATATACTTAAAAGCAGTGCTCACCAAAGATGTTTGAGCAGTTCTTGGAAGAGAAATAGTAAGGTGGCAGGAGGCTTTAGTAGTTGAAGTTCATGTAATTTAAGGTAAGAAAAGGAAGAAGAAAGAACAGGAAGAGATATAACAAAGGGTAAAAATTAGTGATGATTTCCAAACGTGGTGATGCTATAAGTATAATTTCCTGCAAGCCAGGAGCACTGTAAAGTCTTAGGAATTTTAATTATCATAATTTGAGAAAGAGCAGTTCTCTAATTTAGTAAAGGGTGAAGAAAAAAAAGAAAGAAAGCAAGAGAAAGGAAAGGAACAGAACCAGAAAGAGAGAAACCACAAACAATTGTTTATCTGTACACTGGGGTTGGTTTTTGGTTTGTTTAGGTCACAGTATTTATTCAAGTTGCTCCTTTTGTTGTTGTTTCCTTTCTGCAAGCCACCGTTGGATTTTTTCTTTTAGTTCTGTGTTTGGCCGGATCTGGTCCATGGTGAGGGGACTACGGTTAAAGGGATCTGTTTGGTCACTGAGACAAAGAGGAAAAGAGAAATGGGGTTATTTCCGTAAGTTCTAACATCTTCAGCCACAAAGAGAATACCTAGGCATCCCACCTTGAGACTGAAGCTAGAGTGTATTATGATTCTGAATCAAGTGCTGACTTGAGGTTAGAAAAAATGGGATGAGAGAGAGTGATTTGGGAGGTTTTTTGGTTTTTTTGCAGATTTTTTAGCTACTTTGTCTCTCCGCTTAACAAACTTTATCTCAACATTGCTCTTCAGATGGTATTTGATTCCATTTCCCCAAGACAGAGACCCTATAACAATCATGTCAGCATAAAGAGCTGTTTGTAGTTTTAGTGACAGACTCTTGAAACAGTATAAGGTGTTAAGGGATAAAGCTTTGTAGGCTGACACTGGATTTAGCTAGCTGATTGCTCTTCAAGTAAATGCAGATTATGGCTTCCTCATAGGTAAGATGATATACCTTCTCTCTGTATTCTGAAGCCACGATAAAAATATAAACTCTCACTGACACTTTGGAAAAGACATACTACCCAGCACAGCATCATGCATATAGCGAGTGCTTAATACCAAATACCATCAAGTAGAACATCCTTTTTTCCAATATTTAAAGAACATTATCTCCCTAGATCTGGGTCAACTTATATAACTTCATTTTAAATAAGCAGAGTCTCTCAGTACCCATTTCTTTCTAATGCTGCACTGAGAGTAGGCTGGGGAAAACTTGTAGTCACCATGGCTGAGTTCAACAGCTGCAGCAGAATGTGGGTAAACCCATACGATGAGTGTAAAACTTGAATTTTTTTTTTTCAATCTGTCTTTTATATTTTTACAACTAAAGTAAAATTAAAACAATTTCAAGTCAACTTATACTCCACGTTGACATATTTTATAATTGACAGAAATTATTTCCTTGAGGAAGGAAGAGGTAAGGTTAGCTCCAGCATTTCTCAACAGGTGTCTTACTTTGGATGTTGGAATCCTCAACAATCAAGTGATATACTTCTACCAAAATGCCTCCTCAACACAATATGTTAATAAATCAACAATGTGGAGTACCTATTGGGTGCACAGTACTGTACTGGGAGAAAAAGATGATAGCAGACAAATGTACACCTGTACTCTTGAGGCTGCTTTTGGGGGCTGGCTTACCTGAGCAAATGTCTGGCAATGGTGGATCTATCCACAGTGACTCTGGAAGACGGCAGCACCACAGGGTCAGACATCAGTGTGCTCATGATGGGATCCAGAAACTCATCACAGGCATCTGCATAGGTCTCCTCTTCCTGTTGTTGGAGGTCTGCTAGAGACTGAGCACAAATACCGGGTAGTTACAGGGAAATCACAGAAGTAGCTGAACTCAAAATGCTCAATGACTATACCTTAACCTTCAAGGGTTATTGTTAGTAACCCTTTACGGCGACAGTAACAATTCTCAGCTTTATGTTCTAAACAAGCCAATATGGATACTATAGGAGCAAATTTAACATTCAGCCCCAACTCTGAATCTTCAGTTTGGCTCAGCCGCTAGCAGCCACGACCAGAAATGGATTTAAATGTTAACAAGGAAAAAAACCACACCACGCACAACATCCATCCTTCTGACAACAGCCCAGCTGTAAGGGGTGGGGGTTGGAGGGGGTTATTATTTGTATAATTACAGAGTTACTCATGCAGTCTGTGTATGAAAAGCAGTTTCCGGCTTTAGGTACAAACAGGTATGGGAATTTAAAAGTGGCCTCAACATCTGATTGAACTTTAGTTCCTCAGCGATCCATCCGCCTAAGCTCTAGGCAAAGATGAAGCCCAGTTCAATAAATAAGTAACTCAATGAAGGGAAGACTGTTATCAATTAGGAAGGTTTTCCATTAGACTCCGTGCCATAATTTTTCCTTCTTCATAAATGCAAATGAAGCTGCTCCAACGAAAGTGATTAGCTGAGTACAATATAGTATTTTAATCTTTAAAATGTATGGCCATTCCTATATAAGCCAACTACCAACTACAAATAGAGAGAACAGAGAAAAATCAATAAAAATCAATGACTAAAAGCTACTAATCTTGAATTGTATTCTAAAAAGTTCTGCATAAATATCGTAGATTTTCAAATCTATTGGTAACACTATACAGAGAAGTTTTCATAAAAACAGCCTATTAAAAATCTGTAAATTCTTTTTAGTAGAAGCTTCTTAAATTATTTTTCTGTTCTCACCCTCATATTGAAAAGAGTAGTACTATTAAAGAATATGGTAGTTTTAGCCATTGACTAATCAGGAAGGATCAGCTGTTTATATTTTTTCAATGCAATACTCTTTTCCCCCCTCAAATTGGGTAAAATAGCAGAACGGCTGAGTTGACATGATTTTTATTGAACATGTTAATAAGCAAATTATACTCCTCCTTACCTTGATTCTCTCTGCTAAGTTGCTGAAAGCCACAATCATATTCCCAGGCTTATTTATTTTCTTCAGGACTCGGACTGTCTGTGCAAAGAGAGTTGGGGAATAGGAACGTCCATCCTTGGGCACAGTGGCACAGAAATTCTCCTCATCCCTAGAAGGTCAGCATCAGAAAGAAACTGAGCATCAGAGGATAGGTCAAAGAGGGCAATAACGGATGGGTTGAGGAACAAAGTTCCCCATCACTTATATACCATGAATGTTCTTTTGATACAGAATGATTTCTTCTAATTTTTAGGAAGGAAGTCTTATCAAGTATCCCATGACCTTAAAAATATACTGCTTTTCCAAACAATGGAACAATCAGTAAAGTTTATCTTTGCACAGATCAAGGGAGAGTGTTGGAAATTCCAAATAACATCCCACAGGTCATACAAAATCTCATTATTTAAAACTATAGAAGATTCCTTCATCAGCCAACTAGAAACAAACCATTTCCTTTCTATTTCTACATAATCACCAGCTAGTCATTCCACTGTCAAAACCCCCAGTTAAAACATGAGCAAGGCCTCTGGCCTGCCCAATTAAATCTCAGGTACCCAAGATTTAAGTAGATGGTGCAGATATCTGAAACGAGCTGCTGGGGTTTGAAGTCGAATTCACTGAAGTCCTTGACTTTTAAGGCCCCCATCTTGGGGCCAACCAGGTGCTGCAGGAAGTAGTTCAGCATGGAGATGATGCGCTCAGCCAGGAAAGGATGCACAAAGAGGGATTTGATCTCTGGAAAAAAAGCCAAAGTCTGTGAAAACTCAATCCATTAGCAATTTTCAACTTACAATGTCTTAGAGTTTTACTTGGAGACCTCTGGGGACTGCTATTTTTCAAAATACATTTTCATTGCAGTAATATTAGAAAATATTAGACAAGGAAAAGCAAACAAAATATAAAAACTACTACTCAGATGTAAACACTGTTAACATTTTGCTAATATATCCTTCTAGTTTTTCTGTCCATATTTACATACATATACATTTATAAAACAAAATGATTATCATATTGTACATATTCTGTAACTTACTTTTTTCATTAATGATATCGTAAATACCTTACCATTTCAGTAAATATAGGTTCTTGTGCTGTCCAACATGGTAGCCACTGGCCACATGTGACTATTTAAATTAATTAAAATTAAATTAAAAACTCAGTTTTTCAGATACACTACCCACATTTCAAGTGTTCAGTGGCCACATGTGGCTAGTATCTATAGTATTGGACAGTCCAGATTTATAGAACATTTCCATCACATAAAGTTCTATAGGATAGTGACGATTCATACCGTTTTTTTTTTTTTTTTTTTTTTACGGTACACGGGCCTCTCACTATTGTGGCCTCTCCCGGTGTGGAGCACAGGCTCCGGACGCGCAGGCTCAGCAGCCATGGCTCACGCGCCCAGCTGCTCCGTGGCATGTGGGATCCTCCCGGACCAGGACACGAACCCGTGGTCCCCTGCATCGGCAGGCGGACTCTCAACCACTGAGCCACCAGGGAAGCCCTCATAACCCTTTTTAATGGCCACATAGTTTTCCAATGTGTGACTGCACCATGAGTTACTTATGTACTCTATCTTTATTGCTGGACATTACTATTGTTTTCAATTTTTTCTTATTATAAGCATTTCACTAACTGATGAACTTCACTGTGTACATATCTTGTAGACATTACTTCCTACAACAAATTTGTAAGGAACTGCTTGGTCATGGCATGAATGAATGAATGAATAAATAAATAAATACCAAGTGCAACAAGCCAAGTAGTGTAAGGTTTGCTTAGTACTGCTGGCTCTTAATTTTTCAATTTTAGTCATTATCTGTTGACTCTACTACTGATGAGAGTTTAGCTCTCATTGCTGTCCCTCTTCCCCAAATACAAATTCCCCTAATATATAAACAAATCTTTGGTGAAATAATTTAGATTTTGTCATTAAGATTATGTAAATATCATATACAGCAGAACCACACAGTATTCTAATGATTATATATATAAAGTAATATATACTTTTAATTTTTATTTATTTTTAAAATAATATATATTTGAATTAAAAAATTTTTATTTATTACTATTTTTGGCTGCATGGGTCTTTGTTGCTGCACACGGGCTTTCTCTAGTTGTAGCAAGCAGGGGCTACTCTTCATTGCGATGCACGGGCTTATTGCAGTGGCTTCTCTTGCTGCGGAGCATGGGCTCTAGGTGTGTGGGCTTCAGTAGTTGTGGCCCGTGAGCTTAGTAGTTGTGGCTCGCGGGCTCTACAGCGCAGGTTTAGTAGTTGTGGTGCACAGGCTTAGCTGCTCCACAGCATGTGGGATCTTCCCTGACCAGGGCTTGAACCCATGTCCCCTGCATTGGCAGGCGGATTCTTAACCACTGTGCTGCCAGGAAAGTGCCAATATATATACTTTTTTTTTTTTGTGGTGCGCGGGCCTCTCCCTGCTGTGGCCTCTCCTGTTGCGCTCTGGACGCACAGGCTCAGTGGTCATGGCTCATGGGCCTAGCCGCTCCGCGGCACGTGGGATCTTCCCGGACCGGGGCACGAACCCATGTCCCCTACTTCGGCAGGCGGGCTCTCAACCACTGCGCCACCAGGGAAGCCCCTATATATACTTTTTAATACTTCTTTTTCTCCACTTATTTTCAGAGTACCTATCATTAAATCTTTCTAAACTCTCCACCAGAAATGTAAAACTCTCAAAAATAGTTTTTGGAGATGTTCTTTCTGGAAGCTTCCATTCATCACTCCAATCTGGACTCCTTGTTTTATAGGCCTATGGTGTGGTGGTCATACAAGCTACCTCTATCATCAGCCTGGGAACTTCCTTTGCATCTCTCTTACAGGATTCCACTTTCCTCCATTTTGATGGAGTATATTTATCCTTTTGTAGCTTCTCCAAAAAGGGTACACCGGAAGTAAACCTGATACCTTCACGTCTGAAGATGTCCTTACATTTTACCCTCAAACAGGGTAAAATGATTTGGTTGGCTATAAGATTCTAGGCTGAAAAGATATTTTCCATCAGGACTGTGTTCCAGCTTCAGACGTCAGTGCTGTGAAATTCAAAGATGTTTTGATGTTTAAACCATTGTACATGACCTGATTTTTTTCTCTGGAACCTTTTAGGTACCCTGATTTTCTGAAATGCCACAATGATATACCTTAGTGTAGGGGTTTAAAAATTCCCTGCGCTGGGTACTTGGTGGCTCCTTTTAATTTAGAATCTCTTAGTTTTGGGGAATTTGGGGGGTATTATTTCTTTGATAACGTCCTTTCATTTTTCTCTTTTGACACTTCCTAGATTGATCCTTTATTTTCTTGTTTTCTCTTCTAATTTCCATCTCTTTTTCTGTTCTACTTTCATGGAAGAGTTCCTTGAATTTATCTTCTAACCCTTCTACTGACTTTTCAAAATTTCTGAAGTTGTATTTTCAATATCCAAGAGCTCCTTCTTGTTCTTTGCATAATCCCTTGTGTTGCCTCTTTGTTTCCGTTTTATGTATGCTGTATCTTCTCTCAGACCTCTGAGATTATGAAGATATTTTAAAGCAGCAGTCCCCAACCTTTTTGGCACTAGGGACTGGTTTTGTGTAAGGCAATTTTTCCACGGACCGGGGGTGGGGGTGGGGTGATGGTTCAGGCGGTAATGCAAGTGATGGGGAGCAATGGGGAGCGGCAGATGAAGCTTCGCTCACTCGCCCGCCGCTCACCTCCTGCTGTGCGGCCCTGTTCCTAACAGGCTGTGGACCGATACTGGTCCACGGCCTGGGGGTTGGGGACCCCTGTTTTAAAGAGTTTTCATCTATTATCTGTGTTTCACATTAGAGGATTTCCTCAAATGTCTGGTGATCCTTGGCTGTCACTTCATATATCATCAATATAAAAATTTTTAATGAAAGGTTTTACTTTGTATGTATGTATGTATTTATTTATTTACTTATTTACTTATTTATTTTCTTATTTCCTTCCTTACTTACTTACTTACTGATTGATTTATTGATTGATTGATTGTACGCGGGCCTCTCACTGTTGTGGCCTCTCCCGTTGCGGAGCACAGGCTCCGGACGCGCAGGCTCAGCGGCCATGGCTCACGGGCCCAGCCGCTCCGCGGCATGTGGGATCCTCCTGGACCGGGGCACAAACCCGTGTCCCCTGCATCGGCAGGCGGACTCTCAACCACTGCGCCACCAGGTAAGCCCTACTTTGTTTTTAAATACAAAGTCTTGCAGTGTGTATTTTCTACTTATATCACATCTCAATTCCGACTAGCCAAAGTTTAAATGCTTGAGAGCCACATGTGGCAAGTGACTACTGAACTGGACAGTGCAGCTCTAGAGAGAGTAGAGATAAGTATCTCTGTTTGATCTACCACATTTAACCAGAGTTCAAGAATATTTTTTTTCAGGTAATACAAACACCCCCAGATATATTGATATGGCTAAGCTGTGTCCTCAAGAACAATGGTACTAACTTATGCTTTCTGGCAGCTGTGTGAGGATGACCATTTCCTCCTTCCCATGTCAACAATGGACAACATCATTCTTTTTGAAGCTTCTCTAGTGATTCACTTCCTCTCAGACTGTGGAGGAGGATACTGTCACCAGAGTCTCAGTGGGCTGATCCCTCAAATGAAGCAGATCTTAACCACTGCATGTTTTGGGAAAGCAGTGTGTTGTATCCTTACCTGATGTCAGAAAGGCAAGGGTACCAATTGTTTCATTGGACATGATGTTATGGAAACGTGCCAGCTGTCCAAACATCTGTAGGCCAGCCTCCTTCTCTCGGCGGGCTTCTGGAGTCAGACTGTCCCATTCACCTCGGTCCTTCTCAATTTGTTGAATTTTTATCTTGCTCAAATACTACAGAAACCAGAGGTGGAAGGTATCAGAGAACAAAGTGTATTGAAGGGAAGATGATATTTAAGAGGTCTTATTTAAAATCTAGTCCACTAAGCTGGGAAAACCACGGACTACCTAAGAGACATGAGGCTTTCTCAGCACAGGGCTGAAGTTTAAAAAGAAATTGTGGGGAGACTTCCCTGACGGTCCAGTGGCTAAGACTCCACGCTCCCAATGCAGGGGACATGGGTTCGATCCCTGGTTGGGGAACTAAGAATCCTGCATGCCGCAAGGCACAGACTTAAAAAAAAAAAAAAAAAAAAAAAGACGAAAAAAAGACAAAAAAAGATGAAAAAGAAATTGTGGGAAAAATTGTTTCAGCCTGGGTAGACGTATGGGTAATTCCCCTGGAAATATTATAGTCTATGAAATAGAAACAAGGACAAATAGTATATGAAATATTGGTAAAAGCAAACAGGCTACAGGGAAAAAAAAGATGAAAGATGAAAAAAAAAACCCACCCCCCAAAACTGCTTATCAAAAAACAAAGCTCTGTCAAACATGCAAAATGTCTGGAAGGAGAACCATAAATATTTAAAACCCTCTACCTCTCAACATTCCTGCTATTGTAGCAAAAGCATGTTAAGACGTACAGTCCCGTGAAAGCGCCATCTGTGTCGTTCTGTCACATAGCTCTTGCTTAGAAACGTCTATTTATTACAGGGCTTGTTTTCTAAGGCAACGGATCTAAAATCTTCAAGTACGGGATTATGAGCAAAGCAGGGACATTTTCTCACAAATCAAATACAAGTTACTGGGAGATTGCTAATCAATACGAGGAGTGTGTGGGCTATCCAACAGGCTACCCTCATGATTTACCTGCTTTGTCTCCCTTTGGGTCACTGCCCTATCTTACACCTGTCGCAGATAAGGGAAGTTTTTATAGGAGCAATAAGCAGCTCCACAAGGGAGGGTTAAGCTGAAGGAACTGAGAGACCCCCAGGTGTATACTTTGTAAAACTCATGTTTCAGATATAGCTAAAGATTTGGGAGGCAGTGGACAGATGAAGAGTACTGATGACTTGGAGTCTTTATGTGAAAAAATAACCCAAACCAGAGATTTTTTTTTCCAAATAGTGGTATAAAAGTCAGAACCTTTTAGGAAAGAGGGCTAAGAATCATTGCCTTGGTCAGTCACTGTTACTGATGTCTTGGGATGCAAGAAAGTTGAAAGCACTAACTGAATGAAGATCCTCTGATTTCTTTCTGTAGTGCTAGACTGATTAGTTCTGCCAGTGTACCTTAGTTTGGCCTTTCACACTTTCTTTTCCACTCTCGGCCAAAATATCATCCTAGCTCATAAGGCCCTTGGTCTTGGTCTCTAATGGAACAATACCTATCAAACTCTACAAGGGCAAGGTTGGTGGTACATTACTACTTGCAAATTTTTGGTGTCCAAGCCTGGTACTAGGGGATCGCTAGCATAAGGATTGCTCTATTATGACTAAGAGGTAAAAAGTATGTATGATGGTATAAGGGCACTTAAATCTGTTTGTTTGTTTTTTTACCTGTATGGCTTCATCCAAAAGGAAGATGGCATCGTTCATCAGCAGGTTAAGAAAGCGGAGGAAGAGTGGGGGATTCATGGCTTCTAAATTCTTAGAGGCATAGTCAGCCAAATCCTGGAAGTCCCAGCCCAAGAAAAAAACATTTTAGTACTGAATCGCAACCCATTGGGGCTTATGTGGAGCAAAACTCAGATAACTCAATTTTGGTTTCACCAAAAACATTCTCACCTTAATGCTTTCTCGATAGGTATCTGTTCCCCACATGTACCTGAGGATGGGATACATGGGGCGGCGGTAATTAAACTTCTGCTCAAACTGATGGGGGTCTCCTGGAGTAAGGTAAGAGCAAAACATCAGCAAAGGTGGTGCTATTAGAGAAAAGGCAAGAGCTTAGGTTTATGTGTAGCCATTTATTGTATGAAAATTCTGAATGCGTCAAGGCTACCGGCAAGACCTGCCGTGGGAGTTTATGAAGGCCTAGAGTCATAATCAAGTGCTTGCTTATCTCCTTACCGACAGAACAAGAGGGGGACATATAAACGATACAGTACTCAGAAAAGGACAAAGACTGAGCTGCAGAATAAAAGCCAAGGGAAACAAATGCTTCCATATCCAAACGTAGACTACTTCTCAGACTCTGGATGAGGCCTCTGCACTGGCCGTTGTGGCAGTGGCAGTGCCAGCCCCGTGCAGGATGGGCTACTAAAAGTAATCCTCACACTCTTCACGGGTAACATCCCAACGGTGTGGCCAACTGGTTCTTGATTACTCTGAAAAATCAGGCCAGGAGCTAAAAATCTGACGCTTATACTGCTTTTGACATGCCAGAGGTACCACCAGAGCTCTACAGGTTGGGTCATATAATAAAGGAGGGGCATGGGATTTGGAGTCAGGAGACTTAGGTTTTCCTTCTGGCTCCACTTAATGCAAGTCTCTTACTCTTTCTCAACTCCCACTTCCTCAGAAAATAAAACAGGAATTATAATACACCCTCTAATATGACAACCAAAGGGTCATAGTGTCTGTATAATGAGATAACTGCAATGATTTATCGTGCAACTTCTTATATATTATAAAGATTTACATACACTGCCTCAACCATCACTTCAACCCCTTTCACAAATGAGGAAACTAAGTCTCAGAGGTAAGCAAGTAACAAAGTCAAAATTCAAATATGGAAAAACAGTCAGTAAAGTGTTAAATGTCTCTTTAATGTTAATTGTATTTATCACTGGCTGGCAGGACATCCCCTTTAAAAGGGGCCTTAAGTACTGCTTTGCATATCTTGTTTACCGGTTGAGAGGGGGTACTGTTTACTCAGACATAGCATCTCAGGGTTACAGCTCAAAAGGGCATGAGAGAAAGGGAATGTTGCTGTTATTCTTAATCTAACAATTAAACTGTACGAGAGTTAGACCGTCTGGATAAGACAAAAGAATATCTCAATCAGCACATCGTCTCATTATCACCATTCTGTAATTCTGAGGCAGAGAAAAATAAAGACCTGGGGTTTTAATTGGACAGCCTTATTTATTTGAGTATGATTCTATCAAAAATTATAGTAAAGTTGTTAACAGTATGCGTTTTTCTTTTTTAAGGTGAGAGAGACCTGATTCTACCACTTAATTGTATGACATAAACAAATAATTTAATCTTTTTGAGCATCCATGTCTTTATAGGTAAATGGGGATAATAGAGTAAAACTTTCCAGATGGTGACAGATTAAGGAAACAATGTGAAAAAAGCACTTAGCATCAAGGGTAGCACATGGTAGGTATTCAATAAATGATGGCTTATGATATTTTCCTGACATTTAAAAACTGATCAGCGATCAGTTTCTTGGTTCTAGACTGCTTTACCTGTAAACTCAATGTCCACAAAGACCTTGATTAGAGCTTCTGCAAGGTGGGATGCATAGAGAAAGTTGCAGAACACACGTTTCCGGTGGAACACACTGGATACCAAGGGATTTGGGGTCTGATCCATGTGGGGCATCACTGCTTCCAACACCTCAGCGAGTTTGGCCCTTAGGTGGGGATTCTTCATCCTATGAATAGGGCAGAAAGCAAACTGAGCAGGCAGAAAATTTAACTCCCAAATTTATAACTATTCTCTCCATACGAGGAGTCAAAACATCATATATCATCTGTACAGAGAGTTACAGGAGAAAACACGACTCCGCAGCTTTAAGTCGGTCAATTTCTGGGGGATATGCAGAGTGTACCATTCAGCTCTTTAAGATCACAGCTTACCAGTTACGAGGATGAGTTCTTAAGTTTCTATTTAATGCTCCGCCATTCTGTTTACTTCTGTATAACAATGCATGACTTACTATTCTCTGACAGCTTCATCTGGGATAAACTTGCCTTTCCAAGCTTTCTGAGGCTAAGGGCCAGGATATAATTATTCCACATTACTTATATGCATACCATGTGCACCTAATACTTGTTGACTTATGATTTTTCATTAGGTCTGCTCAGTTCAGTGAAGGACTGGCTTCTACCTGTGTCTCACTGACACGGCTCAGGGGATTGTGGATCTCTTCTTTGTGCAGCAAATTCTCACTTTCATACATACTGTTTCCTTTGGCCTACCACCAAAAAATCAGAGAAGCAACTCTACAGGTCAGTGAGCATCTTCCTTTGGGAAGGAGGACTAGAAGCTATGAATGGTAAGACTTGAGATCAGAGAGCATTTACCCAAGTTTACGGCTCATCCAACTCAGAATTTTAAGAGCAAACTTTGTTATCATACATTAGAAGATCATTAGCACCTGGCAAGGTCTCTGGCATTAAGGTAACTATTTTAACCAGGGACTAGCAGTGAAATTCCCATCAGGTACCTTATATGCAGGTTCAAATTCTCTGTGGGCAAAGTCCTTTGTTTATTATGCCTCTCAAGTGTGGGATTTTGGGCTACCCGTAAGGATAGTCAGGTGATTCATTAATGTTAACACAACTTCTGAAGGCAACCCCTTATGATTCAGGCTTGTTTATTTCTTGGTTTAGAAGTCTTCTGAATGTCTGCAGCTCTAAACTGTGACAGAGTCACGCTTTCAGCACTTCACCTTTCTATGCTTCCAGTGAAAATGGTGATAAAATGAAGGACATGTTCCAGGGAATCTGCTGATGTCTCCAAGATGTCATCGGCAAAGCGGCGGAGAAAAATGAGGAAATCACCCAAGTTATCTGCAAAAAATTCTGAGAAAAAAAATATTCACTGGAATTGGCCAAACATCCGACTCTTTGTATTATGCAATATTTAAATTCCTCCCTTTTACTCTACTTAGTGAAGGTTAAAAAAACCCCAAATGTCTTGTAGGTACTAGAAATGACGATAAATTAATATAGAATCTCCTTTGAATGTAAGTCAATTTTTATTTTTATCCAAGTAAACAGAATAGTAGAGACATAAAATGTTAACACACCAGTGCAGTTTAAGAAAGTATACTGATAGACATATACTTCCACACTCGAGGTTAACTGTGTGTTAAAATAACCCTTTAGGGCCTCCCTGGTGGCGCAGTGGTTGAGAGTCCGCCTGCCGATGCAGGGGATACGGGTTCGTGCCCCGGTCTGGGAGGATCCCATATGCCGCGGAGCGGCTGGGCCCGTGAGCCATGGCCGCTGGGCCTGCGCGTCCGGAGCCTGTGCTCCGCAACGGGGGAGGCCACAACAGTGAGAGGCCCGCGTACCGGGAAAAAAAAAAAAAAAAAAAAAAAAAAATAACCCTTTAGATGAAAAAGAATCTTGAATAGAAATGAATACATTAGATGACTATGGTCTTCACTCTCTGGAGTCCTCCACTGGTCTTTGCCTTCTAGTACTTATGCCCTTGTATATCTCCTCCTACACTATTCCAGGGTAGAAGACACACTATGGGGCACATAGAAGTGATGGCATGTCATTTCCATAATTAGGTTATAAAAGCCTACAGCTTCCATTTTGGTTCCCTGCTCTGAGGAAGCCACCTGCCATACCGCTAGCAGTACTAAGGAGAGTCCTGTGTGGCCTGGAAAAGAAACCAGCAAGCAACTGAGGTTTGCCAACAACCACACGACCAGGCTTGTAAGCAGATCGTCCAGCTCTGGTCGAGTCTTCAGATTCCCACGGCACTGGTGGACAGTCTGGTTGCAACCTCACGAAGGACCAGAGTCAGAACCATGCAGCTAAGCTACTCCTGGATCACTGACCCGTGGAAACTGTGTGTGATAATGTGTATTGTGTTAAGTTGCTATGTTTTGGGGTAATTTGTGACTCAGCAATAGATGACCAGTACAGTGATCAAGAACATGTAACCTGATTTTGACGGACAGTTTCTGCCGACCCCTCACCAACATACACACATACACAATCTCACTTCTGGGTTAACCAAGAGGAGATGATTTTTTTTTTCTAAAGAATAGCACAGGGGGGTGGGTTAGACAAATAAATTTATAAGTTGAATGACAACTTCATGACTGCCCTTCATCCTTTGAAGACTATTTTCTTATCTGCACAGCAGTGGCGACACAATGCTGAGGAACAAGCTATCAGTTCCCCCAGGCTTCAACCAACAGACATTACCTACAAGTTTGAGTTGTTTCTCCAAAAACAGCTGAATGATAACTAAGGAAGGATATTTTGAGGATTAAACTTCCAACGTGACCCAGTTAAACTTAGATGGCTATAAATAGGAAGCTCCCAAGGGAGAGCCTGCTTACCTGGCACGTAAGCCAAAGAACTGTAGCCATCTGGCAAAGGAAAAGTTAGCTCTATCGGCTGTGAGCCCTCATTGCCTATGGCCAGTTGAACTAGGAGAACAGCCATGGACACCTGCAAATTTAGGCAGTTTTGCAGCATTTGCGGCTCAGTCATGGCAGTCTTAGTAGAAAGATAGATGGTCATCAGTCGTTCAAACTGCTCACGGAGGTTGTCAGCAGCAGGGCTAGAACTTTGCTGAGCATCCCGCCAGGCTACCTGCAGCCGATGCAGGTTTTGGTTGATTTTTACCATCTGATCATGCAACCTGCCCCCAAGAAAGCAGAAAAGACTGGGTCAGGAGGCTCATATAGGGACAGTTGAGTACAAACTGTTTTTTTTTTTTTTAATTTTAACATCTTCATTGGAGTGTAATTGCTTTACAGTGTTAATTTCTGCTGTATAGCAAAGTGAATCAGCTATACGTATACATACATCCCCATATCCCCTCCCTCCCATCCTCCCTTACAGACCATTTTTGAAAACCAAATCCTCACTTATTTATTCTATTACTGCCTTTTAGGATGTAGGGAGCTGCAGCTGTGATGACACAGAAGGCAATCACAGAAGTTACTGACAGGACAGAGGTGGGGGCGTAGCACCGGGAAAATGTCACCAAGTATTCAAGAATGGAACCTCATTACATAGATTCGGCTAGTTGTCTTCGGCTGAAATGCACCATCCATAAAATGGCTCGGTTGGGCAGGCTGTAGATTGGGCTTTTACTATGTACAATATATAACAATCAGGCAAAGTACAAGAAGCCCAGCGGGGTAGTTTGACACCACACAAGTGCAATGACTGTACCTGGGTGTGGTTATATGGACAGTCTTTCCATGGTTAGTAGAGAACTAAAGCTGGTGAGAAAGGAGTCTAGATTACTAATGACCACATATCAACCAGTAGCCACCTATGATGCAGCCTAAGAGCAGCTTCCAGTCCTCTGATGCTCAATATAAAATCAAATGATTCTTCAAAAAGGGTCAGCCAGATGTTCTCTAATGAAAGGAAGACCCATAATTAAAAAAGTCATTCTTGGCCTTGTGGATAATGTCTAGGGTTAGCTAGCCAATACTGGGAAACTAGATGACATTCATTTTTGTGTTTGAATCTAGGTGGTTGAACAGGTTAAACACATGCTAAATTGTTATCTATTGTGTCACTTAAAATGTCAATGATAGGGATAGAAAATGTCTCTAATAAAGATATAATTTCATTTTTCCAAAAATTTGCTGAGTTCTGAAAAATGCTGTGTCAGTTTAAGTATCCCGAAAAGGCATTAAAAATTGCTGTCCTCAATATACCTTCCTATAGACTGTGAGTAGCTATTTTCTCCCCTTATTTATACTTGTCACAGTCAGCTAAATCAGAGGGAAAAAAAAATCATAGAATGACATACGGTTAGCCAGAACCAGACCATTTTTTGAAGTCATACACTTTAGCTCTCAAATCTTCACACTTCCAGAATCCTCCTTATCTTTGATACAGATTTTTATGTTCCTACTGATCTTACTGAAATACCTTATAAATATTTAATTTTGTCAATTTTGTCTCTATACCATAGAGTAAAGCTTTCTCTTTTTTCATCAGGAGTAATAAGTAATGAAAATTCAAGAGCAGAATGTGAAATGTTAAATGAAAACAATTCCACTTTAGCAGATGACAAAAGGAAGATAGTGATTTAAAAATTTGCAAGTTTAGAGAAAAATACTAGTGTATCTTTAATTTTAAAAAGTTTAACACGTCAAAAATTAAAAATAAATTCAAGTTATATGGATAAAGCCACTTCATGTAGACACAAATAAATGCATATAATGCCCTTTTCCTACTAGATCCTAATGTCAGCCTTCAGAATAAAGTGAGATTGTTATCTGTAAGACGCACTTTCAACCTTCTGATTATCAACACAACCAAGCAGTTCTTTCCTCATGACATCAGAGGAGTTACCTGTGAAATCCCAAGTACAAGGTGTACTCTGTCAGGACAAGGTTTTCTGTTACAAGGTTGTAGTTCTGGGGAAACTTCGGCTCCCGCACAGCTGGGATCAAACAGGTTTCTTTGTCCAAACCTCAAAGAAATTAAAAGGAAGAGTAAATGGCTTGCCACAGACATCTATCTTGGCTCCAGTGTCCCCTTATTCTAGTTCAACTTCCATCCTGCTATTAGTGAATTAAGTAATATCTTCTTAAAAACACATCTTCTCACATTCCTACTCTCTTGTCTAAAAATGTAATTTGGCTTCTCAGTGTATAGAAATGCAGTTAAATCTCTTTAGCTTGTTCATGAAATCACCAACAATTAAAAGGAATGATAGCACTATAGATTTTTCCAGGGGGTAGATAATAGATCATTTGTATCTATTCTGTGCTTTTCTGTATTTAAGATTATTTGCTTTTGAGCATGTGTTACTTTTATAATTATCAGAGTTATAAAACTGGGAGGAAATACATCCAGATTGAGTGATTCATTTTGAGTGGTAGAATTAAGAGTGATTTATCTTCTTCTTTTCACTTCTCTGTATTGAGTTTTCCCCTAGGCTAGTATTTCCTGCCAATTCCCATACCCCTTCCCCCACCTACCCCTTGTTCCAGCCACACTGAGCTTCCTCACTGTTCCTTAGCCATTTCACAGCTGTGTACCTTCCTACTTGTTTTTCCCTCTATATAAAGGGCCTCCTTTGCTCCTTTGCTTGATAAACCCAACTCATTTTTCAGGATTCAGCTATGAAGACCTCCAGCTTCTGTAGAATTAATCATTTACTCCCTCCTCTGTGCTCCTGTAGATTACCCCTAGACCATATTATGATGATCTGTTAACATATCTGCCTTCCTGTGGAGACTTCGAGTTCAAAAAGGACAGGGACTGTACTTTATTCATTTTCATAATGAATGAATGAATGAGCGAATATCCAAGTCTACCAAATTCAGAGAGAAGGTCTCATTAAAGGACATCTAAAAAATGACAGTTTTTAAAAGTCTGCCTTTTTAAAATTCATAATAGCTTTTCTTTTTGCCTCATCTTGAGAAAGAGGGACCTCTGTGAAAAAGGATATAGAAGTGAATGGCTAAGATGTTATGCACACACTGTTTTGAGAAAACCAGCTCCCCCTTACCTCTCATGTGTACATTTTTTATTTTTCGTTCTTCATCGTTCAACTCCTTCAGGGCACAGTAAGTGGGATTAAAGGTGAGGAGCCGAGAGGATCTGGGTTTGCAAAATGGCTGGCATAACTTCAGGAGAGCAGCACCCAAATTCAGAAAGAAGGCATCCGAGGCATACATTTGGAAGAAGATTTCTGGCATCTGATTGGCCCAAATCTTGGTGCGGCCTGCATTTGCATGCAAACAGTTTCCAAGCCAGGACAAGATACAGTGTTTGGTTTCTGGAGAGAGCTGGAGTAAGTTCTTCAACATCTGGTAGATCTTTTCATGGAACCGAGCCATGAACTGTTTAACCAGAAAACACAACCACAGAACATTCCAGTTTCACAATCCTAATATTTGTTACTCTCAAATCTTAGCCACTGGCAATTTCCAAAAATACACGAATCCTAATCTTCTCCCTCACTCTCCCTGTGCCTTACGCCACCATTTCTGATTAAAAAAAAAAATTTTTTTTTTTCTGGGAACTTTTAAGAGATTTCCTGATGAGCTGCCAAACTGCAGGTAGCATTTACATAGCTTTAGAATAGGGGATGGGAAGGTTTTTCTGCAGAGGGCCAGATGATAAGTATTTTTGGCTTTGCATGCCATATGGTCTCTGTAGCAACTATTCAACTCTACCACTGTGGCATGAAATCAAGCCATAAACAGTACATATACACATGGGCATGGCTGGGTTCAATAAAACTATTTACAAAAATGGGCGATAGGCTGGATTTGGCCACTGGTATAATTTGCCAACCTCTGCTTTAGAAAGTTGTGATGACGGGAGATTTAAACTGCCCGCAATTCAACCATTTATGGTCATATGTTGGCCAGACTTCTACCATAATTTATGCTAAGAAGCCCCAAAAGAGAGGACATAAGTAGAAGGAGGAAAAGGAAAACAATTTGGCTTTTAAGCTGGAGTTCAGTCAGAAGATTTTAAGAGCTAAAGTTATAAGAAATAGCTTGGTGAGAAAAACGAGGATTGAGAGCAGGTAGCTGTGCTACAGCACAGGGCAAAGAAGAGCAGCAGCTTACTCTTAAACCACACAAAGGTTTGTCCTCTGCTCTTAGCGCCTGCTAAAAAGAGGGCCATTTCTGTACATGATCATAGTAGACAGCCAACCAGATTGATCTGCTCTCCCAAAGAGGCTCAAGCAGCCTTATCTGCATCTGCTTTCTGAGCAAACGATACTTAATCTAAGATCAGGGGGCTGGGATACACCGGTAAACAGCTCCACCTGATGAATGTTGGCCTCTTGTACTTTGATCTCCTGGGGACTGGAACGAGATGGATTCAGGAAGTAGCCATGATTTTCTACTACACCCGGAGTCTTTAATAAGCAGGAGATATTCAGGATTACTCCCAGCAAGGTCTTCTGGTACATCTGCCCATTACTAGGATCCTTGGGCTGAATGTATTCTACAAAAACCTGTAGGAGAAGACAGGCCTAGTTATTTGTCTGTATGATGAGATAAATGATGGGATGAGGGGGCCTCAAAGAGTTAAGGCTATACAACAACCAATGTATCTTTCTCTTATTCCATAGGTAATATTACACTGCCCTCAGGATAGGGAAGCATAGAGTATTAAGCTTCCAACTCAACTGAATACATATGAGCTTTCAGACCTACCTTTGCCATATCCTTTTGCCTAGTGAAATAGAGCAGAATGTCCAGATATGCGTACAACAGGATCTGGCAGAGTTCTAGATCTTTTATTCGGCCCAATAAAATATCAAACACTGGAATCATGACTTCTGGAAATGTTCGAACTTCCTCATCCAGTATCAAGGCTTCGATGACCTCATCCAGAAACTCAGCTATACCTTCAAAATCTGAGAGAAGACAAAAGAGAGAGAGAGGAGGACGTAAGAATTTTTAGACGCCTTTACACACAGCTCTTTACTCTTCTGATACTTTTGATAATTCTACTGGTATTCAACCTCAAAGGTCAAGGTGTGAGCTCTCTTCCTTAATTGACGCTGGAACCATAGTGGCTCTCAGGCTTTCTAATGCAACTAGAGGAAGGTTACACTTGGAAATCAAATGTAGAAGCTCATAGATGTTGCTTATCTACTCACGGCCTCCTAGGATGGCTTCCAACATCAAATCTACCAGTTGCTCGTGGATGTTCTGGTCAACATAGATCTCGGGGGTGAGGAGAACTGTTCGGGTATTGGACACAGTGAGGTTCCTGCACTGCACTGCAAAGGGCAGCAGGTTCTCTGGAACTTTGGTAATCTGGAAACGGCAATGAAGAGAGGGAAGAGGCTAGCTCTGTGACCTGGCACAAGGACAGATATAGCAAATAGAAGGGAAAAGACACTGTGTCCCAAAACAGCAGTGCTTTCCTGTGGATGCTTGAAAAGCCATGAGAGTCCATTCTTTGGTTTAAGGAATCACCTGTTAGAAATTCTAATGCTGGAAGTGATCAAGCTTAGTCTACTCTGTTATATACACCTTAGTGGAAATGAATTTATCAGACCTTTTTTTAAATAAGGGTGTGATATATTAAGACGTTTGTAGAGAGAATAATAGGAGGCACTTGTTAGGTGGGGAAAGGGGTAGACCCCAAGCCACAGAAAGGAGAGACTAAAACTTTAGAAGATAAACTAACAGTGCCTCTGATATCCAGTTCCAGATATAATATGATGTATATAAATTGATATAATAGACACTGATCTTGGGACTTCCCTGGTGGTCCAGTGGTTAAGACTCTGTGCTTCCACTGCAGGGGGTGTGGGTTCGATCCTTGGTTGGGGAAGATCCTGCATGCTGCACGGCACAGCCAAAAAAAAAAAAAAGACATTGATCCAACTCTCTGGCTTATGTGTTAAAGTCATACCCAAGAGGACAATAGAGTACTCAATAGGGATTATTCTTTTACCTCTTCCTTGGCTCTTTGGAAACAGGAATAAAGGTAACAAAAAATGTGCCTCTCCCCTGCATCTCGATCAGCAGAGAGATTCAACGTTGTAGAAGAGGTCATGTTAATCAAGTGGTTGCCTGGATCTTGAAGTAATAAGCGAGTGAAGACGGCCTATTAAGAAAAACAAATAAATAAAAATACAGAATCACTGCAAAGTTTATTTTTAAAATTTTTTGATGTATTTTTTATTGAAGTATAGTTGATTTACAATGTTGTGTTAGTTTCAAGTGTTCAGCAAAGTGATTCAGTTACACACACATATATAGCTATTCTTTTTCAGATTCTTTTCCATCATAGGTTATTATAAGACATTGAATATAGTTCCCTGTGCTATATAGTTGGTCCCTGTTGTTTATCTATTTTATATGTAGTAGTGTGTATTTCTTAATCCCAAACTCCTAATTTATCTCCCCTGACCACTGCAAAGTTTATTTTAGAACATCAAGATATAAAAGATAATTTTGACACAGGTTATTATAAGAATCACAGAACGTAGAACAATGGGGAAAAAAGGGCTCAGTGTATCATTACTTTAGAAAATATTATGTATACAAATCTAATTGTTTATGTAGTTATCCTAAAGCAAGCATAAGTGTCTAGCATAGCACCTAGCACAGAGTAAGCATTAAAAGAATATTTGTTGAATGGTGTGGAGAATCAGAGATTAAACTCATATGTGAAATCTACTACTCTGCATCATTGCTGACCTCACTCAGACTTATATAAACACAGTTTAAATGTACTGGGTTGGCCAAAAAGTTCGTTTGGGTTTTCCCATACCACTGTACAGAAAAACCCGAATGAACTTTTTGGCCAACCCAATTATGAAGTTAAACTACAAGTTGTCAAGTCTTCCCTATCAAATTTTTATTCATTTAATGTTAATTAGGCACCTGTAAGGTAAAATGCATTGTTTTGATTTTGGAAAAGATATAAAAAAAGAGATGGACCTTGGCCTTGATAAATATTAGTGTCTACGGGAGAGAGAAGACAGGTTCATAAAGAAGCCAAGACATGAGACAGAAAGAGACAATTCCCATAAGAGATGCATGGAGGTTACTGCCGGAGCCCAGAGGAGAAAATAACTCCTACTTGGCAAAACTTTGTAAACAGGATGGCATTTTAACTAGGTCTTAAAGGATGGATAGATTTGGACATGGGACCATGGTAGATGAGAAGATTCCAAAAGAGGAACACCACAGACAATGTAAGAGATGGAGCTAAGCAAAGCCATGGTTGGAGAAAGGTGAGCAGAGTTCAGCTGCAAGGCTAATTTTTGCTGAAGGCACACGTAAGGAATGTAAGAATGGTACCTGCTCTACGTTGTTCATATCAAGCCAGTCTTGATCTTCCAGGTCTACTGCCATTTCTTCCAAATACACACAACGGCTGGGGATGCCATTCCCACTTTTCAGGCTTGGGTCACCTGGGAAATGGTTTTAATCTGGTAGGTTAAGGATAATGCTTCTGTCTTATACAGACAACTGATCTTGATGGCATTTCTCTTGAACCCCAAGTTTGACTCAGGTAATATCAGAATGATCTTGACACAGAGAGCAGTATCTAAAGATTTAAATCTTTTTTACCCCTCAAAGAGCATGTGCTTTGTTATAAACCTAACACCATGACATTTAAAGAGTAAATCCCAGACATCAGCACTAATTCTGGAGTTTAACTACAGATAGGGCACAGAGGGGAAACACTATCTGACCCTTCTTGGGGCTTTCATCTAAATGTTTAGGTCACCTCTAAGAAGAAGATGGATTTAGCTACCATTCCCATTTCCCTTTTAAGGTAGTAAAGGCAGTAGCTACATAGCCCAGTCAGTATCAAAATAGAAATGAAAGTTGTATCTCTGTCAAAATTCTGCTTTAGGTCACATTAAAAGCTTCCTTGAAATATAAACCCTGTGTTCCAGGGAGTATGATGGGTTTGTTTAACCATCAGATACAGTAAGTTTCTAGGAGCAAGTCCCTAGCCCAAGCAGGAAGGGCAGAGTAATAAATACGCTGGCTGCAAAGATGTAACTCACTGTTGTCCAGAGTGATGAGGAAGATCCTTTGGATCATGTGATTGATGTTGAGTTGCTCACATATTTCCTGCTGTGAACGGAATGAGCGGCTAATCTCAGCCACAGAGTAATCAAATTCATCCAGGCTCTCTGACACACTATTATCTGAGTCATCTGGGCTGGCGGGGAGTTCATCTGCCAGAAAATGTAAGTCATTAACAGTTACAATGCTCTCTTTAAGAGAAAACCAAGTACACATGATAAATGTAACCAAGCGGAGGATAATTTGGGGTGTTAAACAAGTTAACTATCTAATTAGTGAACATCTCAAGTCAGGCAACACCTTTTTTTTTTTTAAATGAAGGTATCACTGACATATTAGTTTCAGGTGCACAACATAATGATTCGATATTTATATTGTTAAATGATCACTACAATAAATCTAGTTAATGTCTGTCACCATACATAGCTACAAATTTTTTTCTTGTGATAAGTGTTATTAAGATCGACTTTCTTAACAACTTTGAAATACACAATACTGTACTGTTAACTACAGTCACCATGCTGTTCATTGCATCCCCATGGATTCTTTTTTTTTTTTTTTTTTTTTTTCTTTTTGCGGTATGCGGGCCTCTCACTGTTGTGGCCTCTCCCGTTGCGGAGCACAGGCTCCGGATGCGCAGGCCCAGAGGCCATGGCTCACGGGCCCAGCCGCTCCGCGGCATATGGGATCCTCCCAGACCGGGGCACGAACCCGTATCCCCTGCATCGGCAGGCGGACTCTCAACCACTGCGCCACCAGGGAGGCCCCCATGGATTCTTTATAAGTGGAAATTTGTACCTTTTGAAACCCTTCACCTAGTTTGCCCATCCCCACCCCCCCGCCTTGGGCAACCACCAATCTATTCTCTGTATCTATCAGCTTGTTTTTTTTTTTTTAAATATTCCACATAAGTGAGATCATATGGTATTCGTCTTTCTGACTTATATCCCTCAGCATAATGCCCTCAAGGTCCAACCACTGTCCACCTGTTGTTGCAAATGGCAAGATTTCTTTTTTATTTATGGCTGAATAATATTCGTGTGTGTGTATGTGCGTGCATGTGTGTAATTACATCGTTTTCTTTATTCATCTGTTGATGGACATTTAGGATGTTTTCACATCTTGGTTATTGTATACTGATGCAATGAACATGGGGGTGCATATATCTTCTTGAATTAGTGTTTTTGTTTCCTTTGGATAAATACCCAGAAGTGGAATTGCCGGATCATATGGTAGTTCTGTATTTATTTTTTTTAGGAACCTCCATTCTATTTTCCATAGTGCCTGCACCAATTTACAATCCCAGCAACAGTGCACAAGAATTCCCTTTTCTCCACATCCTTGCCAACACTTGTTATTTCTTGTCTTTTTGATAATAGCCATTCTAAGAGGTGTGAGGTGGTTTTGATTTACATTTCCCCAATTAGTGATGTTTTTTCTTTTCATCGATTAGGGATGTTGAGCACCTTTTAATGTACCTGTTGGCCATCTGTATGTCATCTTTGGAAAAATGTTTATTCAGATTCTGTGCCCATTTTTAAATTGGACTGTTTGTATTTTTTGCTATTGAGTTGTATCAGGAAACATTTTAAATACAGAATTCTGAAATCCCTGGCTATAAAATCTACCATATTTTAAAAACCAAAAGTTTTATTCTTTGTACTCATAATTAATGGTATTCCAAAATGCCAATAGTAGCAACACTATCTTCCCTACAGAATCCTAGTGGGCAAAGAATTACCCAATAGATCAGTATGCCTTTAATTATATTAAATATGGCTTGGGGCTCCCCTGGTGGCGCAGTGGTTAAGAATCCGCCTGCCAATGCAGGGGACGCGGATTCAAGCACTGGTCCGGTAAGATCCCACGTGCCGCGGAGCAACTAAGCCCGTGCGCCACAACTACTGAGCCTGCGCTCTAGAGCCCACAAGCCATAACTACTGAGCCCGTGTGCCACAGCTACTGAAGCCTGCGCGCCTAGAGCCCGTGCTCTACAACAAGAGAAGCCACCGTGATGAGAAGCCCACGCACTGCAATGAAGAGTAGTCCCTGCTCACTGCAACTAAAGAAAGGCTGCGCACAGCAACGAAGAAGACCCAACGCAGCCATAAATAAATAAATAAATAAATAAATAAATAAAACCAAAAAAACAAAAAACAAAACTTCATAGACTAAAAACTATCCTAATTGTTCTTTTAATGGGCATTTCTCTAATTATTAGTGAGACTGGATTTTTTTTTTTTTGGCTGCACTGGGTCTTTGTTGCTGCACGCGGGCTTTTCCCTAGTTGAGGTGAGCAGGGGCTACTCTTCGTTGCGGTGCGCAGGCTTCTCACTGTGGTTGCTTCTCTTGTTGCAGAGCACGGGCTCTAGGCGCGCGGGCTTCAGTAGTTGTGGCTCAAGGGCTCTAGAGCGCAGGCTCAGCAGTTGTGGAGCACAGGCTTAGTTGCTCTGCAGCATGTGGGATCTTCCCAGACCAGGGCTCGAACCAGTGTCCCCTGCATTGGCAGGCGGATTCTTAACCACTGTACCACCTGAGAAGCCCGAGACTGGATTTTTAAAGTAACTTGATTATCATATATAAATCATTTCTAACTTTTTTTTGGCCGCACTGTGTGGCATGGCATGCGGGATCTTAGTTCCCCAACCAGGCATTGAACCCATGCCCCCTGCACTGGGAGCATGTGGAGTCTTAACCACTGGACCACTAGGGAAGTCCCTGTTCCTAACTTTTGTTGTTTTTCCAATGAGTTACTTTTTTCTTATTGATTGTATCTTTTTTTTTTTTTTTTTTTTGCGTTACGCAGGCCTCTCACTGTTGTGGCCTCTCCTGTTGCGGAGCACAGGCTCCGGACGCGCAGGCTCAGCGGCCATGGGTCACGGGCCTAGTCGCTCTGTGGCATGTGGGATCTTCCCAGACTGGGGCACGAACCCGTGTCCCCTGCATCGGCAGGCGGACTCTCAACCACTGCGCCACCAGGGAAGCCCCTCCTTTTATTTTTTATAAAGCAATTTACAAGAGCTTCTCAGATGGCACTCACGCTAAAGGGGTATATAAGTAGGTTGTTCATTAAAAGCTACACACAAGTCTGCATCTGCTTTTTTCCTCTACTGACAAAAAACAGTTAACTCTAAAAGTCCAGGCAAAACTTGCAGAAGTAAGAGTTGTGGGACTTCCCTGGTAGTCCAGTGGTTAAGAATCTGCCTTTGAGGGGCTTCCCTGGTGGCGCAGTGGTTGAGAATCTGCCTGCCAATGAAGGGGATATGGATTCGAGCCCTGGTCCGGGAAGATCCCACATGCCGTGGAGCAACTAAGCCCATGAGCCACAACTACTGAGCCTGTGCTGTAGAGTCTGTGAGCCACAACTACTGAGCCTGCGTGCTGCAACTACTGAAGCTCGCGCGCCTGGAGTCCATGCTCCGCAACAAGGGAAGCCACTATGATGAGAAGCCCGCGCACCGCAATGAAGAGTAGCCCTCGCTCGCCACAACTAGAGAAAGACTGTGCACAGCAACGGAGACCCAACGCAGCCAAAAATAAATAAATAAAGTAAATAAATTTATTAAAAAAAAATAAGAATCCTCCTTTGAATGCAGGGGACACGGGTTCGATCCCTGTTCGAGGAACTAAGATCCCACATGCTGTGGGGCAACTAAGCCCATGCTCTAGAGCCCGTGCCCCACAACTAGAGAGCCTGTGTGGTGCAACTACTGAGCCTGTGCGTCCGGAGCCTGTGCTCCGCAACGGGAGAGGCCACAACAGTGAGAGGCCCATGTACCGCAAAAATAAATAAATAAATAAATAAAATAAAATATCTTAAAAACAAAAAGAAGCAAGAGTTGCTTCACTGTGGTGACTTTAGTAAAAGTGAAGCTCAATAAAGGAGGCCAAAGCTTTTGGTAGAGTACTAACTGCTGGTGGAAAACAGGTTAGATCAGGTGGCCTGACAAACTCACTGTAAACAAACTAAGATGATGAGGTGCCAAAATAGTAACAGAAGGGCATGCACCTGATTTGTCCCCACTGCTTGGTGCCTGCAGTGCTCCCAACCCTAGCCAGCCTTATGTCTGTTTATAGCCAGAAGGATGAGCGTTCTGTCACTCTATTCCTATACCACTCTATTCCCTTCTGAATTCCAAGAGTAATAGGTGCTGATTAGCGAAATTTCCCTCAACCACATACTTAAAAACTTTATTTTCTCATTTCCTTATTTTTCCAACTCCTCACTCTCCATTCTCTCCTTCAATCTCTTAATCCAAGGTTTCCCATTCTGATCCTGTATTTTAGAAATCTGGGAAAGTTTTCAGAGACAGAGACTCAGAGCTGCCTATTTCTATCACATTAAAAAAGTCAGCATTACATGTATTTCTCCCTTGTTTCATCCATCACTTCGTCTACTACTCATGTGTCTTCCCCTGACCTCCTTTTCCTTTTTTTTTTGCAGTACGCGGGCCTCTCACTGCTGTGGCCTCTCCCGCCGTGGAGCACAGGCTCCAGACGCGCAGGCTCAGCGGCCATGGCTCACGGGCCCAGCCGCTCCGCGGATGTGGGATCTTCCCTCACCGGGGCACGAACCCGTGTCTCCTGCATCGGCAGGCAGACTCTCAACCACTGAGCCACCAGGGAAGCCCTCCTCCTTTTCCTTTTTTAAAAAAATTTTTAAAATTTATTTTTGGCTGTGCTGGGTCTTTGTTGCTGTGCGTGGGCTTTCTCTACCTGTGGTGAGCAGGGGCTACTCTTCGTTGTGGTGCGCGGGCTTCTCATCGAGGTGGCTTCTCTTGTTGCAGAGCATGGGTTCTAGGCGTGCAGGTTTCAGTAGTTGCAGCATGCAGACTCAGCAGTTGTGGCTCACAGACTCTAGAGCACAGGCTCAGTAGTTGTGGCGCATGGGCTTAGTTGCTCCGTGGCATGTGGGATATTCCTGGACCAGGGCTTGAACCTGTGTCCCCTGCACTGGCAGGCAGATTCTTAACCACTGTGCCACCAGAGAAGTCCCCTGACCTCCTTTTTATTCAATCTTAATCAGAGAGTAAGGCCACAACTTAGCTACATATCTGAATACTTCTGAAATAAACAAAATAAAGGGAAAACATAAACATTTCTCCTTTCCTAAAAACAATAACACTATTATTCTTTTTGGAGGAAGGAGAAGGGGAGCAATTTCTGGCTTGAAACATTGTGAATACCCTCAGAAGACTAATATATTTGAGAAACAGCATGCTACTTCTTCTAGTCCATATGTTACCTTATAGGTGGGAGGTAGACTTGATCTTAATTTTGGTCCCAGATGAGGAAAATCATTTTTCTGGTTAGTAAGATATTATCCTAATTTTTTTCACATTAAGGTTAAGGATCAGATTTTCCTAGATGTCTGTTCTGAAAGCAGTAAGTTATGAAAGTGGCCACTCTATGGAGTGAAAGAAGCGTTCTGCTTGAGATAGACTCTGAAGCACTTGGCTTAAGAACAAATCTCATTTATTTCTCTACAGGCGAAAAAGCTTTTATAATTCTTCCTTCAACACATCTGCTTTCTACAGCTGCATGTGACTTGCTTTCCACACCTATGCCTATAACCTCAGTTTCCTATGTTAAAAAAAATTAGTATCTTTGTTAAGTATCTTTCATTAGGTGATTTTTAAAATAAAAGAGCTTGACAGCTTTGGGATCATGACTGGCATCTGTTACTCTGGAACCACCTGTTATCTGGTCTCTTTTTTATGCAGGCAATGGGACACGGAGAAGAACCCAAAACAAAACAAACAACAAATACAAACACACAAGAAACTTCTGCCCTAAACTTAAATTCTAGTTGCAATTAAGGACCCAAAGAATACTTCATTTGGGAAGACCCCATTCTAGGTCATCTCATCTGCTGTTACTGGCTTGTCCACTTACCAGATTGCTGCTTCAGCTGCTCTTTTTGGACTGCTGCAAACTGCTTGGCATCAGCCAGGGAGCCAAAAAGAGCAGCAAAGGGGTTACTTGAGATGTTGTTGTTATTCTCCTGGTCTGTCATTTCACTTTAAAGTATCCTCCATCCAGACCTAGGGGGAGGGGCTATAGAAAGGACAGGTATTAGACGCCGAAGGGCAGATAACACAACAGTTACAATATTATCATAGTTGTTTCTGCTCCCATTTCTTTTTTTTTTTTTTTTTTTTTTTTTTTTGTGGTACGTGGGCCTCTCACTGTTGTGGCCTCTGCCGTTGCAGAGCACAGGCTCCGTGCCATGGCTCACGGGCCCAGCCGCTCCGCGGCACGTGGGATCTTCCCGGACTGGGGCACGAACCTGTGTCCCCTGCATCAGCAGGCGGACTCTCAACAACTGCGCCACCAGGGAAGCCCCTGCTCCCATTTCTTTTTCTTTTTTTTTTTTTTTTTTGCGGTACGCGGGCCTCTCACTGTTGTGGCCTCTCCCGTTGCGGAGCACAGGCTCCAGACGCACAGGCTCAGCGGCCATGGCTCACAGGCCCAGCCGCTCCGCGGCATGTGGGATTTTCCCGGACCGGGGCACGAACCCATGTCCCCTGCATCGGCAGGTGGACTCTCAACCACTGCGCCACCAGGGAAGCCCCATTTCTTGAATACATTTTAAAAGGGTTTGGGTAAGACTTGCCAACTCCTATCCCAAGATTCAAGACAATTTTTGGCAAAATGGTTACAAACCTACTAACTGGACAAGTTGGCTTGATTTGGGGGTGGCTAAAACCAAAAAGCTTAAAAAATGTTCAGCGGGAATGCATTTATCTGTTGACACGTTTCTATTTACTATACCTTTAAAAAAATAGATTAAATAGAAAGAATTATTTAAGTCAAAGAGGAAACTCAGCTACTAATTGTAACAACAATGTGGCACTTAAAAATAATATGACAAAAACTATGGATTTCCCATAAATCCCTAGGCTGGTCGACTAGTTCTCACTCACCATGAGCATAAGGTGGCGCTTGCACAGGCTTCTGTGACTTAAGAGTTGGAGCTGGGAATTCCTCAGCTACACAGAAACTAAATGTAAGTCTGTATGTCAGATGTGGAATTGCAAACCAGGACAGGAATCAGATTAGCAGCAGATCGTGGGTTTTACATCTATATTAAGCAGTCTATCTCTACTTCTAGGCTTATGACTACTGATATTTTTTCCTCTAAAAACTAAATGGTCTTTGCTTAATTCTGTATTTAACTTTCCCTATTTATCGGACTTTATAATACTGAAGAAACACAAATTCCTAATGTATAATATGAAATAGATATATACCTCAAAGGTATTTAAAGGAGCTGACTGAGCCTGCATTTGCACTCTTCTGATTACATTTCCTCATCCAAGCGCCAAGGGGGCTCAGCGGCACAACGGAATGAGCAGAGCTCCCTGAAAGGCTTTCTCCCCTTTCTGAAATTTTAAGACCACAGCATAGAAATACAACCCTGAAAAGGGTGAGAAGAGACAAAGGGTATGAATATTCTGCTTACAAGGATGCTGAACTGCTACAAGGACAGAGGCCTTAGAAGGAGTGGGGTCAGGGACACAAATGTGGGAGAAAAAAAAAGAACGTTCGGTCTACCTTTAATTAATTGAGTTAAGACCCCTTACAGAACCCTATTAACAAAAGCTAATGCAAGTCGGAAGAGTTACCCTTATTTTTTGGAGGAAGAGAGACTAACACTTTTTGACACTTCTGAGGCATTTCTACCAGTTGCTTCATGCTCCTCTGTCGTGCTTTCCGCATAAGAGCTAATGGCTACTGAGCTGTAATGACTCAGGCAGACAGTCTAGTCTCTTCTCAGCATAGTGCAGGGCTTTACAGCTTCAAGGAACTGAACTGTTAGATGTTGCTCTATGTATTTTACTTTCTACTATGTATAGTTTAGTTGAGCTTAATAATGCAGAAAAGAAAGACAGCATATTTAGTGTTGGAATGAACAATCCTTGAGAGGTCTTTCCTCCCATTTAAACATTGCATAAGCTTAATTATTACCCCTAATTCATGTAGAGGCACCAAGAATTGTGTCACTGTTAGCTGACCACCACCCTACCTCTATTCTGAGGTACCCAGAGGAATGCAAAAAGTGTAGTGAGCTCTCGTTATTTTTCTGTCTGCAAAATATCAACCTCTTTTTTCAACATGACACCCACATTTTTCCTTTGGAGATCCAACCCATTCCCGGTCCATGTGTACAGAAGGGGATGACCTTACCCATTAGCTCTAGAAATGGGCATATGAATCTGGCCTGGCCAAAAAGAATACAGTATTCTCTGCCCAAAGTGACTGATTCAGGAGTGGGCACAAGACCCTAGCAAGGCCTAACAGAATCAATGAACACCAGCTACAGGCCTTTGGCTAAATCTACAGAAAAGTGGACTCTTTTTTCCTGCTTGGGTTGTTAGGCTAGTAAGATAGGAAACTGGAGTTGCCATCTTTCTACCATCTAGAGAAGGCCTAGCCTAAAACTAAGCCAACATGTAGGAAAAGAGATGTGAGATGGAGAGAGTCTTCTCAGTTATAAAAAAGCCAGTAGATTTCCCTACATTGTGGAAGCCAATACAACTGAAAAGAGTTCAGATTAGTACAAAGGAAATGCATCACCTGCACCATCTATGCAGAAAGGAAGTGAGTTGAAAGCTAAGAATCAGAACATAGGACACAGGCACTTAAGACTATCAAGAGAGATAAAGACAATTTATCATCACAAACGGCATTATTTCCTCCTTTCAATAATATACTGTTGCAGTATATAAAGCTAGCTTCCCACTACATTTTACCTATATTAACAGGATTTATAACTTTCTACACTGTATTCCTAAAGTAGATCTTCTATCTTACTAGAAGGTAAGCAATTTGAACACAGGTTCATATCTGATTATTTTTTTCTTCTGTACCTGGCATAGCCCGTAATCACAAAAGCCCAAATAAATATGTATTGAATGATTCAATCTTACATGTAATTACTCCTGACCTTCTTGTAATCAATAGCAGCACCCATAATCCTACTTCAAGGTAAGGGTTTTACTGTTTGTCCTGGGTTGCTATTGGGTCAAACTATTGGGCCAGACACTTGTGGCTCAGTGATATCTCAGAACGTGTAGAATAGAGAATGGAAATAAATCTCTGTTGTCATCTATGCTATCTGTCTTTTTGAAAAACAAAAAGGGCTTTGCCTACCTCACTAAGCTCAACTTTCTCATATGTACTTAAAATCTATTTGAAGTAATAGTGCAAAAACTGTTTTCATAGAAAAATAGCTAACACTGTGCAACCAGGAAAATTTTACAGGAAAAAGGAGGACTGATCACTTGATGGGAACATTTGTGGAGATGTCAGTTTAGATTTGTTCAATGATCACACAAATGTAAAAAGAGTACCCCTACAAAAGAAAGGTCTGATAAAATGGAACCTTGATATTTTGTTTAGTATTCAATGTCATCAGGAATTTATAATCTTCTACTTTCAACTGCCATACAAAGATAAAGTACTATCCTGTTGTCAGCCTTTGGCAAATAACCAATCAATATAACCACCAGTCCTTAGATGTTTTTGGATTTTATTTTTAAAAGACGTCTTCTTTCTTTCTTTATTTACTTTTGGCTGCACGGCTCGCAGGATCTTAGTTCCCCGACCAGCGATTGAACCTGAGCCCTCCGCAGTGAAAGCACCGTAGTCCTAACCACTGGACCGCCAGGGAATTCCCCAAATATGTCCCCTTTAAAAACACGTTTCCCTCTTTTTTTTTTGCGGTACGCGGGCCTCTCACTGTTGTGGCCTCTCCCGCCGCGGAGGCACAGGCTCAGCGGCCATGGCTCACGGCCCCAGCCGCTCCGCGGCATGTGGGATCTTCCCGGACCGGGGCACGAACCCGTGTCCCCTGCATCGGCAGGCGGACTCTCAACCACTGCGCCACCATGGAAGCCCCACGTTTCCCTCTTATACACATGCTGCAAGACTCTACATTTGTAAAAGCTGTCTATCTCCAGTCCTACAAAATCCTCTCACCCTCCCCTGATTCAATCTTTTGTTTATAAAGAGTACTGCTAATCCCTTAAGGGGCACTGTCAGCTTTAAAGAGGTGAGCACATAAACGTTCTAACATCAGATTTGGTATTGCTTTTAAACAGAAATACTTGGAATACTTCACAAACCTAAGATTGTCAAAATCAAGCTTTAGGGTTTCTCTGGTGGTGCAGTGGTTGAGAATCCGCCTGTCAATGCAGGGGACACGGGTTCGAGCCCTGGTCTGGGAGGATCCCACATGTCACGGAGCAACTAAGCCCGTGTGCTACAACTACTGAGTTTGTACTCTAGAGCCCGCGAGCCACAACTACTGAGCCCGTGCACCTAGAGCCCGTGCTCCACAACAGGGGAGGCCACTGCAATGAGAGGCCCGCGCACTGCAGCGAAGAGTAGCGACCACTCGCCACAACTAGAGGAAGCCCACGTGCAGCAACGAGGACCCAATGCAGCCAAAAATGAAATAAATAAATCTATTAAAAAATCAAGCTTTATTAAATTATGCTCCATAAGGTCTCTTTCCTGGTGAGTAATACATAGATCAAACCAAAAAAGGAATTTAAAAAATGTTTTCATTGTTACACGTTCAGGCCTTTGTTGTGGCAACAGATCCTTCCATCACATCAGCAAGCTAGAAGGATCTCATCAAGTCGCAAAGCACACAGCATTCCTTCCTGGGTCCCATTTTATCTCAGGACGGCTCCCATGTGAGACCAAAACAGACCAAGGCAGTGAGACTAAACATATTCTGGGAGTGAAAAACTGAATCCAAAGAGAGACCCATCAAGCATAAGCTCCTGAGCTCTGGTTACTCAATTTTAGAAATGTCTTCTAAACCCAATTGCCGAGGGAGCAAGAAGCAGAGCGCCAGGAGAGTTTTGAGTGGTGAACTGATCACTTGCCTTTAGAAATATCAACACCTTGCCACACGGATTCTACTGGTTTGACTACTGCGACTCGTGCTTAATTTTCTCTTCTTTTGCACCTAGCTATTTGTTGTCTACTCTTTATATTCTGTCCCTCCAGGTTCCATAAGGGATTCGCGGCACGGAGGGAGACCCACCCACTCGGCGCACCTTCCAGAGAAAGAAAACCAAAGATAATGCAAGGCCAGGATTCGGCCTTTTCCAGGAGGGAAATGGCAAAGATGGGCAGAGATGCCAGAAGCTGGAGCACTGTAAGGGGTTCCCAAAGCAGACAGGGTCGAAGTTCATGAAGGAGAGAGACAGTGTTTAGGAAAGCACAGAAGGCATTTGGAGGAGGTAAGAGTGCAGAGGTTTGGACTGGTATTCGACTAGGAGAAAAAAAATCCCATTGGAGACTCAACGATACCCTCCCCGCCAGCTATATCCTCTCTTACCAGAGCCTGAGGGCCAGCAGCGACGACACGGCAGAATCTCAGCGGCCGAAAGGTTCCCACTTCCGACTCAGCACGGCAACCGGAGCTTACGTCATGACAAGGCGCCGGGCCTTGTGTAATCTCATCTGGGCGCCGGAAGCCGGGTGTTTCGCCCTGCGCTGGAAGCGGGCGCGCTAACATCCCCACTGAGCATGCGCTAACTGGCTTGGGCGGGGCGGAAGTGGCCGGAAGTGGATTTGGGGTTGGATTGGGGGTGGGTCAGGTTGAGTTGGGAGCGGGTTGTGGTGGAGCTCAATGTAATATGCAGCTCTCGGAAACCCATGTATCAGCAGCACATATGATTTGGTGAACCCTGGCACTGCTAAGGGCTCTGTGGACTTACGCTAGTTGTCCCACCGATCTTAGGCCTTTCTGAAACAGCTTCTGTAACTCTAAATAGATAATTATTATCTATGAAGCAATAACAGTAGCATTAACAATAACTGAAACTTGTGAACTGTTATTAGGTACCCGGAAATGTGTTAAGATATGCTTTGACTGGAGTGCAGTTTTCTTATTTGTAAAGTGAAGACGAGTACATCCTAAAGGTTACTTTGAGGTACACAAAGGCAAAGGAAGCAGCATACTTTTCAAGCATGCAAGTGAAAAGACAATTCATAGAGTGACAGAAAATATTTGTAAAACACATATCTGATAAAAAAATTAATATCCAGTTATATAAAAAAGCCTCTAACTCAACAACAAAAAATCTAAACAACTTGATTAAAGAATGGACAATGGGATTGAATAAGCATTTCTCTATAGAAGATATACAAATGGCCAATAAGCACATGAAAAGAAGCTCAATGTCACTAATCATTAGGGAAGTGCAAATTAAGACCACAGTGAAATACCACCTCATACCCATTAGGAAGGTGATTATGAAAAAAAATAGAAGATAAGTCTTGGTGAGGATGTGGAGAGATAGGAACCCTTGTGCATTGCTGATGGGAATGTAAAATAGTGGAGCACTTTGGGAAAACAGTTTGGTAGTTCCTCAAAAAGTTAAACGGAATTATCATAAGATGCAGCAATTCCACTTCTGGGTAAATACTCCAAAGAATTGAAAGCAGGGACTCAAACAGATACTTGTACACCACTGTTCATAGCAGTATCATTTGTAATAGGTTAAAGGTGGAAACAACCCAGAATGTCCATTGATGGGTAAATGGACAAACAAAATGTAGCATATACATACACATGATTATTAAGCCTTAAAAAGGAAGGAAATTTTGATCCTTGCTATGAACCTTGAGAACATTATGCCAAGTGAAATAAGCCAGACACAAAAGGACAAATATCGTATGACTCCACTTATATGTGGTACCCAGGGTAGGCAAGTTCATAGAGACAGAAGGTAAAATAGAGGTTACCAGGGGCTGGGGTGAGGGAGGAATGGGGAGTTATTGTTTAATGGGTAGAGTGTTTCTTCAGGATAATAAAAAATTCTGAAAATGAGAGTGGTGATGGTTGCACAACATTGTGAATGTACTTAATGCCACTGAATAGTATACTGTAACACACACAGACACACACAACAAATGTTAAGCAATCTTAGAGTGCCTATTATGTTCCAGCATTTTTCTAGCTCCTGAAGCTACAGTAGTGGGAAAAAAATACAAGTTTTCCTGGAGCTTACAATCTGGTGAGAGTGGAGTGGTAATGTAGCATTTAAAATTAATGTGCACAAGGTGAATTATTCAATAAATACTTCCAGAATAAGTGGGTAGCTATGGATTTAAATGTTAGTCAATATATTAGACCTTTACACTAAAACTAATTCAAGATGGATCAAAGATTTAAATATATAAAGTGAAACCAGGAAAATGCTAGAGGTATTAATGGGAGAAGTTTTGTAAAAGAATAATCTAAGAATGGGAGAAGGCCTTTCTAAATAAGAAACAACCCAGAAGCCACAAAAGAACAGTGAATTCTACTACAGTCAAATATTTGTAAAATGTGTATAGAAAACCGACCATAAGTAAAGTCAAAATCTAAATAACAACACTGGAAAAATATTTGCAACTAATGCCACAAACAAAAGATCTATTTTCCCAAATATGTAAAAGGTTGTTGCAAGTCAATAAGAAGAAGATCAGGGGCTTCCCTGGTGGCGCAGTGGTTATGTGCAGTGCCAATGCAGGGGACCTGGGTTCAATCCCTGTTCTGGGAAGATCCCACATGCCACGGAGCAACTAAGTCCGTGTGCCACAACTACTGAGCCTGCGCACCACAACTACTGAAGCCCGTGCGCCCTAGAGCCTGTACGCCACAACTACTGAGTCCACTCGCCACAACTACTGAAGCCGGCACGCTCTAGGGCCCACATGCTGCAACTACTGAGCCTGCGTGCTGCAACTACTGAAGCCCACGCACCTAGAGCCCGTGCTCCACAACAAGAGAAGCCACTGCAACGAGAAGCCCGTGTACCGCAACGAAGAGTAGCCCCTGCTCGAGCAACTAGAGAAAGCCCGTGCGCAGCAACAAAGGCCCAATGCAGCTAATAAATAAATAAATAAATAACACTAAGAGAAGGAGTTATATTCTAAACTCCAAGAGTAACAGTAAAAAAAAAAAAATCAAAGGATATGAGCCTGTATTTCATGAGAAGGAAAAACAAATGGTTAGAAAAGTGCAGATTAAAATTAGGCTGAGATGCCATTTTTAACTTATCAGATTGGCAAAGTTCAAAAAATTTAATAGTACACTGTTAGATTGTGTATGGAACAGTAGGCACTCTTGTTAGAATTATGTATTGGTCCAACCTCTATGAAGTGAAATTTGGCAATATTTAATTAAATTACAGGTGCAAATACATTATGGTCTTGCAATTCCATTTATTTGTATTTGTTACAAATAGTCTTAATGTTCAAAATGACATTTATTGTTAGAAATGAAACTGTAAAAACAAGACATATGAGAAATCTTTGTGACTTTGGGTTTGGCAAAGATTTCTTAGACATGACACGAAAAGCACAATCCATAAAAAAAGTGGATAAAACAGTCTTCAGCAAAATTAAAAACCCTTGCAGTTCAAAAGACACCATTAAGAAAATGAAAAGACAAGTCACAGACTGGTAGATACATTTGCAAATCATGTAGCCAATAAAAGACTTGTATTCAAAAATATATAAGAACTTTTACAATTCAATAGTTAGAAGAAAAACAACTCAATTAAAGAAAAAGTTTTGAACACACGCTTCACTAAAGATATGATAAGAATAGTTAATAAGCACAGCATGAAAATATGTTCAACATCATTAGTCACTAGGGAATGCAAATTAAAGCCACAATAAGATACTATTTTACATCTACTAGAATGGCTATACTAAAAAAGATAGTAACAAATATTTGTGAGGATGTGGAGAAACAGGAACTTCATTCATCCATCACTGGTGGGAATGTAAAATGGAACAGCCAGTTTGGCAAACTGGCAGTTTCTTAAAATATTATACATAAATTTACCATACAACCCAGCAATTCTTCGCTCCTAGATATCAACCCAGACAAATGAAAACTTATGTCCACACGAAGACTTGTACGAGAATGTCCAGAGCAGCATATTGTATGACTCCATTTATCCAGAAAAGGCAAATCTAAAGAGATAGAAAAGAGATTAGTGATTGCCTGGCATTGAGGGTGAGAACAAGGAGTGACTGCAAAGAGCACAAGAGATCTTAAGAGACTGATGGAAATATTCTAAACCTGGATTATGGTGATGGTTGTACAACTGGGTAAATTTGCTAAAAATTACTGAGAACAGGTGAAATCACTTAAAATGAGTAAATTTTATGTAAATTATAACTCAATACAATTAAAAAAAATGACATTTATACAGTCATTGTGGCATTGTAAGAGCAAAAGAACAAACTTAAATGTCCATCAATAGAGGACTGGTTAAATAAATTATAGGGGATCTGTACAAAGTGGCTGCATTAAAAAAAAAAGGAGCTCCTTTATATATTGGTATGAAGTAATCTTCAGGTTTTATTAGGTGAGAAGTGCAAGATGTATAGTATGATAACATTTGTGTGAAAAATAGGGGAAGGAAGAATAATGTGTACTTAAGAATTTGCTTGGGGACTTCCCTGGTGGCACAGTGGTTAAGAATCTGCCTGACAATGCAGGGGACATGGGTTCCATCCCTGGTCCAGGAAGATTCCACATGCTGCGGAGCAACTAAGCCCGTGTGCCACAACTGCTGAGCCCATGTGCCACAACTACTGAAGCCTGTGCGACTAGAGCCCATGCTCCACAACAAGAGAAGCTAGCGCAATGAGAAGCCAGCGCATTGCAGTGAAGAGTAGCCCCCACTTGCTGCAACTAGAGAAAGCCCACGTGCAGCAATGAAGACACAACGCAGCCAAAACCAAACCAAACAAAAAGTCACTATGCATTTATCATCCATAAAGAAAAGAATTTGCTTATGTATGCCTAGAATACCACCGATATATAATACTTTAAATATCTTGTAAAGCTATATAAGAAACTAGTATTATTGTTTGCCTCTGTAGAAGGCAACTGGGTGGCTGGAGAGGGAGGCGGAGGGAGACCTTTCGCTGCATATTAGAACCATGTGAATTATGACTTATAAAGAAAGTAAATAAAAATTAAAACTTAAAAAAATGGTATTCAAATAAAGGAGGTTAGTTGACCTTTTCGTTTTTCTTTTACAGAAAAATTACTTCCAATAGGTGGCGCTCCTGAAACACCATACAAGTTTTACTTTACTTTTTTTTTTTTTTTTTTTTTTTTTTTTTGAGAAAAACCCGAATTTGCTCTGATGGCCTTTCTTCACCATTTGTCACCTTTGGGAATCTTGAGTCTAGATTTAGGGTTGAAAATCTCTACTAGGATTGCTCCAAAATGTATTGCTCTGTTTCTGAGAACTGGATAGAAGGGAAAACACCCGGATTAAAAAAAGAAAAATTGCAACTGGTTCAGAAAACCGAATAATGCCTGGGCCCTGTTTTCCTGATTGCAATTTCTGGTTGATTGAATTAGAACTTCTGATTGATTGCTTGTGTGGTTGGAAGGTTAATATAGGTCCAGTGATTCTTAACTAAGGGCAACTTTGCCTCCCGTGGGGATACTTGCAATATCTGGAGATATTTTTGTTGTCACAGCTGGGGAGTACTACTGGCATTTGGTGGACAGAGGCGAGGGATGCTGCTAAAAATCCTACAATGCACAGGAGAGTCACCCCCCTCTCCCCAAGGAATTATCAATCAATCCTCCCCACCCATCCCATCCTTATAGCTGCTTGGGGAAAGGAGATAAACTTGGCAGTAGTTGGGAAGGCAGGTAGTGCAAAGGCACTTTCTTAGAATTGGTGTAGAGAGACACACCTACTCTGAGTCCTGGGCTCAGTTCTTCCTCAGATGATTTCCTTGAAGGTGGCTGTATTGGTCATCTTCCCGTTCCTTAAGGGGCTAAAAAGGATAGTACAGTCATAATCATTTTCCATCATCCTCTATGAATTAATTTGATGCATAGTTGTTTTCTAATTAAAAAAATTTTTTTAGCTTTCACTCTAAATGTCTTTATTTTTTTCACCTTTCTTCATATATATATATATGTATATATACATATATATATGTATATATATATATATATATATATATACTTTTTTTTTTTTTTTTGCAGTACGTGGGCCTCTCACTGTTGTGGCCTCTCCCGTTGCGGAGCACAGGCTCCGGACGTGCAGGTTCAGTGACCATGGCTCACGGGCCCAGCCGCTCCGCGGCAATGTGGGATTTTCCCGGACCGGGGCATGAACCCATGTCCCCTGCATCGGCAGGCGGACTCTCAACCACTGCGCCACCAGGGAAGCCCCATATATATACTTTTAAAAAATTTTTATTGGAGTATAGTTGATTTACAATGTTGTGTTAGTTTCAGGTATACAGCAAAGTGAATCTATTATACATATACATATATCCATTCTTTTTTTAAAAAACACTTTTTTAAAGATTCTTTTCCCATATAGATCATTACAGGGTATTGAGTAGAATTCCCTGTGCTATACAGCAGGTTCTTATTAGTTATCTGTTTTGTATATAATAGTATTTATATGTCAATCCCAATCTCCCTATTTATCCCTCCCTGCCCTTACCCCCGGTAACCATAAGTTTGTTTTCTATTGATGCATACTTATTGAGTGCTTTTTATGTTCAAGGCTTTGGAGTGGTTTCTTCATGGTCCTGGGAGTGGGAGAGGACAAGAATGGAGGCTCTGTGTCTAGATTCTCTGTGTGTTCTTCAACTTTTTCTCACTAGACCCTGACCTCAGTCTCTCTCAACCCTTCTCTTTATTTCATCCATTCTACCCAAAGGGATAACGATGCCATCATCTGGTATGTCCTAAGCAGTTTCTTCCAAATAACTTGCCCCTCCCATTCCAAAATTTTACCACTACTAACTAGCAAGGTCTCTTTCACTTCACATTCCCTTACCTGATAGAGCTGGTCATTGGACAACAGTGTCTGCTTGTCTGAAGCTGCACAAAAAATAAACAAAATGTACACATACACAAGATAGAATGAATAATAAACTGGGATATATTCACCCAATGGAGTACTGAATAGCAATAAGAATTAGTGAAATACATCTACATATAACACTATGGACAGATGTCACAGCATATTGTTGAGTAAAAGAAGCCACGCACAAGAGTACTTACTGTATGAATCTATTTACGTAAGAAACAAAAACAGGCAAAATGAATCAATGTTGTTAGAAGTCAGGATAGTGGTCGCTTTCGGGACTAAGTGGAGGCTGGAAGTGACCACAAGTGTTCATTCTCTTTCTTAAACTGGGTGCTGGATTCATATGTGTGTTTGCTTTGTTAGAAAATTTTTTGAGCTGTGTGTATGTGATTCATGCACTTTTCTGTATGTAGGTTTTTCTTCAAGAAAGAGTTTTTTAAAAAGCACAGAGGACAAATCAGAGAGAGTTGGATCTTGAGATAGGCAAATATGCTGTGAAGACACAAAGTGTCCTTTTCTCCTGCGGGCAGAACCAGAGCCCCACCCAGCCGTGCTCATCAGTGACACGTGCCAACCCAGTCTTTTCTATTGGTTCTATTTTGGTAGGAAGGAGGCTAAGGGTCCCAGGTGGTCTCACCTCTCATCTAAGAGCATTCTTTTACCTCTTGACTGGCGAACTCCTTCCTGTCCAGCAATGTAGTAGACCCCAACAGCAAGGAGGAAAATGCTGATGATTTCAGCGAAGATAAAGCCAGACACAGTGGCTGAATTCAGCTCAATGCAGTTCTGACACACTGTGGGGAAAGGGAAGGATAAGCCTCCTTCGAGGTGTGAAAATTGTTCTGGATTTTTTTCTCCTGAGATAATACCTCTGTCTAGGGCAGCAGACTGCTCTCTCTGTGGGTGGTATGGCAAGGGAATTGCCTGGGAAGATCCTTGGGCTGAGAACTCAATGCTTTTTGATGTGCTTCCGTCCCCCAGGAGTCCTGGGGAAGCCCATGTAGTATTACTACCAGCAACTATTGAAATATAAGGAAGACCAGGTCCCATTCTCCATGCTCAACTGCCTTCTACATTTCTGTTGCTTACCTTGTAGTCTCCCCTGTCTCCCTTACCTGCCCTAACTCACTTTATATAAACTGCTGACTGCTCCAGTCTGTGGGGCCTACCCAAAAGTGAGTCAGGCTTTTCAATACAGGCTATGCTTTTTCAAGAATTTGGGGGAACTGCTTTGTTAAATTCAAAAAGAAGTAAGTTGAGGGACTTCCCTGGTGGTCCAGTGGTTACGTCTCCACGCTCCCAATGCAGGGGGCCAGAGTCTGATCCCTGGTCAGGGAATTAGATCCTGCATGACGCAACTAAAGATCCCCCATGCCTCAATGAAAATCCCACGTGTCGCAACTAAGACCTGGCACAGCCAAATAAATAAATTAAAAAAAAAAAAGAAGTACGTTGAGATTAAGAAAACTGGCTCTTACTTCACTGTTTAGCATCTATTTCCACACTCACCCCAGACAAGAAGCTCACCAGAACAGCAAGTACTGTTTAATTTCACACAAGCATACCAAAGGGGATACGTACTTCTATAATATACTTGGAGTGGTTTTGAACGGTTCTTTGATCCTTGACACCAATATATCCCTCGAGGGTCCTTGGTACTACTTCCAAGATTCCAAGTCTTTTTATCTGTGATTACAGGACTTATTGCCACCTCATCTTTAAACCATCTGATATCTTTTTCATTCATGTCACAGGTCAGAAGTACTGAACCATCTTCTCGATTGTCATCCACTTTTACTGAAAAAGGAAATGTCTGTTAAAATCTTGCCTCTGAAATTCTCCCTGTCTCAGGGCATCAGGAGAAGACCATGACAGTACTGCTTCTTAAGCTTTAATGTGCACATGAATCACATGGGGTCTAGTTAGAATTTCAGGTTTTATTCAATAGCTCTGGGGAGGGACTGAGATTCTGCATTTCTAACATGCTCCCAGGTGATGTCAATGCTGTTGATTCATACTAGGGTCCTGTTTCTCCTCCAAGAACCAGAAAATTAATTGCTTAGCTACAGGAAAGCGGCCAGGGAGGTCAAGACTGGCCACTGATTTGGTTGACACTGGAGAGGTTTGCTGTCTATCCTTCATCATCCCATCCCTTCTTAGCTCTGCACTTGCTCCTATAGGACTACTGTTGTGGGAAGCCATATTTCCATGAATTTCCTCAGAGGTTGATGATAGAAAGAAGCCATTTCCCCTACCTTCATTCAACTGTGCCATAGTACCTGTAGAGACAGAAGAGAGACAGAGGATCAGCTGGGCGTGGAGTCATTCAGATCCCCTGATGTATCATTTCCACAGTCATTTGAGGCCAACATGGAGAGCGAGAGCCTAATTCATGTGAGTGACAGTATCTATACCTAGTTCCTTGGATTGTAGCCTAAATCACCAAACCGAATTTAGGGTGTTGTATAGCAAAGAGTTTGTCTGGTCTTTCTCCTGGGTTGCTGGGAGGGAGTTCCTCAACCCGTGGAATTTCATGAATGACAGGATTGCCTTTGTGATTCTTCGTGGGCCCTTGGATCACACATGAGTTTATGCTAATGAGATGACTCAGGATGGGACTGGTCAAGACCAAACATGTGATTGGAGAATTGGGACTTTGAGCCCTAGGAGGGGGAGGAGGACTGGAGATTGAATTCAGTCACATGACTAATGATTCAATCAATCATGCCTATGTAATGAAACCACAATAAAAACTCAGTCATACTTCCTAGTTGGTGAATATATCAATGTACCAGGAGGGTGATGTATTTTAATTCCTGAAGGAGAGAGCATGGAAGCTCTGTGTTCAGGACCCTCCCAGACCTCACCCTATGTGTCTCTTCATTTGGCTAGATCTGATTTTATTTTTTATAATAAAACTGTAGTAGTAAGTGTAGGCCTTTCTGGAGTTCTGTGAGTTGTTCTAGCAAATTCTGAGGGGGTTCTTGGGAACCCTCCAGATTTGTAGGCAGTTCGTTAGAAGTGTGGGTAGTCTGGGGATCCCTGAACTTGTGCCTAGCTTTTAAAGTGAGGGCAGTCTTTCTGGAGACTGAAACCTTAACCTTTGAGGTCTGACACTAGCTCTGGACGGTTAGCATTGCAGAACTGTATTGCAGGATCTGTAAGGGTATGGCCTGCACAGTGTGGAAAGCTCTGTTCCTTTAGCAGCTAAAGCCCTGGCAAACACTGGGTGTGCACTAGCTGAAGTCTTTTAGAGCTGAGTTACTTCTAAAACCTTCAGCCTTGGTGATCCATTGCTTGTGGAAACCCTGAATGTCCCAAAGGAGTTAGCTATTAAATAGCCCTCAAATCTGTCTCAAAACTCAGAGTAGTAGAGTTGCATGGTAGACATACTATAGAGAACCAACACTGGAGTTCAGTTCAATTGGATTTAATCCAAACACTCACCACTATTATGTGTCTGACATGAGTAACGAGTGTGGAAGAAAAGGGTGGTGATACAAATAACTAGTTGCCGCTTCTGAAGAGTTTACAATGAAGTGGGAAAAAAATAAACACAAATGTAATAAATGTAATAGTACTTATAAATTATCATTTGGTATTTATATAAATGCATATGGAAAGGGGTAGAAACTATTGATTTTGACCAAGGGTGAGGGGACAGGGAAAGCTTGACAGAGAAGATGACATTTGGTTCTGCCTTGAAGAATGAGTAAGAATTCACCAGACAGAGAAAGAGTTTCCAGGTAGAAAGAATAGCTGAACAAAGATACAGACTTGGAAAAGGACAAAAGAGATAGTTTGGCTAGAGGTAGAGTTTGTTATGGGGAGAGATGGGGGCATAGATCAAAGAGTGATGGAAACAGTTGGAAGGAGTCAACAGTCTTAGAACTTCATACAGGGGTGAACTGTTTATGAATAATTCATCCAGCACAGTGCCTGGAACACAGTAGGAGCTTTATATATTTTGAATGAATGTATGAGTGAATAAATGAGTAAATGAAGATAAAGAAAAGCAAGACAAAGAGTTAAGCAGATTTCTAACTAGCTCTTCTCCCCATCCACCTGATCACCATGGGAGGAACAAAGAGTCCCCTCATTCTAACTCTGATTCAAAACTCCCCATATCTCCTCCCTTTTGTGTCTCCCTGCCACCCTCCCTATCCCACCCCTCTAGGTGGTCACAAAGCACCGAGCTGATCTCCCTGTGCTATGCGGCTGCTTCCCACTAGCTATCTATTTTACATTTGGTAGTATATATACAGACTTAAACTTTTGAATATATTCTTATATCAGTGGACGTCTCTTTAGTATTTCATACTCATGGTGATTTTCTCCTTCTGGAGGCTCTCTACTCCCTTGGTTTCTACGGAATAGCACTCATCTGATTATTTCAGCTCTTGGATCATTCCCTTATCTCTTTACTGACATGTTTGTTCTCTAACTATTCCTTAAAGGTGGTATCCTCACAGTTCTATCCTCAGCCTCCTCTTCCTCACATCTCTCATAGTTGTTGCATGATTTCAACAACTTTCAATGTGGAGAGGATCATCTCTAGTCCAGATTCCAGGCATCGGCCCAGTTCATCCACTTCCTATTGTATTTCCAGCTGAATATTCGTTCAGGCAACCTATATTGTACCTTATACTCAATCTGGCAACGTTGAAACTTATCTCTTCAATTAGACTATGAGCTAATTGGATCAGAGGGTTTTTATTCAACTTTATACCCTTCTAGCCCAACACATAATGGGATCTCACACGTATTTGTTGACCAGCTGAACAACAGAGTGAGTGAATGCTTCATAGGTCTACTCCTAACCCCAGCTCTGAGTTAAGGAGCACATACCTTTTCTCTTCAGATTCCTGGCCTATGCCCTTTGGGCTACATTCAAACCTAAGAGCGTGGCATCCGGATTCTCTCTCAAGCCAGTAAAGTCATCTGTTTTTATTTCTTAAGAGACAAGGACTCCATCTCTCCCATGGAACATGGCTTCTCTTTAGCAGAGAGCACTGAGAAGCTTCATTTTTGCCCTTCTTTCTCTGAACTTTAGGGTGACAGCTCGAGGTTAGGGGATCCCAATATTCTTGCCCCCCGGTTATGGCTTCTTCCCTTGAGCCCTTCTCCAGACTGTCAGACCCCCTAGCGGGCCCTTACCTTGAAGAAGAGTGATAGCCAGGATGAGGCCAGCCAGACGCTTCCCCTGCTCCATAGCAGCCTCTGTTCTTCTCCCGAAGAAGCACTGAGCAGCCCCTAGCAGCAAGCCAGCCAGCCTGTGCTAGCGTATAGCCTGGCTCCGCCCAGCATCCTTAAGGCTGGGGCCCCTGTGAGAAGACAAGAACCCGGAGCCTCCACCCTCTGCTTCAAGTGTGGGCGGTGGGTGGGGGCAGGGCTCAGGAGGGCTGCAGGTGCAGATATCTCTGGCTTTTCAGTTAAGGAGAGGAGCGTGGGTGGTGGAGGGGAGGGAGCGTGAGGGAGTGCTGGATTCCCATCTCAGACACTCAGCTTGTACAGAAAGCCACCTTGGGTGCTGGGCAGGAGGTGGCCTGGGCCCCTTTCTTTTTATGAGGGGAAGATAAACGTTTCTGCCACCACTTGTTACTTGGATCTCAGCCAGCTGTTGCCTGTTGCTAGCTGTTGTTGTTAGAACTAGTGAATTTAGGTGAGAACTCTTAGGTGCTTGGGGCTGGAACTCTGGACAGAAAGTCACCTCAGTCCAGGGATTTTTTTCACTGCTGTCTTGAGATGAGATCATCAAAGTGGTGCCTGCCTGGAAAGGAATAGGTAGGACAATTCCACCAAGACAGACCATACATTTCCAAGGACTAGGGTCAGCTGCATTCCCAGGATCTCAGGCCCCTCAGCCGGTCAGCCAGTGAATTGACAAAAATGTACGGAACTCTCGTCATGGGCCACGCACAGGCCAGGTGCTGGTGATACAGGAGTGAGCAAGACACGTACGCTCTCTACCCTCAGATAAATTACAGTCTAACTGCGACAGTGTAGACAGTTTGGGATTTCCATAGCCCAGAGGAAAAAAGTCCATTTGTCTCCTGGGGAGGCTCAATTGTGCTGCAAGTTAATCATATTGTTATAAATAACTTTCTCTCTTATTGAGAACATATGAAGTGTCAGGTACCATGGAAACATTCCATTCGAATTCTTCTCATGGTACTGGGGGAATCAGGCTCTGAAGAATTCTGTGACTGGCTCAGACCCAGCAGGTAGGCAGTATTGGAGCCAGGATGTAAATCTCTTGTTAGGGGGCTCCCAAAGCTCAAACTCCCACTGGTAAGAAGCTACTTAGCCTGGTGTCCCAGGTGGTCCAAGAAGGACCTCAGGTAGAGTCCCAAGAAAGACCAGGAAAGGGAAGAACCTAGCTGATATGGCTTATGGGATGGGGTTCACAGCTTGTCTCAAGGGTTTTGAGAGGTGGCAGTTTTTAGGTGGTAAGTAAATGTAGTGATGTTGCTGACAGGAACTCAGAATTTCTTGTTTTTCATCGGTGACTCAAGAAAGGACACCCTGAATCTCCTTTTACTTCCTAGAAATCCAGGCAACCTTTTCCATATCCTCTGCTTCCCCCTTCCATCCCTCCCCCACCCTCCATGCTCTGAGAAAGAGCGATTTGCACCTGCTTCCTTCCTACCCCACCCCCAGCCTACCTCTACCCTGGCAGCCTCCCATCACCAACAGCAGAGAGCAGAGAAATAGGCGTCTTCTAGTGCCTCCACCACCCTTTACTCTTTCCGGGTACACATGAGTCAGTTGGGGGCAGGCGGCTTTCACCTTGGCTGAGAGTTCTGTGACTTGGGTCTGTCTTCTGGAGGAATTCTGCTGGAAGATGGAACACAGAAGTTTTCTGTCTGGCCTGATACTGGCTGCCTTTCTCTCCCAAGGTAAGGCTTCTCTGGGTGGATGGGGGCATCTTGGAGAAGGGACCTAAGAGGGACATTACCACCTGGAATGTGGTCCACTCGAAAGTCCTTCTCAATGCTAGCTTCAATTCACCAGGCAGCATTGTCAAGGAGGGCCATGTTGGGATGTAGCACAGGGTCTGGGAAGCACAGGCTCTTGGCTTTGACTGACTCCAGCTAGGGGTACATCTTGGCCTTGAATGTCTCTCTGAAGACCTTAGGCCAGAGATCTGTAGGAAGTGTTGCAGTATGTGTGTGCCTTAGCCTAGGGCTGGTAATGGGAGCACTGTTCCTTCTAGGGCAGAGAGCCTTTGGGATCCAGGACTCTTGGTCATTTGGCCATCATGATGTCACCACCTGGGCCCACCATAGCCCAGCCCTCAGGGGAATGCTTTAAGAGAAAAGTTAAATTGAGGCTGAGCAGGAGGGAGGGCAGATTTGGGGTAGTAGAATGACCCACTCATCCATGTTTGACTGGTTTTAAAACTGATACTCTCATGTCCCAGGTATTCTCTCAATCCCAGGCAAACTGGGATGAATGGTTACCCTAGTAGTCAGCTTCTTTGGGACATCCAGGATTTCCGTTGGAAACGGATCCCCAAGGAATACATGACTCTGTGATGTGGAGCATCTGATGCACATGTATCTCCCTGAGAATACATGCATTTTCTCCTGACCTGCTACAGAGGCACAAGAAATGGCTCTTCGGGGGGTTTTCTAAAGGATGCTCTTCTATCCAAATTGGTAACTGACTATGAATCTCAGGAAGAATGTAGATTCCACTTTTTCCTGGGATTAGAGATATAGATTCCAGTGCTTCTGTGGGCTGTGGAGTTGCTCTCAGTCACAGCAGTTCAGTGGATCTAGAAAGGTGCTGTTCATACCTCCAACCCTTAAACTCCCCACAAGACTTGACCTGTGTGGAGCCCCAAGAACAGATTCAATAAAATTATTTTTCCTGTCCCTCTCCTCCTAAGCAAGGGTGGAACAACTAAAAATCTTTACATGGAATTTGCCCTAGGTGCCCTTTTGGACCACTGGGATGGTAATTCATATTAGCTTCTCTCCTACCCCCAGCCATTATTGGCCATAGGAAAGGCTTTAGTAGTACCATTCCCTTGGTAGTGGTTGGGGCAAGGGTGGGGCTAGGGGGCAGAAGATGAGAAGTTGACGTGGGAGTGTTGCAGGTGGCTGGGAAGTAGAATCAGAAGGTTTCTTGGAGAAAAAAATGTGGACATCTCCAATCGAGGACCATTCTTCTGCCTTTCCATATCTCTTGCGAGTTTTAGCAGTCTGGGCTCCCCTCCTACTTCTAATCAGTGGTCTGAACACATTTCCAGGAAGGTTCTTGGATCGACCCAGCTCCATGTTTTCCTCTTTTGCCCCATGTCCATCAGGGTCTGTCCTCTGTTTGGATTGTATCCTCATGTCCTTCTTCGTCCCTGCAGTTTGTGGGGAGCCTATTGAAGCACTTCTCTTGTGACTTCCGTCTCTCTCACTAGAAACCATGAACTATTCTAGACTTGGAAAGTGGCCCTTCTTAAGTATGAGTCTCAGCAGAACAAGGAGTCTGGTGCAGACCAAAAAGCTGGCTCCAATCGTGGTATTTTTTTCCCTTAGTGAACCCCTTCAATATCACTGTGGAAGAACTTGAGGACAGAGTATTTTTGAGATGCAATACCAGTGTCACGTGGCTAGAAGGAACGGTAGGACAACTGGCCTTAGACAATAAAGCTATGGACTTGGGAAACCGCAACCTGGACCCACGAGGAGTGTATGTGTGCAATGGGACAGATGAACAAACCAGCAAAATACCTACTCTGCAAGTATACTATCGAAGTATGTGCTTCTAAGACCCTTTGGGTTGGAATGGATGGGGCCTCTGGTTATGAGAACTTTCTAGGTGTAGGGAGCTCTGGTGTACCAGTCCGTGCTCTCAACAAAACTGGGTTGCTCTCGTAATGGTATGAGCCAGATTTTGGAGCCCTGAGTGGGAAATAGCTTAATGGCAAAAGAACAATAGGGACCTTGTGACCCAAGCAGTAGGGGCTTGGTTGGGAGAGTGGTTGGCCTACGGTCTTGTTTAAGTTCCTACAAAGCTGAGACAACTTCTTGGCTCTCCTCAGGGATTTCTTGGGTTGAAGGTTAGAGGTAGATGTATCAAGGCTCTCAGCAGGACTTTTTCCAAGTTTGGGTCTTGGCATGAGAGATCCTGGGGCTGACCTAAGGGGCAGAGATGGTTCCCTGATCTTGAAGACCCTCCACCTCTCCTTCGGCCTCCCTTCCCCCACAGTGTGCCAGAACTGTGTGGAGCTGGACTCAGCCACCCTGGCAGGCATCGTCATCACCGACATCATTGCCACTGTGCTCCTTGCTTTGGGTGTCTACTGCTTTGCTGGACACGAGACTGGAAGGCTCTCCAGGGGTAAGTGGAAGGGACAGAACATGTGTGTGTTGTGGCTGTGAGTGTGGGTATGAGTGTGTACCTGCTAAGGAATGGGGCTGGAGGTGGGTTGTGTCTCATCTGGGAGTCACTATTGCAATCTCCTAAGGACTCCTACAACTGGTTGCTGACAGAACTTAGGTGCCCATATAGCTCATGCAGACTTCCAAGGGTGTGACCAGCTGCAGTCCCCCTGCAGCATTCATGGGGTCTCACTGTCCCATCTCCTGGCCCTTGTTGACTCTCTTTCCCTGGTTCTTCTAGTTGCTGACACTCAAGTTTTGCTGGGGAATGACCAGCTCTATCAGGTGAGCCCTGAGGGGAAAAAGATGAGAATGGGGGGAGGAGTGAGTGGGGATGGAGAGCCTGATACTAGGTTTAATGTGTACGTGTGTGAAGGTCCTAGTGGGGAATTCATCACTGGGGGGTCTGGAAAGGCCGGGAATGAGCTCTCATCTCTGGGGTCTGCTGGGGTTCTCCCTGGGAGAGTTCTGACACTGCCTCACTGTTTCTCCTTCTCATCTCTTAGCCCCTTCGAGATCGGAATGATGCTCAGTACAGTCGTCTTGGTGAGAACTGGGCTCGGAACAAGTGAACCTGAGGCTGGTGGCTTCTAGGCTCATTGGTTATCGACTGGACCTTCTCTCCTTGCTCAGCCAAGAAAGCTGTCCTCCTTCACTCAGCAGGCGCCTGGACTTTTGAAGGCTCCTGGACAAGGCATGGGAGTGGCCCTGACTTGACTGGGCCCTTGCCCTCCCTGCCCATCTGTGTCCTTCCTTCATCAATTCCCTCCTCTGCCCCACATGGACCATGTGATGGGCAGTCTCCCACCATATCTTGACCCACTGGTGTTTCTGTCCTGGTGGGCTCCCTGGGTGCAGGATCGGCCCCACCATACTCTCTTGGCTCCAGTCCCCCCTTACAACCCTTCTACGGCTTTGACTTCCTCACCATAGTGGAGGGCGGGCTGCTGTGTTTAGGGACACAGCCACTCAGAAGTTTCCATGACATCATGAGCGGAGGTGGCAGAGACATCAAAGGCCCTGAGGATCACTTCTTATCAAGGCTCCGAGAGTGTGTATGACAAAGTCCCATTTCTGTTAAGGGGCTGGCCTTGGCTTTATGACTCCTGTGGAGTGGTATCCACTACCTACAAGGAGGTCTCAGCCAAGGCCCCTTCCGTACCCTTTTCCCCTGTATAGAAGGTACCGTTCGGGCTTCCCTGGTGGCGCAGTGGTTGAGAGTCCACCTGCCGATGCAGGGGACACGGGTTCGTGCCCCGATCCCGGAGGATCCCACATGCCGCGGAGCGGCTGGGCCCACGAGCCATGGCCGCGGAGCCTGTGTGTCCGGAGCCTGTGCTCCGCAACGGGAGAGGCCACAGCAGTGAGAGGCCCGCGTACAGCAAAAAAAAAAAAAAAAAAAAAAAAAAAGAAGGTACCGTTCTATTTTCTTTCCTCAGAACCTGTCCCTGCCCCACCCCTGCCTTCTGCATAGTAAACTGGCATCAGAAACTCTTCATCAATTAAAACATACTATCCTTCTCCACACACCTGGAAAGCTGGAGTCTGAGACTGAGTGGGGAATTAGGATATTTTCAATAGATGGCATCTTTAGCCATTGGGTTAGTGGTGGTTCTGAAACTTTGGGATTTATTTAAAAAAATACACACTTGGGTCCCACTTGGGGACACTCTTGGGTCCCCAGGTGATTCTGAAGCAGGCTCAATTCAGAGAATCTCTGGTTTAGAGGAAGAATTGAGGCCACTTACTCTTTTGTGTCCTTTACGCCCATTCCTGTCTACCATGTGTGGGAACCCATCTTTTTTTTCTCTGCCTAAGAGTAATTCAATAAACTTCAGAACAGTTTAATGAGAGATGGGCATTTTTTTTTTAAAGATTTTTTTGATGTGGACCATTTTTAAAGTCTTTACTGAATTTGTTATAATATTGCTTCTGCTTCATGTTTTGGTTTTTTGGCTGCGAGGCATGTGGGGTCTTAGCTCCCCGACCAGGGATCGAACCCACACCCCCTGCATTGGAAGGCAAAGTTTTAACCACTGGACCACCAGGGAAGTCCCCAAGAGTGGGAGTTTCTTAGACCAGGGTTCCCAAAGGAGAAAATTATTAACAACCACATAGCCAGAGATCTGGATGATTCTGCCCACTATCTCCTCAAGATACACACAGACCCTTACTTTGTTAGAGACATAATGAACTTCCAATTTACACATGCTTCATTCATGGTTATGATTCATTCCTACCCTTTATACCCTACTGCTGCAGTCCTCCTAGCCCTAGATCCCATTTTCACACTGGATCCCTCCACCTTGGGCAACTCTTCCACGGCTTGCATTGCAGCAATACTTGTGTCCTTCCCATGCCCTGCACACTTCCTTTGACCCTGTGCTCCTCATATACCCTTATGTCCCCCTCTACAGCTCACCAGTTCTCAAAATTCACTGCACATTGGAATCTCCTGGGGAGCTTTCAAAGTACTGATGCCTGGGTGGCACGCCCAGAGATGCTGATTATACTGGGTTGGAACATCAGGACTTTTCAAACTGCCTAAGCTAATTCTAATGTGAAGCCAAGGATGAGAAACACTGACCTTCACCTGAGCCCTTCTGGAAACTTGGGTCCCTTCAGCTCTCTTTTTTTTTTTTGCGCTTTTAAAACACAGCTTTACTGAAGTAAACTGACATGAATAAACTGCATATATATAATGTGTAAAATTTGATAAGTTTTGGCATATGTATACACTTGTGAAACATCACCAAGATTGATAAGTATGAACTTACCCAATACCCTGGACAGTTTCCTTGTGCCCCTTTGCATGCAATCTCTTCCTTATCTTCTCATCCTCTAGGCAACCACTGATCGGCTTTCTGTCATTATAGATTAGTTTCCATTTTTCTAGAGTTTTAAATAAGTGAAATAATATAATATGTACCCTTTTCTGGTCTGGCTCCTTACACTCAGCCTATTTATTTTGAGATTCATCCATCTTGTTGCGCCTATGGATAGTTCATTCCTTTCTAATGTTCAGTAGTACTCCATTGTACGGATATACCACAAGTTGTTTATCCATTCACTCCTTGATTGTCTTTTGAGTGTTTCCTGGTTTTGGCTATTACAAATTAAGTTGCTATGAACAGTCATACATAAATCATTATATAAGTCATACACTCATATACAAGGACATACACTCTTATCTCTATTGGATAAATACTCAGGAGTGGAATGGCTGGGATACAACTTTTAAAGAAAGTAGTCTGGCTATTCTAGGTTCTTTGCAGTCCCATATGAATTGCCTTCTCAGTTACTACAAAATGCCTGCTGAGATTTTGATCAGAATTGAATTGAATTTATAGATCAGTTTGGAGAGAACTGACATCATAATGATATTGAGTCTTCCAGTCCATGAAAACGTCTTTTGTCAGATTTATCCCTAAGTGTTTTACTATATTTTTGATGATATTGTTTATGTTATTTAAAAATTTTTGATTTCCAGTAGTTCCTTGAAATTGTATAGGAATACAATTACTTTTTGTATATTAATCTTCTCTCCTGAAACTTTCCTAAACCCATTTATTAATTCTAGTAGCTTTTTTTTTTTGTAGATCCCATCGGATACTCCATATATTTGATCATGTAGTTTGTGAATAAAGACAGTTTTTTATTTCCAGCTTCTCCATTTCCAATCTGGATCTGTTTTACTTCTGTTTCTTGGCTCATTGCACTGCTAGGACCTCCAGTACAATGTTGAGTAGAAGTGGAGAGAGGACAGCCTTGCCTTATTTGTGGTTTTTTTTGTTTGTTTGTTTTTAAGTTCTGGGTCCATTCTAAGTATTTATTTATTTGGCTGTGCCGGCTCTTAGTTGCAGCACGTGGGATCTTTAGTTGCAGCATGTGAACTCTTAGTTGCGGCATGTGGGATCTAGTTCCCTGGAATTGAACCCAGGCCCCCTGCATTGGGAGCGTGGAGTCTTAACCACTGGACCACCAGGGAAGTCCCGCCTTATTTGTGATCTTAGGGGGAAAGCACTGTCTTTCATCATTAAGTATGATGTAGGCTGTACGTTTTTCTTAGATGCCCTCTTAACAGGTTGAGGTCATTCCCTTCTCTTTCCAGTTTGCTGAGAATTTTAAACAAAAATAGTTGTTTCTGTAACTGAATAGCTTCTTCTGTATCCTTTGAGATGATTATATGGTTTTACTTTTTTTGTCTATTAATATGGTAAATTACATTGATGGCATGATCTGTTAAACCAATCCTGCATTCCTGAAATAAACTGTACTTGGTCATTATATATTTTTTTGGTGTGTGTATATTATTAGATTAAATTTGCTAAAATTTTGTGAAGCTTACTTTTTTTTTTTTTTGGCTGTGTTGGGTCTTCGTTGTTGTGCACGGGCTTTCTCTAGTTGCGGCGAGCGGGGGCCCATCTTCGTTGCGGTGCGCGGGCTTCTCATTGCGGTGGCTTCTCTTGTTGTGGAGCACGGGTTCTAGGCACGCGGGCTCAGTAGTTGTGGCTCGCGGGTTCTGGAGCGCAGGCTCAGTAGTTGTGGAGCACGGGCTTAGTTGCTCTGCAGCATGTGGGATCTTCCCAGACCAGGGCTCGAACCCGTGTCCCCTGCATTGGCAGGTGGATTCTTAACCACTGCGTCACCAGGGGAGCCCGTGAGGCATTTTTGCATCTATTCATATGGGATATTGGTCTGCAGCTTTCTTTTCCCGTAATGTCTTTGTCTGGTTTTTTGATATCAGGGTATGTTAGTCAGGGTTCTTCAGAGCAACAGAGTTGCAGTTGATGTTGCACGTTGAGCCCAAAGGAAGGTCTAGAGACAGAGAGAGCGCCCCCTTCTTCAGAGGACCTCAGTCTGCTTTTTCTTAAGGCCTTCACTGATTGGATGAGGCTCTCCCACATTATAGAAGGTAATCTGCTTTACTCAAAGTCCACTGATATAAATGCTAATCTCAGCTAAAGAGTACCTTCACAACACAATGAGGTGTGTTTGACCAAATATCTGGGTACCGTGGCTCAGCCAATCTGACACATAATATTAAGCATTGCGCGTGACAAGTTTGGTCTTCATAGAATGAGTTGGAAGTATTCTCTCTTCAATTTTCGGAAAGGGTTTGTATAGAATTGGTATTATTTCTTCCTTAAATGTTTGATAGATTTCACCAAGGAAGCCATCTTGGTCTGGAGTTTTCTTTGTGGAAAGGTTTTCAGCTCTGAATTCAGTTTATTTAATAGCTAAAGGGCTATTTTGGTTATCTAGTTCATCTTCAGTGAGTGGAGTGCCTTCTCCTTTGTCTTCAAATTCTCTCCATCCCTCCCTTCAGGGTCCAGATCAAGTCTCTCCTCCTCCATGGAGCTTTTGCCAACCACCTCAGCCCTCCCAGCTCCTCCTGGGGACACTGACAACACCGTCTATAGCTCTTCTATGCTTACATTGGTTGTGTCCTTGTTTAACGTTATTTTTGCATACTTGGCCACTCATATAATTGTAAGCTCCTTGAAGACAGGAACTGTTTGTATCCTGTTAGTACTTAGCACAGTGCTGGTCTGTCACACAAATGATTAGAAAAGCGCTCTTGGAAGGAACACCTAAGTAATTCAATACAGAGTTCTTAAGTCAGGAAACTGGAGAGCATTTCTAAGGATCACAGTCAGCACTGGGTAGCTGTTCAGAGCATTGGAGTTGGACAGCCTTGGCGGCTAATTCCAGCTCTGTCCCTGACTAACTGTGCACCTTGAGTGTATGACTTCACCTCTTTGAGCCCCCTATTCTCATCTGTAAAATAAGGACGTCTACCTTGTCGGTCGGTCATCATAGGATGAAATGAGATAACGCTTGTAAAGTGCTAAACACAATTTCTAGAGCAGAGTAAATGCTTCCTAAGTGTTAGCTATTATGGCTTTCATTACGCTGAGCCACACCTCCCTTGCGTGGGCAGCATCAAATATACCTGGGACAGAACTGCCACCCCTGGGCCAGCCTGCTGTTCAGCAGCTAGTCATGGTCAACATCACAGAGATTCCTTTGGAGCCTGAGTGCTGAGTGCTTACAGGGAGAGAAGCAGCTTCAGCAGCGGCCAAAAAATAGAAACTGTAGCCACAAGACCAAGGCTGAGTGTGTCCAGTAATGTGCATGTTGCCAACCACAAAGGGCTTTTGTGAGTCGTAGTCACACTCTTACATAGTCCTGGGGTCAGCAGAGAGGTTTCTGAGCGCAGAGAGGGAGCAAGGAGAGCCCACTGGTTTGAGCTGGGCTGAGAGGTCCTCAGTGCTCTGGCATCTTCTCTCTGCAAGCTGAGTGTGTGCCCTGGGAGAGTGGAAAGAAACCCTCCCACAACACCAGTCTCTGCTGCGCTGCACCCATGTCCCTCGCTCAGAGTGCAGCCCACATCCTGGCCGCTAAACCACAGCCCGCCTTGGGCTGCAGCCTGCTGCCTCTCACAGTGGAGGGAGAGGGGCCTGCCCGGCAGCACCTCCCCCCCTCCCCTCCCCTCCCCTCCCCAGCCCCAGCTCCGCGGAGGCGCTTCCTTTTCGAGGCAGCGAGGAAATGTGTGTCCACTGCCTCCCCTTCACCTCCTCTCCTCTGTCTGCTGCCTTCATCTACCTTTCAAGGCCTCTGTTTCTGTCTCACCCATTTTCTGAGCTGACCACTCCATCAGGGACCCATCAGGCACTCTCTGCCATCCTTGATGTTTTTCTCCAAAAGACGTTAGGCAAACGAACATTTCTTTCTTTCTCTTTCTTTCTCTCTCTTTTCTTTCTTTTCCTTCCTTCCTCCTTCCCTCCCTTCCTCCCTCCCACTCCCTCTCTCTCTCTCTTGATTTATTCCCTGATGCCCTTTCCAAAGAGAGCTTCAGATAATGCCTGTTTCAGCTGTGAAAACAGGTAGTACTGGCATTTGGGGTCATAGCTAGGAATATAGTCAGAGGAAGGGAGGACCTGTGCTGTCTTAGGAAACAAGGCAGCCTCTGAGGGCCTCCCAGAAAAGAGGGACAGCGACTCTTTCAGCCAAATACACTTTATTTCTTTTCTCTCTCAGCTGAAAAGGAGGCTAGCACATTCATGGAGCTGCAAATGACCGTCTAGGGGCCTGCTGTGGAGACAGGGAGGGAAGGGGCACAGGACTAACTCCGGGCCAGGGTCTGTGAACAGGGCAGGACCTCTGCCAGCATTTACCCAGTCCATTCCCACAGAGGGTCGCCAAAGAGAGAGCTAGAAACAGGGAAATGTAGATGGAATAGTTAGGGATGGGGCAACTTCTATGCAGGAGAAGGAGGGAGCCAAAGGGAGAAGTAACAGCCATCAGGGCAGGAAGGAATGGGGGTGTGTGAAGAACAGAAATAAATATCCTGATAAGAGGGGAGGCCAGGTGTGAGGGGTGAGTAGTGATGATGTTTCAAAGGATAATGAGGCAGCCACATCCTTGGACGGGGGCCAGCAGAGAAGCAGGAGGGAGGCAGCCGGGGACAAGGCTGAGGGTGTGAGCTCCCCACAAGGCAGAGGAACAGTTCTCCTGCGGGGTCCAAGGTTTGCCCAGGGAACAGGGAGTAGCAGGCCTGGAGAGGAGCCAGACCTGGGTCAGTGGGAGACAGTGTCTTCAGGAGCTGTCAGATGCCTCTCTGATTTAGGCCAGCGTACAGGTCCCGCTGGCCTTTCCGAATGGGCTAGGGGTGGAATAGAGAGGGGGTGGTCAGCAGGGTGGGAGGAGGTCACTCCTGAGAAAGAAGGGCCTCTGAAGAACCTTAGACCAGGGGTCAGGAGGCAGGCTCAACTGGTAAGAGATTTGATCTGGCCACCTCCTTTGAGCCTCAGTTTTCCTGTCTCAAAAATGGGAAACTAAAGACCCAACTCTTGGGGCTTTTTTCAGAATTAAATGAAGTCACTCGTGCGAAAGTGAAGAGCATGCTCTTGACTGGTGCTCAATAAATATTTGTTGAGTTTGTCCAGGTGTGATATTCAAAATATTTAACAATTCGTAGTGCACATACACTGAGCAATCAGAACAATCCTGGTGGTTCTCTGCTATGCCAGGCAGTAACTCTTCAGTTGCCCAACCTAGAGGTGGTCCAGTGGGGGAGGGGCTGTGATGTCTGGCAGTGTGTGTGCTGGGGATGGAGGATGGAGGAAGCTTGGGGCTATTCACCAGTGAAATATTTTCATATTCCAACAACTGGTAGGTGCATGCCGGTGGAACATCAGTCATGAGTTTATCATGTTAGAGTCTGGGTGTATGGTATTCCCCATGGCTGTCGCCCAGCTAATGAATAAGCCAGAGAAATAGGAGCAGCACCTCACCCCTACCACCCGTGGTTGTGGAAGCCCTGCAGACTTTGAGATGGCCCCGTTCTACTATGATGGATGCAGAGGTGGGCACATGGTGGGTTGTCCTGGAGCCCTGAGGGAGAGGATTTGAAGTGTCTGATGGACCAGATGGACAGTCCCACCTGTCCCCTTCTCTCCTAGAAAGACCCCTCCCCCCACTTTATCCCTTGTTACCTCATAGTCTGGGTTGGGTACAGGTGGTGGCCTCTCCCTGTTTTGCCCTGCAGAGGAGGGAAGGGAAAAATATTCATTTCCATGAGGAAACACCAATCTTGTGAGAATGAGACCCAGATTAAGGAGGGCGAACTCCCCTCTACTTCTTTTTTCTATTTCAGCTGCCCTTTCTCTTTGCTTTCTTTCATCCTATCTCTAATGACCCCACACTGTCCTTATCATTTGTGACCTCAGCTAAAGGTCCTTCCGCTGTTTCCCACAGGTTGGAGTTGGGAGGGCAAGGAAAAGGCAGGAACTAATGTCCCAAAGTCTCCCCAAAGATTGAGGGGTAGAGTCTGATTACTCCAGAACACTGACAGGCACTTGAAGAAGCCCATCCTGGTAGTAAACGTTTTTGCATTTTTCAAGGGTGGAGAGGACAGGAGTGATCTGAAATGGGACACTCTTTGTCAAGATCTTGGCCACACTGTGAATGTTCTAGAGAAGCTGTCTTGACCTAGCCCTGGACTTGCCAGCCCATCCTGGCCTGGGCTGGACATCCCCCCTTGGCGGGAATCTCCTCCATGGTCTTACCCCTGGGCCTGCTGCCAGCACCCGCTCCTCTCGTCACAGGCACGGCCCTGGCCTTTCTGCTCTTGCTCCAGTAATACACCAGCAGCAGCAAGCCCAAAGTGATGCAGATGTCCACTATGATGACTGTGGCCACCACGGTCAGATCCGCCTCCACGCAGTTCTCACACACTGTGGGGTGGGGAGTGTGGAGAGAAGAAGAGAAATCACCCAGAAAGGAAAACACAGGACACTGGAGATGAGGAAGGAAAAAATGAAGGTCGTTCTCCCTTTAATACTCACATGCCTGCCATGGTCGTAGACACCCCCTGCCCCCTTTCAACACGTTTATAACAACAAGCAAACTATGGTGTTCATGCGTAGAGGCTCTGCAGTCAGACAGTCCTGGGTTCAAGTCCCAGCCATGCTACTCACTAGCTGTGAAAGCTGTGGAATGTGTGTTCAACTCACAAAACCTCTGTTTCCTCATCTATAAAATGGGAGTAAGATAGCACTCAACCCATATGGTGGTTAAAAGGATTGTGTGAAAAGCCCCGGCAAGTATTTGGTATAGTGCTTAAAACTTAATAAGCACTCAATGATTGTTAGCTATCATTATTGCTTATTAATATGCCTTTGTTTATGACATTTTAGTAGAGTGGTTTTGAGTCCTTTTGGTAAATCTTGGAGAATTCCTCTCTGGATAAAGCATCGGATAAACTAATATTGGTGTCCCGTAATTCTGGACATGATATAATGCAAAGGACCCAATCTTGTCTCTTGGGACATTGTAGTTTTAGATCTAGAGCTGACTGAGTTTACCCAGACAGCCCCATATTGGTGTTTAATCTATATTTCAGAAAACACTGATGCTGTGTGGCCCCAGACAGTCCCGGATTGGGTGTCACAGAAGCACAAAGATGCCAGGGGACTCTGAGTTGGGTTAGGGGAAATATTGGGAATGCCCTTCTGAAATGATCCTCCCTAAAGAGTCTAATAGTGCTTGCTCTGAAGATCTATATTACCTCTTGCTTTCAGGTAGATCCCATGATTCTTGTCCTTTGAGCAGGTATAATATCCGCTGTTCTCTATTTCTGAAAAATCCTTCAGTAACAGTGGGTTGTTATGATGGGGCATGTCATTATTATCTTTTTTCCAAGTTATTTCCTCAGATACAGTATCCTCAGGGCATGTCAGCTCTACACTGTTTCCAGAGATGGAGACTTTATATACTGGGGAATGGGACAAAAGAGAAGGGAAATTAAGGGGAGAACCCAGTAAGACTTAAGGCAAATTAGTAGCAGAAGAATCAACCAAATGCGGAAAGTCCTCTGACATCCTAGATCTTAGATTTTCTTGTCAAAAGGGAACTCTGCTGGCTGGGAGTATGAAAGAGGAGATATGTAGGAGAAGGGGCCCTAGAGAAACTTTTGAAGGTGCCTTCAGAGTTTAGGCATGGACATGGGGACTTGGAAGGGCAGGAGGGAAGTAAAGAAAATCCACAGCAGTCCTTATTTGTAATGTTTCTAAAATGGGAGTTAGAAATATGAGGTTGGGAGGACCTCAGTTCTTGGGGTTAATCTCTCTCAATCAGTTCCTTCTTCCCAACCACTGACTTGCATCATCAGATAGGGCAGATATAAAAGACTGATAAACTTACATTTCAGTGTTTGTGTTTGTGTAACTTCATCTGAAAATGAAAAAAGGAAGGAATGGTAAGAAAATAACCTTGGTTTAAGTTTAAATTGTAGGGGAAAAATTTCAAGTGGAACTAGATACTATCCCCAAGAACTCCCAAAGAGGGCCTGTTTTTTAGGGAGCTCCAAGTCTTGAAGGTGAGCTATGTACTTGTCCTATAAGATATGCTCATAGACACAACTCAGATACATCAATCTGAGAATATACCAGCATGTGCTTCTAGACTTAGATCCACTAGAGCTCGGTCTTAAAATCCTAAAGCTAAAAAATTCCAGTCATCTTCAAGCTTATTCTCTTGCATTAGAAAGAACCATATTCCAGATAGATATGAAAGGGTCTTCTCAGAGATAAAGACCTTTGTACATTTGAATCACTGATACTTGGGTTTACCTGTTTTTCGTTATTCAGAAGTTCTTACTTAAAACTAACAGAAACCCTCATAGTAGAGATTAAATATCTTTCTTCTTATTCCATGCCACTTTTCTGTTATTGCCCTTAAATTATGTGAAGCACTATGCACATTTTAAGGAAATAGTTCTTCTAATAAAATGTGACTTTATTTTAAATTATATATGAGTGCAATCAACTCTCAATTTTTTTGTGTGTGTGTGCGGTACGCGGGCCTCTCTCTGTTGTGGCCTCTCCCGCTGCGGAGCACAGGCTCCGGACACGCAGGCTCAGCAGCCATGGCTCACGGGCCTAGCCGCTCCGCGGCATGTGGGATCTTCCTGGACCGGAGCACGAACCTGTGTCCCCCGTATCGGCAGGTGGACTCTCAACCACTGTGCCACCAGGGAAGCCCCTCAATTATTTTCGTTAGAACTATTGGTGTGGACAACTGAAATCCACTATTATAATTTGGGGATCCAGCCAAATTCCCCACAGTAAGCAATTTTGCCCTGGGAAGTGGGCTGGGGAGCACCCTCATTTCCTAGAAAACTTGTGGCTGGGACACTGGGAGGCACTAGGCTATGCTTGAGCCTGTATATGACAGCTGGAAGAGTGGAGAGTGGTGCTCAGAGACAGCCCTCTCTCTGTTGGGGGTGTTTTGCTACAGTGTGCTGTTGGGGACGGAGCGCTGGGCTGAGTCAGTAGCACTGTGTTTGAATCCCAGATCTGCTTTAGGCTGTGACCAAGGGAAAACCATTTAACTTCTCAGAGCTTCAGTTTCTTCATCTGGGAAATGGAGATAAAACATCCACTTCACAGGGTATTCGTGAGAATTAAATGGATTATGAAGGTGAAAATGGATGGTGCATAGCAGATGCTCAAGGAAAGCGTTAGTTACTTTCTTCCTTTCCTTCTGGGGGTCCTGCTAATGGAGAACAGAACAGAGTTCTGCCCCAGTTGCTCAGTCAGCCCTCCAGCTGAGATCATACGGAATGTAAACAAGTCATTCTCCAGGTGGATCTATCTGCTAATAATTGGGAGTTGAGTATAATGACAATAGATAGTCTATAATATTTTGATTTGGGAATAATTTTTCAGCTCTGATATTTCTTAGAAATATTAAACTAGAAATCATAAATAAAATAATTTAGAAGTAAATAGAAGTTTCACTCTGATTGGTGTGTTTGTTTGGAAAAGCAATGTAATGGAAATTGCTCACAACTCCTTTTGGCACAAATGCAGTAGTAGAGCTCAGACCAGCACATTCTCATATGAGGGCCTAGATGTCTATGCTCACAAAACTTTTATACACATTCATAATGATTTAAAAAATGAGCTTCAGCATCAGCTAAATCTGCATTTATATTTCTCTCTCTGATTGGACTATATATTTATTTTCTAAGCCTTGGTTTTCTTACCTGTAGAATAGGGATGTTAGGAGAATTATATGAGGAAATTCAGGTAAAATATTAAGGGCAATACATAGAACACACATGCTCAATAAACTTTAATGCATATTAATTAGTCTGCATACTTCCCATATAATGATGGCTAAAATCCACCCCCTGCTTTCTATACATCAGATAATGTTCTAAGTAAATTACTCATTCAGTCCTCATAACAACCCTACCAGCTAGGTATCACTATTATTTCCATTTTGCATGTAATGATGCTATGGCACAGAGAAGTTAAGTAAATTATTCAAAGACACTCAGCAAATAAGAAGTTGAGCCAGGATTCATATATGACTGTCTAGATTCAGAGTTAGACTCTTAACCTCACACTACATGGCCTTCTCCTCTGCCTGAGATATTCTTCCTTAAAATATAAGCTCACCCTTTAAAATTCAGCTCAAGAATCACCTCCTCTGGGGAGCTTTCCCCAACCATCCTCTGTAGAGTTGACCACTCTTTATATTTTATTCTGTATCTACCCATAACATGCAAAAGACTATATTATCAATTATTTGTCTTTCAAATAAGACCATCAGCTTTTTTTTTTTTTATGACCATACCACCTGTCTTGAGGGATCTTAGTTCCCCAACCAGGGATTGAAACTGGGCCCTCCGCAGTGAAAGCGTGGAGTCCTAACCACTGGGCTGCCAGGGAATTCCCAAGATCATCAGCTTCTTGAGGGGAAGAAACTAGTGATGCATTCACATGTATGATCATTATTCATTCAAAAATATTCATTGAGCACCTACTATGTGCCAGGCACTGGGCCAGGTAAATAAGACGCCATCTCTGCTTTCAGTGAATTCATGATTTACACAAAAACTTGTGGTGGCTCCAACACCTACATGTATATTCTTTCCTGAATGGATGCTCAGGGATACACATCACGTTCAGCTATAATCAGACCTGACAGTTAGCAACAAACATAGGCACATATCATTGAAAGATAATTGTATTTTCCCTCTAATAGTTCTGGTTCTTAGTATTTATTACTATGATTGTCTTCTATGACCATTTTGTTCCACATTTGAAAGGAAGTCGTACAGAGTGAAAATCGTCTTACCAGCTTCTTCGAAATCTGAAAAGGAAATGATAAGAAACTGTTAGCAATACTCCTATCAGCTACTAAGATCAGACCCTGCTGCCATGGGTTAGGACTCTTCCCTCAACCTTTAGAAAACAATGGATATGTTTGGTAGTGTATATATGTCCACGCCACTCTCTCACTTTGTCACAGCTTACCCTTCCCCCTCCCCATATCCTCAAGTCCATTCTCTAGTAGGTCTGTGTCTTTATTCCCATCTTACCCCTAGGTTCTTCATGACCTTTTTTTTTTTTTTCTTAGATTCCATATATATGTGTTAGCTAGTGGAAAGCAGCAGCATAGCACAGGGAGATCAGCTCGGTGGTTTGTGACCACCTAGAGGGGTGGGGTAGGGAGGGTGGCAGGGAGGGAGACGCAAGAGGGAAGAGATATGGGAACATATGTATATGTATAACTGATTCACTTTGTTATAAAGCAGAAACTAACGCACCATTGTAAAGCAATTATACTCCAATAAAGATGTTTAAAAAAAGAAAAAAGAAAACAATGGATATTCAAATTCCCCATGGCTGTATACAAAAAGCTGTATAGGATCCTACATTAAACAACTGGTAACGAATTATAAAAAAGGGTTCTAAGTAATCATTTTGACTATAATATATATATTTGGTATATAAATATAAAAATATATTTATGAAATCATTACATTGTACACCTTAACTCACCCCATGTTATATGTCAACTATATTCCAATAAAGCTGGGGAAAGAAGATCTGTATTGGGCATAAATTAAATGATAAACAAAATCAACCCTAAATGGCCAATAACATGTGGAAGAGGTGAGTTATTCTGAAGCATATCAGTGCTTTTGATATACCCCATCTGTCAATAATGAAACATTAACACATTCTCCATGATATATTAAAAAGAGTATCCAAAGGACACTACAAATTAGGCAGTGTAATGCAATGGAATGGAGACTGGCCCAGTGGCTGCCTTTAAACACAAAATTGGTTCACTCAATTTGGAGGAGCTGACTGAATAGAAAGCCTTCCAATATTGGGACATTCTTGACTCTCTGCAATGACTGAGAAAGTAAGTCCAGGGCAGGCACACTCATATGCATGTGCACACATGAACACATATGCACATACATTCAAAGTAGTTGGACATGTAATTCTGAAAGTGCACTCAAATGCTGCCCCAGAGGCTTATTCAGTGCATCTCCATGCAGGCATTCAAGCCACAAACCCTCTACAAAAATCTCCCATCAAATATGAAATGCAAACAAATGAAAACTGTTTGCACTTTTTTAGTTGTCTCAATTTTTTTCTTTTGAATAGTTAAGACTCATTATTTCCTATGATCTCTGTTTCATTCCTCTTCTTGGCTAGAACTATCTCTAGACTTATGAAGAAAAGGCAGAGGAGAAGATGATAGAAACCTCTTTTATTGGTATCTGTGGGAGCTCTGTGGGAGGTCTAATGAAAACTCCACTCATAAATACAAAACACATTGGGCTGACTTCATAACAAGGAAAGAAAGCATATCTCACCTTCTTCTGCCCAAGCACCAACTAGAAAATAAATAAGAAAAAAAGAGTTAGTAAATGTGAGTGCCTGAGATTCCAAGCAGAAAAAGTTCTAAGGCCTAGTCTGCCCATTTCTGAAGATCTAAGGTCCTTTCCACCCACTGCTGGATCACAGTTATTCCTATACCCCAGATAAGTGACAAAGACTGCTGCGTACTGACCACGGGTTCCTGGTCAATTCGGGATGAAACAGAAGAAGAAAGCATCTAGCGTTAAACATGAACACACAATATTTAGCAAACAGAAGTTAGAAAACGTTGAGGGTACATCTGGGGAGACTGGAGAAACAGCCAAAGAAGTTTGCAGCCCAGCCACAATTTTGAAAAGAAATCTCTGACTGTGGAAGAAAAACAAGCTCTGGGTTAGGTACAAAGACAGATTCTTGTTCTGTCTCTGACTCCTGCTTGTCTGATGGTTTGGTTTTTCCATTTGTTTCCTACTTGAGAAAGAGATGGAAATATTTGAAACCATTTATTCATCAACTAGAACCTGTGCATTGAAGAGTCCCACCATATTTCCACTGGGCCCTCCAGAGTCCCCACACTTAGCAGTAATTTGGATTCTTTATAAAAATCAGTTTCCCTGACATTGCCTTAAAGTTTTAGTTTTTAAAAAAAAATTAATTAATTTTATTTTTGGCTGCGTTGGGTCTTCGTTGCTGCTTGTGGGAGTTCTCTAGTTGTGGCGAGCGGGGGCTACCCTTCGTTACGGTGGGTGGCCTTCTCATTGCAGTGCCTTCTCTTGTTGCGGAGCACGGGCTCTAGGTACGTGGGCTTCAGTAGTTGTGGCACGCAGGCTCAGTAGTTGTGACTCACGGGCTCTAGAGTGCAGGCTCAGTAGTTGTGGCACATGGGCTTAGTTGCTCCGCTGAATGTGGGATCCTCCCGGACCAGGGATCGAGCCCATGTCCCCTTCATTGGCAGGCAGATTCTTAACCACTGCACCACCAGGGAAGTCCTGCCTTAAAGTTTTATGTGTACCTCTTTTATCAACAGCCTCTATATTGGGTGAGACACCCCTCCCAACTGCCTCCTGCCCGCACCTGCATAACCAGAGCAGACTGGGCACATTCTCATGATGCCAAATCTCTAGAGATGCTTGGGTCTTTGGTATTCTCTCTCTCTCTCTCTCCCCTGCTCTGCAGAGCATAGTTTATACTATAGGCCTCTAAGCCAATTCCTTGAAGGAGTCACACTCTGCCCCTTGACACTCCAAATATGTTTCCTGGACCAGTAGCAGACGAATAAGCCAGAGAGCTTATTAGAAACGCAGAATCGCAGTCCCACTCCAGACCCACTGAAGCAGAAGTTGCAATTTAACAATATCTCCCTGTGATTTGTATGAACATTCAAGCTTGAGAAACCCAAGATGAAGCAGGAAGTAGAGAAACCATGGCTGTAGCTCTGAGATGGGAGCCCCAGCTGTGATGGCAGTTTCTAGGTCTCTGAAATAAAACCCTTGTGAGCTGCCTGGCATCATGTCGTGCTGTCATTAAGAGCACAGGCCTATAGGCAGTCCTGAGTTCCCAGATCAGCTTCAGCACTTACTAACTGTGTGGTTCTAAACAAGTTATGGAGCTTCTTTGAGTATTAGTTTCTTCATCTGTAAAATAGGGGATACATATAACATTTATCTTCCAAGGTGGAGGTAAGGATTAAATTAGTTAACACGTGTAAAGACTTTTTTAACACGGTATCTGACACTCAATAAATGGCAACCTTTAAAAGAATCTTCTTTGTCTGTTATGAGATATGGAAATGCTCTTGGTTATTAATTTATATTCCACCTGGCTTCAAAAAGGACTAAAGTAATTGAAAGCTCTTTGTCAACTGAAGAAGACTGAAAATTATGAGGTGTTTCATTGTCTCACATACTAAGCTTGCTGTATACCCTGTGCAGAGTTTGGGTTCAACTATCTAGTCTCCTCACAACAAAGAGTGAAGGTTAACTCTTCTAATCTCTTCTGTGTTAGCTCTTAAGGGCTTGGCTGTTCATTGACAGAATGAGCTTGTTCTCAGAGGCACAAAGACCGCCTTGCTTTCAGTAGATATGATCATCCCAACTGCTTTCCTTTGGCTGTTCTCTGAAAGGTCTCCTGGGCATGCACTAGCCTCCAGCCCTGGTTCCCTACGCTAACATTGCACAAACACTTTATATTTTCTAGTAAATGAGGTTCCTTGGTACCACTGGGCAGCACCAGCTTAGGCTGTGAGCCTTCCATGGTCTGGAGAAACACCCCCCTTTTCATTCCATCCTACTCACCTGATAAGAGGCAGAGTCCCAGAACTCTCCAGAGATTCCCCGACTGCATCCTTCCCTCACCAGACACACACTCTACCTAAGATGGCGGAGGCCAGTTGGCTTATAACTTCTGAAAAAGAAGCCAGAGGACTTTTTCAAAACCCCTGATGGAGATGAGGACCCTGGGGCCATTGCTTTCAATGCTGGGATGAAGAAGGGGGCTTTGTAAGAGGGAGACTCACCATTTTCCGAAGCAGGCACCTGAGGCTGGGAGGGGAGGCGGGTTTCTGAAACCTACACAGGAAGTGTGGAGGGGCCTCTGGGCCTGCAGGGTTCTACGTCACTGGGAAACGTTCGAGGCAGAAGCAGCCACCTGGGTTGTCTGGGGAGAGTTGGGCCCCACATCCTCCCATTGGACGAGCAAGACCTGAAGGTGCTGTGAAAAATACCTGCAGTTTAGTTGTCTGGGCCTTGCACAATGCAACCCCCATGTCAGGGGCTCCCTTCTCAGAAACCCCTGCCCGCCAAACAAGCTGTGACAGGCAGAGAGAGGAGCACCAAAGAGCTGCTTTCTTTATGGCGTATGTGGCATGGGGCAGCAAGGCACAGCCATTTTATTAGCAAAACTGTTGGCTTGAAAAGACATGTTGACTTAAAACCATGAGATGCCATTCTTTTTTGCCTATCATATTTGCAAAAATATTTACAAACACAATATTCAATGTTGGAAAGGGTAAAATAAAGCGTGACAGTCTCAGAATCTGCTGATGTGAGTGCAAACGGACACAGCCTTTCTTCATTTTTGAGCATGCATCAATCAAATGCTTACCGGGTGCCAGGCACCGTGCTGAGGGCTTTACCAACAGATCTCACTTAATCCTCAAAACAACCCTCTAAGGTAGGTATTATTTTCATCCCCATTTTATACTTGAGTAAACTGAGGTTCAGACAGGTTATTTAAGTTGTCACAGATTACAGAGCTGGGACCCTGGAAAACATTTTGGCGAAATTCATTGATTCAGTAAATATTTGATATCTACTATGCTGTAGTATGTGCTGGGTGCTAGTAATAGAGCAGTCACAAGATAGTCCTTGTGGAGGATGAAAGGAAATATGGACATTAAACTGATTATTTCATGAGATTGATGCTGAGAAAGAGGAAATACAGGGGCTGTGGGAGTGATAGAGGGGGGCCTAATATACTCTGGGGGTAGAGAAATTCACCCTTCTCAGGGTGACATCTAAGCTGAAACCTGATGGAGGAATAGGGGTGACCCAGGTGCAGGGCGGGGCAGGAGAGCAAGTAAAGTATTCCAGACAAAGGGAGCATCATGTTTGGAGCCTGGAGATGAGGAAGAGAGGCATTCAAGAAACTGGAAGTCCAGAAAGGCAGGTAACAGAGTGAGAAGGAAGGTAAGAAATGGGACCAGAAACTCAGCAGGTTCCAGATAGGGAGGGATTTGCAAGCCTTGTTAAAGATTCCTAAGGATTATTTTAAGGGCAATGGGAAGTGATGGAAGGGTTTAAAACAGGAGGACGACAGCATCAAATTCTTTAAACATTTAAAAATTTTTAAATGAAAAAATTAATTATGGAAGTAATACATGCACGTTACAAAGAAGAGCACAGAAGGGTACATACAACAGTCTCTCACCTCACCTCGACTCAGCCCTATTTTTCTCCCTAGAGAAAACCACTTTTAACTGTGTAAACTGTTTTTTTTCTGGTGGTTACCTTCTTTTTTGTTGTTGTTGTTGGTACGCGGGCCTCTCACTGTTGTGGCCTCTCCTGTTGCGGAGCACAGGCTCCGGACGCGCAGGCTCAGCGGCCATGGCTCACGGGCCCAGCCGCTCCGCGGCATGTGGGATCTTCCCGGACCGGAGCACGAACCCGTGTCCCCTACATCGGCAGGCGGACTCTCAACCACTGCGCCACCAGGGAAGCCCTATGTTTAATTTTTTGAAGAACTCCTACGCTATTTTCCACAGCAGCCGCACCATTTTACATTCCCACGAACAGTGCACAAGTTTCCGACTTATCCACATCTTTTATCAACACTTTTCTGTTCTTTTGATAATAGTCATCCTAATGGGTGTGATGTGGTATCTCATTGTAGTTTTGATTTACATTTCCCTGATAATTAGTGATGTTGAGTGTCTTCTCATGTGCTTGTTGGCCCTTTTATATCTTATTGGGAGAAATGTCCATTCAAGTCCTTTGCTCTTTTTTTTTTTTTTTTTTTTTTTTTTTTTGCGGTATGCGGGCCTCTCACCGTCGCGGCCTGTCCCGCTGCGGAGCACAGTCTCCAGACGCGCAGGCCCAGCGGCCATGGCTCCCGGGCCCAGCCGCTCCACGGCACGTGGGATCCTCCAGGACCGGGGCACGAACCCGTGTCCCGTGTATTGGCAGGCGGACCCCCAACCACTGTGCCACCAGGGAAGCCCCCGAATTCCTTTTTTAAAAAAAATATTTATTTATTTTGGCTGCGCCAGGTCTTAGTTGTGGCATGCAAGATCTTTAGTTGCAGCATTTGGACTCTTAGTTGCGGCATGCATGTGGGATCTAGTTCCCTGATCAGGGATCCAACCCAGGCCCCCTGCATTGGAAACATGGAGTCTTACCCACTGGACCACCAGGGAAGTCCCAGCTCTCCATTTATTTATTTTTAAATGTCTCAATGTTTTATAATTTCCTCTATATAGGTCACATTTTCTTTGGGTTAGATTTTTGTTGAATATACTCTGATACTATGTTAGGTGGTATCTTTTTTTTTAAATTGAGGTATAGTTGATTTGCAATAATATGTTAGCTTCAGGTGTATAACATAGTAATTCAATATTTTTATAGATTACACTCTAAAATTTTTTAAAGCTGTTTTTAGTTAATTGTTGGGGATACAAATGTTTATTAATATTATCTGTTTATATATATATACACACAGATTATATATATATTAATATATATATTTATATATATTAATCTTATATGTTTCATTGCTAAATTCTCCTATTATTCTTAATCATTTGTTTATAGTCTTTTGTTATGGTATTGTGAAAAATCATGTCATCTGCCAACAATTACAGCTTTAGTTCCTCTTTTTTTGTTCTGTAATCCTCTAATTTGTTTTCCTTATTGTACTGCACTGGACAGGGCTCTGTATGATACAACATGGAATAGAAGTGGGGACATTGGGCGTTCTTCTCAATTCTTAATTTGGAAATGAATCTGCTATTTCCCCATTTAGGATAATATTTGCTGAAGGATTTTAATAGTTATTATTTATCAGGTTAAAGAATTCCCTTCTAGTTCCAATTTACAAAGAATTTTTATCCTGAATAGGCATGGGATTTTATTCAATGCTTTTTCTACTTCTATTGAGTTGCTCATGTAGTTTTTCTCTGAATCTGTTTATGTGGTAAATTACATGTGTAGATTTTCTAATATTAAACCATTGTTGTATAACTGGTGTTGGGCTGCACCCTGCAGGCCTGAACACCTTGTAGTTGCCCAGTTAGTGACCAAAGAAAGAGCCTGGAGACAGGGACAGAGACATCAATGGTTTATTGGACAGGGGATCTTCCACAAAGTGTCCTGGAGTGACACCCCACTGTGTGTGGCAGATGGCCTGGAAAGACATAGTGGCTTTTGCTCTGGGGGGCGTGGGGGTGGGAATTGATGTCAGTTGGGCTCAGTTACCAGGGGCTAATTAAGCCCTATGATTAATTGGATAGTAATGGAGTGAAACAGCGACTGGTTGAGCAGGAGATGTACAGAGAGCAAGAGAACAACCATTTGAATGGCCTGACCATACAACTGGATAAATCCTGTTTGGTAGTGGTCCCTTCCATCCTCCCTCCCTCCATATTTTCTTTCTTCCTTTCTCCCTCCTTCCTTTCTCCCTCCTTCCTTTCTCCCTTCTTTCCTTCCTTCCTTCCTTCCTTTCTTTCTTTCCTTCTTTCTTTCTGATTTTTCCTTCTATTTTCATTAGTGAAATAGGCTTGAAATTTCTTTGTTACAGTATCTTTGATTTTTGTATTGGCATTATGCTGACCTCAATGAAAGAGTTAAGTAGTATTTTACTTCTTCAATACTCTGGAAGAATTTAACTTTTTCTGGTATGGTAAGTCATTTGCCACTCATTCACTGGTTTTTCAGCTTCTAAACTTTTGTTCTATTTCCTATCTGCTGTTATCTTCACATTCTCCTTGTCTTTTATGGGTATATGCCATTTTAGTAGGGTTTCAGGAGTGAAAGGGGATAAATAACGTGCGTGTTCAATTTGTCATACCAAATCTGATATCTCTATTTCCTTTCCCACTTATGCATTTATCTGTAAAGTTGGACTAGCTGAGAGTTGATTGTATAAAGAGTAGATTCAGATCTGAGCTTGCATATTTAACTTTAAATTATTCATTTTAATGGAAGAACTAAGAAGCCTATATAACATAAAACAGTACATAGTTAAAAAAATAATTTACCAATTCAGTAGCAATGAGCACCCCCAAAGCCCAGATAAGTAGGCCTCAAATACTATTTCACATTAAAAGTAATCAAGGAGGGCTTCCCTGGTGGCGCAGTGGTTAAGAATCCACTTGCCAATGTAGGGGACACGGGTTCGAGTCCTGACCCAGGAAGATCCCACATGACGTGGAGCAACTAGGCCCGTGTGCCACAGCTACTGAGCCTGCGCTCTAGAGCTCGCATGCCACAACTACTGGGCCCGTGTGCCACAGCTGCTGAAGCCCGCACGCCTAGAGCCTGTGCTCTGTAACAAGAGAAGCCACCGCAGTCAGAAGCCCGTGCACCGCAACGAAAAGTAGCCCCCGCTTGCCACAACCAGAGAAAGCCCGCACACAGCAACAAAGACCCAACACAACCCAAAATAAAAATAAAAAATAGGGCCTCCCTGGTGGCGCAGTGGTTGAGAGTCCGCCTGCCGATGCAGGGGATACGGGTTCGTGCCCCGGTCTGGGAGGATCCCATATGCCGCGGAGCGGCTGGGCCCGTGAGCCATGGCCGCTGAGCCTGCGCGTCCGGAGCCTGTGCTCCGCAACGGGAGAGGCCACAACAGTGAGAGGCCCGCGTACAGAAAAAAAAAAAAAAAAAAAAAAAAAAAAATTATTAAAAAAAAAAAGTAATCAAGGATACCTGAAGAATTGTGGATGACTTCAGACCTGGGGCAAGAAGTAGACAAGATGAGGCTGCAACATCTTGTCACATGTGTCAAAAAGACTGTCATATGAGAAATTACCTTGATGTTATGATGGCCTCTTAATATACTATATAACAAACAATCCCAGAGATCACAGAGCAGAATGGTTCACAGACAAAATTAATACCCTTGATTCATTTGGTTTATTAAATCAATTAAAAACATTTAATGAGTAGCAATGGGAAAGAGATGTGGAAGTTTAATCCCTCTGGGATAGGGTATAAACCGGTGGAAGACCCACTGGGTGTGAATCCTGTCTACATAATGTTAATCAGCCCTACCTTTCTCTCTGCTGCAAGGACTGGGATTGTGGATGAACAGGGAGGCTCTGCAGATGATGGTGGCTGGATTGCAAACACTCTTGCTCCCATCAAGGGGCTCAGGACATACTACCCCAAAAGATGGCACCTTGGCATATTGAATATTTTAAGCTGAAGGACTCTGAGAAAACAACAGCAGCAGCAGGAAGCTCACTCTCACCTTCCCCCCTTGCCCTTCTACCCTGAAACATGTAGGTCATAAATCCTCATGTGATAGGTGCCCTACCTATGCCTGGAGGAAAGGAACATTCTTATCTCCAAAGACAGAGGAACTCGAAGAATCTGTCCTTGTGAAATTCCCCCCAGTGTAGAACAATGACCTCATACTCCTCAAACTATTATTCCACCACAATGGTCCACTCTTCAGCAAACCCAGCATAAAATACTCAGGTGTGTTTCTCTGAGTCTTCATTTCCTTATGAAGTCTCCCATGTCCTGCAAAATTACATTAAATCAATGTGTAGGTTTTCCTCCCGTTAATCTTTCTTTGTCAGTTTAATTTTCAGACCCAGCCAGGGACCCTAAGAGGGTCAAGGAAGACTTTCCCCTCTCCTATACTCTTGTTGTAGGAACACAAGGGCAACAATTCCAGGCTACAGCTGTAGCTTGTCAATTACTGTGATAGGCAGTTATGGGTTTTACCTGCGTTTGTCAGGCAGAGTACACAGAGGGCCACAATAGGTGTCACAAGCAAATGACTGATTTAAGATTTTACAAACAGTGAGTGTCTCGGAAGTATCTGGTGTTTCATGTGCCTTGTGTAGATTAGTAGTCACCTACTGAGTCTGTCCACTGCTTCCTATATCAACAGATATCTGCTTTATTCATTAAGGCCTGCTCTACCTCACAAGCTACTCACTTCTACACTTAATTTCTTCTATCCTCCTTATTTGTTTCCTTCTCTTATTTTCCATAGCAGACCTGAATATTCTTTTTCCTTTTTTTTGGCCGCACCGTGCAGCTTGCGGAAGCTTAGTTCCCCGATCAGGGATTGAACCCGGGCTGGGCCCCGGCAGTGAGACAATGAAAGCACCAAGTCCTAACCACTGGGCCACCAGGGAATTCCCAGACCCGAATATTCCTAAATAACATAGCAACACACCTTACAAGGATTCGAGAGCCAATCTGAAGAGGCTCCCACCAGCTAATGATGGGATAATTTGAGAATCAATAAGTATAATATCTGTAATGTTTGCAATGCATCAAATATGTTTAATGCCATGAGTTTATAATGACACTACAAACAAACAAACACACAAAAAAATCTTTAAATGGTAACAATTGGACGATACTAGTGAACCAGGTTGTTGTGTTCAAAACTAATCTTTCCTGTATGAACTATCCCACTGGGTAACCGTTTAGCAGATGAGGGAGTTTCCCTTCCTAGAAGTAGCCTAGCTAGTAAATGAAGCAGGAATGATAGAATTAGAACATCATAGTTTATAATGCCTAATGAATGAATGAATGGTTCTAGGCACTGAGCATTGAAGACTGCTTGACAGAACCAAAAAAGATGACATTATGTACCTCTTGAAGGAAGAATACGATACCACATGTGAGGTAGTCTTACAAAAAATCAACTCTGATTCTGACTGAGGCTCAGTCAAGTCTACAGCATGACTCTCAGGTGTGGTCAATCATCACCTGACAACTTGTTAGAAATGCAAAATTTCAGGACTTGCCTGGGACCAGAAACAGAAACTCTGAAGGTGGGGTCCCGCAATCTGTTTCAACAAACTATTCAGAAGAGACTCTGATGCCCACTGAAGATTGAGAAACATTGCTCTAAATCCAATTTATAGGAAATACAGAGGAACATATTACATGACATAATAATGTAGGCAAAAAGTCCAGACTGTGGAAATATCCAGAGACAAATGACTCAGTTTCTTTAAATGTAAATTTCAAGGAAATGAAAAAGTGATGAAGAAGAAGCTATAGATTAAAAGAGACTTAGGAAACATATGGACCAATTGCAAATTTTGCACCTTACTTGGACCCTAATTCAAATATGTAAACTGTATCCTTTTGAATTATGATTTTCTCAGGACACATGTACCCCAATGCGCACTGCAGCACTATTTACAATAGTCAGGACATGGAAACAACCTAAATGTCCAACAATAGATGAATGGATAAAGAAGATGTGGTACATATATACAACATGGCTGAATATTACTCAGCCATAAAGAGGAACGAAATTGGGTCATTTGTAGAGATGTGGATGGACCTAGAGTCTGTCACACAGAGTGAAGTAAGCCAGAAACAGAAAAACAAATATCGTATATTAACATATATACGTGGAATCTAGGGAAATGGTACAGATGATCCTATTTGTAGGACAGGAATAGAGACGTAGACGTAGAGAACGGACATGTGGGCACAGGGAGGGAAGAGGAGGGTTGGACGAATTGGGAGATTAGGTTTGACATAAATACACTACCATGTGTAAAATACATAGCTAGTGGGAACCTTCTGTTTAGCACAGGGAGCTCAGCTCAGTGCTCTGTGATGACTAGATGGGTGGGGTGGGGTGGGGTGTTGGGAGGGAGGTCCAAGAGGGAGGGGATATAGGTATACATATAGCTGATTCACTTCATTGTACAGCAGAAACTAACACAACATTGTAAAGCAACTTTACTCCAATTAAAAAAATAAAACAACAATAAAACACAAATATGTAAACTGTAAAAAACATAACATTTATGAGATAAGTGGAAATTTTAACACTGGATATTTGATATTTAGGAAATGTTAATTCTTTTTAGGTGTGACAGTGGCATTGAAGTTATATTTATGGGTGAAATGATTTTTTTCCATTTGTTCAAAATAAGATTGGATGGATAGGTGAAGGTATAAGTGGAAAAAAGTTGACCATGAGTTGCTGATAATCGGGGCTGAGTGATAGGTACCTAGGGGTCATTATACCATTTTGTATACTTTTGTATATGTTTGAAATTCTCTATAGTAAAATGGTAAAAAAAAAAAAAAAGCCCTTGACTTTGTGGGGCTTTGTGAGAACCCATGGGAAGAGGTTTGGTTTTAAATACAGAATCCTCAGAATGAGCGCTAGTTCTTCCATTTATTTTGTAGTGGAAGTGAGCTGGATAGCTGGGCAAATCGCTTCACATCCGCCTCCTCACTTTCTTCATCTGTAAAAAAGAATAGTCATAATTAAAGGATATAATGTCTTCAAATGCTTTGCAAAGAGCTTTGCAGATAGAAGCTTCTAGTATGAAGTATCTGTGAATTCCTTAAAGCCCAATATGGCATCTTCTAATATTTCTTCAGCACAGTGTGGGGCATATATCAGTTGCTCTTTAAGTGTTTAGCCTCAGTTTTCTTATTCAGTCAAATCATTATTTATTAAATAAATGAATGGATGAGTACATTCCAAATTCTAGGTTTCAGACCTCTAGGTTGAATCATCCATTCAGCAATTAAGACCTAGAATAAATGAATAAAAGTAGGAGACACATTCTGACAATTATGATTTAATACATTATACATATTCAAATAGAATCTATTATATATATTATAGATTATATTTGCTCCCCTCCTTTCATGATGGCTACTAGGCTGAAAACAGTGGAAGGTGGAAAACTCTTGTTCAGTGTAGATTTTTCAATTATGGAGAGGATCTTTACTGAGACATAAAAATAAGCAAAGTTAAAGCTGGGACTTGGTTTTAGGTCTTCAACCTTGGAGCTTTTTTGGGTTCCACCAGAGGGCGCTCCATACCTCATGGCTTCGCTGAGGCGTGGGAGCCCAGCATAGAGCCCACAGGAGCCTACCTGGTAGGTATGTAGTCACTCCTTTAGCAAATGTACATTGAGCCTCTACTGTGTGTCTAGCACGTTTAGGTGCTGAGGATACAGAGATGAAAAGACCTGGACCCTGCCCTCAAAGGACTCAGTCTAGAGTGGAGACAGATGTGTAAACAAGTAATGATGGCATAGTGCAGCAAGGGCCATAATAAAGGTGTTACAAGGTGTAAGGAACTATTAACTCTGGCTCCAGGGCTCAGGGAAGACTTCATAGAATGTGAGCTTAATTTTGAAAGGCAAATAAGAATTCATCAGATGAACAAAGTAGACAGAATAGCATGTACAGATATATACATGAAGGTAAGAACACACATGTGGTTAGTTTGGCGTGGCCAAGAGTGAGTTTCAAGGAGCCTGGAAAACGTGGAAGTGGGGCTGGATAGTTGGTGGGGCCGGGTCACGAAGGGCCTTATTCCGTGAAAAGAGAAGAGCTTCTGAGTGGTTTTTTTTTTCCTTCTTTCTTTTGGCCGTGCCACTCCGCATGTGGGATCCTAGTTCCCAGATCAGGGGTCAAACCCTCACCCCCTGCATTTAAAGGGTGGAGCCTTAACCACTGGACCTGCCGGGAAGCTCCGCTGTTCGTGCCTATATCCAGCTCAGTAACCACAGGAGCGATCTTAAGCTCTAGGAGGGATTATCCTCTCATCATAGTTACGCACAAAAGAGTTCTTTAGTTTTTTTTGCCTTTGAAAGGCTCCTCAGGGAGCTCGTACACACTACACAAGATCTTCATTCTCCTGATTTTATAATCAGTGGTGTTTGGTTACTCACTTTCTCACACTTTTTGGATTTGATCTATGTGACTTTTAGATGTGTTGGAGAATCAAACTAGCTCTCAAAAGCGTGAAGATTTGTCATCGTTAAGGATCTCCAAAAAAAAAAAATTGTGGTTCAAGCTGCTAAGGCCATTCCAGAAGAGTCATTCTAGAAACGTTTGGAGGGCTTCCCTGGTGGCGCAGTGGTTGAGAGTCTGCCTGCCGATGCAAGGGACGCGGATTCGTGCACCGATCCGGGAGGATCCCACATGCCGCGGAGCGGCTGCGCCCGTGAGGTATGGCCGCTGAGCCCGTGAGGCATGGCCGCTGAGCCCGCGCGTCCAGAGCCTGTGCTCTGCAATGGGAGAGGCCACAACAGTGAGAGGCCCGCGTACCGCAAAAAATAAATAAATAAATAAATAAATAAATAAAATAGAAACGTTTGGAATAATGTCAGCATCATTAGAGTAAGAGCTTGCACTCAGGGTGACAGCTTTAAATGATCATTTTTTGCTCTGTCTTTGAAAGCCTCATTTCCACTGCTTACTGCTAGTGTAGCCCAGCAGACACTGACACTCAGAGGGTGTATAACACGGAGGCAGGCTGGAAGAAAACAGCAACGTTGCTGAGAATTTTTCCCTGTCTTCCCCTTTCAGGAGCTGGAAGCTGGGGAGGTGGAGGGGAACCCCCCAGGGGTCTGGGCAGGCATGCTTTCTCTCTCTGGCTCTGACTCACCAGGGAAGACACATACTGTTTGCCTGGACAAGCAGCCGGGCTGCCCTTTCCACCCAGAAATGCTTCTGAGCCGACAAGTCCAACCTGCCTGTTCCCTTGCAGGCAACAGGCCTTGATGGGAAATAGAGGGGAGTGCAGAGAGGCTGAAATGCCTTAGCTAACTCAGCACCTTTGCTGCTTCTCAACATTCAATGGACCTGTGATGAAAAAGAGTGGTTCTGAGGCCTTGCAACATCTGAGGTTTTCTGAGTAAGACTGAATTTTGAGGATGAAGCAGGTTAAATCAGAACAGTAGACTCTTCGATGGTTAAGACTAGAAGGGTCCTTAGAAGTCAGTTGGTCCAACCCCCTCACTTTATTAATGTGGAAACTGAGGAGCCGAGAGTTTAAAGTAGGGTGACCCTACATCCCAGTGTCCCTGGGAAAGCCCTGTTTTATTTTTCCAGTGTAAATATCAATAATGCCACTTTCAGTCTCAAAACAGTTCCAGTTTGAAGTGAACTAAGACAGAGAAAGAAAAATATCATATGATATTATTGCTTATATGCAGAATCTAAAAAAAAAAATGATACAAATGAACTTAATTTATAAAACAGAAACAGACTCACAGACTTAGAGAATGAATTTATGGTTGGGGGGGTTGGGGGAGGGATGAATTGGGAGTTTGGGATTGGCTTGTACACACTGCTGTATTTAAAATAAAATGTCTTTCCATGAAAACCAAAACCCAAACCAAAAACCAACTGTTCCAGTTTGGACAGTAAATTATATGGTCACCCACCCCCACCCTAAGAGAAAAAGAAGGCTGTGAATAGGTGGGGAGCAGTAAAGAAAGAATGTTAAAGGAAAGAAACAGTTTGAGAAAGGTATAGAGATGAAAATAAGAATGAACGTAGTATGGTAGAACTCCTTTTCAGTGATTCTGCTAAATTACATTTTCTTTCATAAAGGTTTTGCTTCTCAAGATAAAATAGGGAGGAATAAATATTAAAGTTTTGGTAATCTGCTGTTTATTACTAGTACCATGGTTAAATTCTCTTTGGCTGTTACAAACAAATTACTACAAATCATTCATATAAAAATACCAAAGAAATAAACTAGATTAGGGGAAAAACTCAAAATGGTAGACTTTTTTTCGTGAAAGAACACCTTGAGTTGACTTTGGTTTTATGAAGAAGAAAGAATTTTTAGTCAAAACTTATGCTTTCCCCATTATCCTAAAAGTACTTATTTCTCAGTAGAACTCAGTTATCACTTTTTCTGAACAAGTTGGAATTGTCATGTTACTGTGTATTTGATTTGCTTTAAGATGAACAATAAATTTAATAAAAAAAAAAAGTACTTGTTTCTGCTAACCCGAGATCAGCTTACTCAATCACCAGTGTTTACTGAACACCTACAGTGTGCTAAGTACTGTGTCTGATCAATGAGACAGGGCATTTTTTCCAAGGAACAGGTAAACTTTTTTTTTATTGAAGTGTATTTGATTTACAATATTGTTTTAGTTTTAGGTGTATAGCATAGTGATTTGTTTTTTGTTTTTGCAGATTATATTCCATTATAGGTTATTATTAACTCATTAAGATATTGGGTATAACTCCCTGTTCTATACAGTAAATCCTTGTTGCTTATCTATTTTATGTATAGTAGTTTGTGTCTGTTAATCCCATACTCCTAATTTGTCTCTCCCCACCTCCATGTCCCATTTGGTAACCATTAATTTGTTTTCTATAGCTGTGAGTCTGTTTCTGTTTTGTATATAGATTCATTTGTATTATTTTTTAGATTCCACATAAAAGTGACATCATATGATACTTGTCTTTCTCTGAGTTACTTCACTTAGTATGATAATCTCTAGGTCCATCCACGTTGATGCAAATGGCAATAGCTGACTTTTTTATAGTTGAGTAATATTCATATATATCTATATATATATATAGATATATGTACCTCACATCTTTATCTATTCATCTATTGACAGACAGTTAGGTTGCTTCGAAGTAGTGGCTATTGTAAATAGTGCTGCTATGAACATTGGGGTACATGTGTCTTTTTGAATCAGAGTTTTTTTTTTTTTCCAGATATATGCCCAGGAGTGGGATGCTGAATCATATGATAACTCTATTTGTAGTTTTTTAAGGAACCTCTATACTGTTCTCCATAGTGGCTGCACCAATTTACATTCCCACCAACAGTGCAAGAGGGTTCCCTTTTTTCCTCACCCTCTCCAGCATTTGTTATTTCTGGACTTTTTGATGATGGCCGTTCTGTCTGGTGTGAGCTGATACCTCATTGTGCTTTTGCTTTGCATTTCTCTAATAATTAGTGATGTTGAGCATCTTTTCAGGTGCCTGTTGGTCCTCTGTATGTCTTTGGAGAAATGTCTATTTAGGTCTTCTGCCCATTTTCTGATTGGGTGGGTTGTTTATTTATTTATTTGATATTGAGTTGTATGAGCTGTTAATATATTTTGGAAATGAAGCCCTTGTTGGTCACATTGTTTGCAAATATTTTCTCCCAGTCCATAGGTTGTCTTTTTGTTTTGTTGATGGTTTCCTTGGCTGTGCAAAAGCTTATAAGTTTAATTAGGTCCCATTTGTTTATTTTTGCTTTTATTTCTTTTGTCTTGGGAGACTTATCTGAGAAAAAGTTGCTACAATTTATGTCAGAGAAGGTTTTGCCTATGCTCTCTTCTAGGAGTTTTATGGTGTCATGTCTTACATTCAAGTCTTTAAGCCATTTTGAGTTTATTATTCTGGATGGGGTGAGGGAGTATTCTAACTTCATTGGTTTACCTGAGGCTGTCCAGCTTTCCCAAAACCATTTGCTGAAGAGACTGTCTCTTCTCCATTGTACATTCTTGCCTCTTTTGTCAAAGATTAATTGACTGTAGGTGTGTAGGTTTATTTCTGGGCTCTCTATTCTGTTTCATTGAACTACATTGTCTGTTTTTTTGCCAATACCATAGTATTTTGTAGCTTTGTAGTACTGTCTGAAGTCTGGGAGAGTTATGCCTCCTACTTTGTTCTTTTTCCTCAGGATTGCTCTGGCAATTCTGGATCTTTTATGGTTCCATATAAATTTTAGGATTATTTGTTCTAATTCTGTGAAAAATGTCATGAGTAATTTGATAGGGATATCATTAAATCTGTAGATTGCTTTGGGTAGTATGACCATTTTAACAATATTCATTCTTCCAGTCCAGGGTATGTTTTCATTTCTTTGAATCATCTTCAGTTTCCTTTATCAGTGCTTTATAGTTTTCAGCATATGAGTCTTTCATCCCCTTGGTTAAGTTTATTCCTAGTTTTTTTTTTTTAATGTGATTTTATTTTATTTTTTATTTTATTTATTTATTTTATTATTATTTTTTTAATGTGATTTTAAATGGGATTTTTAAAACTTTCTCTTTCTGATATTTCATTATTAGTGTATAGAAATGCAACAGATTTCTGTATATTAATCTTTTATCTTGCTACCTTGCTGAATTCATTTATTAGTTCTAATAGTTTTTGTGTAGAGATTTTAGGGTTCTCTATATAGAGTATCATGTCATCTGCAGATAGTGACAGTTTTACCTCTTCCCTTCCAATTTGGAAAACTTTATTTTTTTTTTCTTGTCTGATTGCTGTGGTTAAGACTTCCAATATTGGGCTTCTCTGGTGGCACAGTCGTTGAGAGTCCGCCTGCCGATGCAGGGGACACGGGCTCGTGCCCCAGTCCGGGAAGATCCCACATGCCGCGGAGCGGCTAGGCCCATGAGCCATGGCCGCTGAGCCTGCGCGTCCGGATCCTGTGCTCCGCAACAGGAGAGGCCACAACAGTGAGAGGCCCATGTACTGCAAAAAAAAAAAAAGACTTCCAATATTATGTTGAATAGAAGTGGTGAGAGTGGGCATCCTGGTCTTGTTCCTGAAGTTAGTGGGAAGGCTTTCAGTATTCTTGTGTTATCACTGGTGACTGGTATGCACTTTTATATTGCATATCAACCTGTATTGTGACTACTTTTTTTGTTATTAGCCTGATCATGCCTTAAGGGCTAAGATCTTATCTTTTTTTTACGCTTGAATTCTTTTTTTAAAAAATATTTATTTATTTATTTTGGCTGTGCCAGGTCTCAGTCGCAGCTTGTCGGATCTTCATTGAGGCTTGTTTAGTTGCAGCATATGGGCTTCTTAGTTGTGGCATGCATGTGAGATCTAGTTCCCCAACCAGGGATCAAACCTGGGCCCCCTGCATTGGGAGCGTGGAGTCTTACCCACTGGATCACTAGGGAAGTCCCATACCTTGAATTCTTGAGGACAGTGCCTGATACTTGGTAGTTGCTCAAAACTATTGAAAAACAAAAAACAAAAAACAAAAAAACACATACAAAAAATGAGTAATAGGACATAGAGGGAACAACATAGTGAGATTTTGGCATAATCCAAACCTCATTTTTGACAAAATCTCCAAATATTCTCTCATCAAATCTTTTCTTTTAGGAGAGATGCTGAGAAGAGGATGCCTAACATTTATTTCATTTACTTGTGCTTCAGAAGTCTCAGAATGGTGACAGTGGTAGTGATGGGGAGGGAAGGAAGGCACCACTGGTCAGAGAGTGGCCTGAACATACAATGGAGGGCTGACCGTAGACATGCTTGATACATTCTTTTGTTTTTTTTTTTGGCCGTGCTGCGCAGCTTGCAGGATCTTGGTTACCCAACAAGGGATTGAACCCGGGCTCTGACAGTAGAAGTACTGAGTCCTAACCTCTGGACCACCAGGGAAGTCCCATTTGATACATTGTAATGAGAAGGGGCGACTGGTATTGTAGGAAGAGTTCAAATTGGCTCTGGAGTTGACTTGAGAGCTGAGCAGGCCTGGTTTTGAATTCTGACCATGCCACTAGGTAGGTGACCTTGGGAATGCTACTTGACTTTGGCCAATTTCTCCTCTCATTCCTGTCACCAACTGTGTCAGACCTCCTCTCCCTTTCCGACTTCTGCTCCTCTGTCTCCTTGCCTCATCCTAGGACAGTGACCTTTCTTCCCTAGTACACAAATGAAGTAAGAACCACTAGATGAGAATTCTCTCAGGAGGCAAAAAATACTTTATAAACACACACACACACACACACACACACACACGGATGAAAACTTCAATTTTTGGTCCCAGCACTTTCACTTTCAAAGTTAACCAAGTCTTTGCACAGCCTGGGCTTCCCCCTTATCTAGGTTGACCATATATATTATCTTCCACACTGTCACAGTGTGAATGGGGTATATTTTTTAATTTTAATTTTTTATTTTTTGGCCACCCTGCACAGCATGTGGGATCCTAGTTTCCCACCCAGGGATCGAAACTGCGTCCCCTGCATTGGAAGTGTGGAGTCTTAACCACTGGACCACCAGGGAAGTCCTCCAAAAGGGGTACTATGAACCATTACAGCAGGACAACAGGTATAAAGCAGGACTGTCCTAAGCATCCCCTGAGCATTAAAAAAAAAAAAAAAAAAAAAAAAAAAAAATATATATATATATATATATATATATTTATTTATTTAATTTTACTTGTTTTTGGCTGCGTTGGGTCTCCGTTGTTGTGCGCAGGCTTTCTATAGTTGCAGTGAGCAGGGGCTAGTCTTCGTTGCGATGCATTGGCTTCTCATTGTGGTGGATTCTCTTGTTGCGGAGCACGGGCTCTAGGCACGTGGGCTTCAGTAGCTATGGCACATGGGCTTAGTAGTTGTGGCTCATGGGCCCTAGAGGGCAGGCTCAGTAGTTGTGGCGCACGGGCTTAGTTGCTCCGAGGCATGTGGGATCTTCCCAGACCAGGGCTTGAACCCGTGTCCCCTGCATTGGCAGGCAG